>NC_064861.1:68860670-69204336 GCF_024139225.1 Suncus etruscus | reverse complement strand
TCCTCTATCAATATTCACCTTGGTATTCTTTAATACCTTTCTTCTTACACCATTGAATATCACTTTCCCTAATTCCATTAATGGTTCCCAATAATTATGTCTCTTCCCATATGTGGAGAGTATCTTTATCATTCCCCTCATACTCATTGATACTCATTGATCTGCATAGGTCCTTTTATCCAGTGAACTAGACATTGATCCTATTTCTTGTTCTGTTTACTCTCTTATTTCTTGCTTACAAATGAGTTCATTTGTCATCTTCATTCCCTCAACAAGTGATTCTTCCTGAATTCTTTGGTCTGCTTATCTCTATTTCCACACCAAAATAATTACTCCCTGGATGAATATTAGCATCTCTCACCATTTGTGTGTATTTATTCCTCTGATTGATTTACAAAGGACCTTGGTGTACAACCACTTGATCTCAGAAATATGAAGCAAGGCTCTTTTGTTTTATTAGAAACTTATGAGCTATAATTTGGATCATAATCCACCAATTCAGTTTCTAAAACTAAATCTCAAAATATCTGAAAGGATTTTGAAGTAGTTAAATCATTTAAATCATTATTGCATGTGATATATGCGATTTATTTAATAAGACTAGTCATTTATATAACATAAACAAATATTTCAGACAAGAAAACACATTGCTGATACGTAAATTATGACAATAAGAAAATATATCAGAGAAAGAAGGAAAGTACCATGGCTTTAAGTGCATCAGAGAAATAGGCTACCCATTAGCAAATGAAACCTGACTCATATTACAAGCAAAATACATGTGTTCTCTATGTAATTCTCATATCCAAAAGGAAGAATGATGATGAGCCAGAGGCCCCATCAATATCATTCTACTGCATTTCTTTTTTGTTGTTGTTGTTTTGTTTTGTTTTTGGGTCCCACCCCTTTGACGTTCAGGGGTTACTCCTGGCTATGTGCTCAGAAATCGCTCCTGGCTTGGGGGGGACCATATGGGACACCTGGGGATCGAACTGCGGTCCGTCCTACGCTAGCGCTTGCAAGGCAGACACCTTACCTCTAGCGCCACCTTCCCGGCCCCTCTACTGCATTTCTTAAAAGCCAACTATTATGTTTAATTCTTTTAAGTCAAAGGAAAAAAAAAACATATCAAAGTAAATGATTAAGCTCCACTTTTGAAAAAGATAAATCTAAAGTGATTATTTATGAATAAAATTTGATTTTCTTATATCTTTACTATAAAGGGCTGATAGTACGGTGGGTAGGAAACTTACTTTGCACATGGCTAACCTGGGTTTGATCCCTGGCTCCCTAGCTAGTTCCACAAGGAGCCTGTTAGCAGTGGTCCCTAAGCACAGAACTAGGAGTAAGCCCTGAGCACCACCAGGTATGACCCCCCAAAAACAAAATAATAATAATAATAATTACTATAACATGAGAATAAAACAAAGGAGAAAGATGGCTGTCATAGGACATACTACTATACGACTATATCAAATTTGTGAGGCATCAATGAGGCAACAATCAGTGGTTAGAAAGTCACTAATGTCTTTCTGCACATAAGATGAGGTCCCACCTGGTGTTGAAAATCTGAAAATACCTATTGCAGTTCCTCAAAATGTTATCAAGTGGCCTTTAATTTGTTCCAGAAGTGCCCAGAGTTTTGTTGGGTGTTAGGAAATGAAATTAAAATGTTTTGGGCGATGGTCTTTGGGGCCCCACTTTCCAATCCCCATGAATGAGTTTGAAATCCAAACACTGCAATATCACCTTCAATCTTCTTTTCCATTTAAATAACCTTCCATAAAACCCCTTTTCTTTGTTGCCTGGGCTCTTCTTCATCTTATTTCATATAACTCCTTCCACTTGACTTCTGACTCATTCAAATTCTTTTCATTCTTCACTCATATCAATTTCCTGTCAGTTATGAACCTTTCCATTAATTGATGGAATAGACTTTTCCAATAGCATATCTTGTCCTTTTATGAAAAACTCCTATTTACCTCATATTTTCTGTGCTTGCAGTTTGATGTCTGATCAAATCTGAGAGTATCTACATTCCTTGGGGATTTTTTAAAAGCTGCTATGTGCCACATGCTTCTTTTAATTCTTCCTTGTGCCAACTAAATTATACATAATTCAAAAAGCACCCACAATATTTATTGAAAAATAAAAATAATAAATACATAAAGTGGGTATGTGTTGAAACTGTATGTTGTTGACTTTCCTTTGGAGACAGCAAATTAATATTTACTTCTATTTCTATTTGGTTGTCTGAAAAAAAAGAATTATTGAAGAATGCAATAAGTAGGGCAATTATAGCAGAAAAGAGGATGAATATAGAGTCCAATTCTGCATAAATTTTAGAAAATAATTAAGAAGAAAAATGCTATACCGACTAAATAGAAATCACTTAATAAATTAATAAAAATGAACAGGGAATCCAAGAACAGTGTATTTCTAATTACATATCTTTCTTTCCTGTGATATGAAAGGCACATAATCTCTCAAATGCATCTGTTTTGAGCATCTTTTCACATTGGCTCAGGCCACGAATTTAACATCCAATATGTAATAAATGGTGAGTATGTAATTCCAAGTGCTATCCAATTGCAGTTAGCTTCACGCTTCCCAAAAGTAAAAGCAAAAAGGACATTTGGCCTCCATTCAAAATATACCTTATTACCATTAAATTGAATAAAATTAGAATTACAATTAAATGTTATATCATTCTTTCAAATGAAATTATTTCTCCATCAAGTTTTACAATAGCGTTTGGCAGAGTTCACTAAAAAAAATCGACCTAAAAATAAAAATCCAGTTAAAAAAAAAAAAGAAAGTTCAGATGAACTGACAATTTTTGCACTTCAGAATTTCCCTATGTATTTTTCTCCAGTGACCTTTCTGATGACAAAGCTGAAATGATAGTCAATTAAATTTATATCCTAAGGCCTGCTATAAATTTGTCAGGATCAAAACAAGTGCTCTGTGAAGTTCATGAAGTCAGCTGCTGGGAAAAGAGGTAGAAAAGAGCTGGCAGGTCAGTCCTGGGTCCTCACTCTGACATTGAGATAATGATGCTCAGATGTGCATGAAGATAAAGGACCAAGGAAGGCAGGGAAAACTCCCTAATATCTTGTACTTAATTACGTCAATTTCAGTACCACCACCCTAAGCAGAATGTGATCCCATTTCTGGAGAGGAAGTCCATAAATCCACGTGTCTCACTCTCCTTTAGATAAGGCCACTGACGCAGACCAAAGTAACCTAGCATGGAGAAGTGGGCTTCATTTTTTTCAAGTGTGTTCAAATGTTTCATTCAAGTGGTTTGCTTCTTTCTCTTGCATTTTTTTTTTTACTCCAAGTAGTGGAGTTGCAATTAATAAAATCTTTCAATGAATTTCAATTCTTGTATGTGGAGTGATGTCTTAATAAAATCTTCTGTGAGATGAGTCCAGTGGACGCTCATCTTTTTTAGTTACATTGGCTCTCAGTTACATAATGACTAATACTATGGGGTGATGGTCTTCAAAGAATAGACGTGTGCCTGTTCTTTGGGAATACTAGGCACCGGGAAATTCTTCATCTGTTTGGACATTACAAGTCCTTACATTTCAAAAGTCTCAGGTAGTGATTGACCACTTCTCTATCCGAAATGATAATCATGCACATGAATTCTCAAGGCAGTCACAAAGGAAACTGCAAACCATTCCCTCATAAACCTGAAAAAATATTTCTCAAAAGCAGGTGTTTAATCTACTCTTCTTCCTGGGCAAAGCAAGCTTTCATTTGTAATTTTGTAGCATAAAGGTTTTTAAAAGTAGATTCATTGGCACTAGAAAAGCATTTTGAGAAATAAAATATCTGTAGAAAACATCTTTAGAACCAAATTTATCCTTTCTATATTTTTAAGATTTCTCACACATTTATGTTCCAAAATATATGCCTCCTCTCCATTAACATTAAATATTTATCATGATATGAAAACATGACAGTATACTGGAATGCCTAAGATAAATTTTAAAGCCATTGTAAAAAGCAAAAAGGTTGTGGCTGCTCTTTTTTATGTAACTAGAGACAGAAGAAAGCTCTTTAAAAATTACAACAATTTCTAAAACATAATATTTTCAAATAGAACAAAATAGATTTTAAATTCAGTATGCATACATGGCCTGAGACAACTTTCTAGAGAAATAATTGAAAGTTGTGTGAACTTTTCCTTCAATAATATCTCAACTCATTTATAGAAACCCACCTGCTAGCAATAGCATGTGTCTCTCTGCAAGTCACCATCTCAACAGAGCAAAAATATGACGAACCAATCAGGCGCATCACATACATATGAAAGTTGATTTCTTGAATTTAATCAGAAGTGAGTACAGAAGTCCTTGTTCAAGTGGGAACTAATTCAAGCTTGACTTTTGTGCTTTCAAGCAAGGCATTTATTTGACATCGCATTATGGAACATGCACTGTTTTCTAAGTACTGCTAAAGAAAACAATAAAAAAAACTTAGCTACTGTTTTCTTGTGAGTTTCTCTTGAAGAAACTAAGACTTTTACAGCTGCAACGCAGTATCTACTGTCATCCCATTACAACAAAGGTGGTTTTAATATAGGACTCAAGAAGAGGGGGCTTGTTAGGACAGCCAGGTGGGAAAGGAACATGAGGGGAACATGTGTTAGTGTGGTAGTGTTTCATTAGTGTTAAAACAGGGCTAGAGAGGAGACAGAAAAGGGAACTACTAAGCATATAACATCAAACGTAAAGTAAGACAGGATTTTATTTTTTTTCTTTTAGTTTTTGGGCCACATCTGGTGATGCTTAGGGGTTACTCCTGGCTCTGCACTCAGAAATTACTCCTGGTGATGCTCAAGGAACCATATGGGATGCCAAGGATCAAACCTGGGTCAGCTGGGTGCAAGGTAAATGCCCTATTCACTGTGCTATCACTCTGCCCCAGAATACTAATTCTTAGGGTGCATTTAAAGTTGTATAACCATCAGATACCACTTTGGGGAAGATAGTGTTAACAACTGTTAACTATTAAAAACTAAAAGAAATTAGAACATGCCAGAAAATGTTGAGAAGAGTGAGACAAAATTGGCTTATGTTTATTCTTCTCTCATGTCTATAACTTCAATTATATTTACTTTATGATGTGACTATTTCAGCACAATAGAATATGTACATAAATTATAAATATGTATGTGTTTGTATAGTAGATACTTTACTTTGTTAAATTTTTCCTTAATGCTTCAAAATCTGATACCAAGAGTAATATTAATCCTCCAAAGTAGCAACAAGAGCACTATTTTTGTCTTTCATGAGGTTATAGATAACCAAGGTAGAAGAAAACTCAGAAAGGAATAGAGATGAAATCAGGCTGAGTTAGAGAAATGATGCAATTAATCTCAAACCTGTTAGTTTGGAAAATGTTAGACTAGATGAAATGATCAATGATTATACTAAACAGATATTGAACAAGTCATACAATTTCAGAAAAGAAAGTGTATATATGAAGAAAGAAAAATATGAGTCACTAATAAATTAAGACTCTCAAAGCACAGATAATCCCATATTCTCCTTAGCCCCTTCATTACACTGATTTGCAAGACACAAAAATATTTTATTTACCCAGTGAAAAGAACTATATTTACATCCCAATCTCTCTAACATAATGTAAGTAATATAGCAGGATGAAGAATTTTGGTAAAATCTATATTTCCAATGATTAACTTTTTCTCATCCAAATGAATATGTAGATATGGAAACCCTAGCTTTATCTTTGTAGGTGTGAAGAGTATTGGTACTGATTTCAAGTATATGGGATCATTAAATAAGTACATGCATGTAAAAACCTTCAGGCAAGTCCACAACGTACTAAAATTTTAATAGACGATAGCAAATATTATCAATAATTATCCCTATAAAACTACCTATTTTGAAATCCTGATTCTCTCCTTTAAAATATTGTTTTAACTGAAGATTAGTTTCTAATTATTTCTAATTAGTTTCTAATCATTTCTAAAGCTCGGATTTCTCGCTGCATAATGAATATGAAATATTATTTTAAACATGTAAATAAGGCAAAAGGATAAATGGAATATTCTTGAACAATTCTCCACAAAGTAGTGATTTGATCTTAAAAAGGAATGTACCATTGCTTTACTCCAAATTTAATATTTACTAGATTGCAAAAAAGTTTTATATTAGCGTGTACATTTTTGTGTAGTAGAACTGTCAGAGAGTACTACTAGAAAAAAAAAAACCACAACCAAACTTTAAGGTTAGGTTGCCCTATGGGATCTTAACCATTTTATATGATGATTTAATAATTGTAGCCAACATTTTGATTCTAAATTTATATATGCACTGGCCCTTGGAAACATTTTTAGCCACCAGTAACATTTTGCTCTTTCACCACTGAATAAATACACTGATATGTGTTGATATTTTTGTGAATTAATTTTAATTTGTGAATTAATTTTGAGGACATTCTTTAATAATGACTAATATCTATTAATTTTTAATTAAATATTATATATTCATCAGTTTCTAAAAATAATGAGATGGGAAACAATAATCCATATTTGCAAAACAACCATTGATCACTCGCTATTGATTAGTGTCAAAATATTGGGAATTGCCCCATCCTGTGAAATACTAGCCTTCAATCCCTTTATTATATGAATTTAAAATACATTGCTACAAGCTAAATTATCCTTATTTATAGAGCCTCCCATTTATCATATGATGAAGAAATTATTATTAAGTTCCTTGCTTCATGACTAATTGTTCTCTTCCCCTGGTTTCTTCAAAATTAGCTTCCATCTTTTAATTATATCAACCACTAAATTCTAAGATTCTGAAATTGTCTTAGGATTTTATTCTTAATATATGGAAACTAAAAAAAATCACACATGGAATGATATTATCAACATAGCAGTATAAAAGAATCTTTCTCTCCTGAGGATTGACAATAAATAAAAAAAAAATTGGGGCCGGAGAGATAGTACAGCGGCGTTTGCTTTGCAAGAAGCTGACCCAGAACCTAAGGTGGTTGGTTCAAATCTTGGCATCCCATATGGTCCCTCGTGCCTGCCAGGAGCTATTTCTGAGCAGTGAGCCCGGGAGTAACCCCTGAGCACTGCCAGGTGTGGCCCATAAGCCAAAAAGAAAAAAAAAAAAAAGAAAACAAATTTAGTAAAGAGAATTCCACATCATACATCAAGAGTAGTTCCCCTTGAGCACAGAAACTAACACAGACTACTCTAGAGAGAAGGACAGATGGTGTGGATGTGGAGGAAACCTAGAGACTGTTGCCCAAGTTGGGGGATAAAGATGGTAATATTAAAGAAGAATGAGGAAGGGGGACCTAGAAAGCAAGACCTTCTATTAGTCCCCATTTACCTATGCAATCCTATTGGTTATCCCACAGACCCTCATATGTGAAACCATTTACATATGTGATATCATTTTGTGATTTGCATAAGGCATACCTAACCTAATTGGTAGAACCAGGTAACAGAAACAAGTATGGGGCAGGAATATACAATATACATAAACTCAGATCATTGTATAGAGGAAGGAGGCAGTTGAAGTTGCTACTCAGATCCAAAGGTTGCTGTTTCTGCTGCTGCGCCTGAAGATGGCATCATCTTCAGGTCCACAGAGATATACCTATGTGAGCTATAAAATAAACAGCAGTAATACTGAAGACATTGTAGGGTTGGCATGCTATTCTTACATATGGCACACAAGATTCATCCTTAATCAGGGCACTGGCAATGGAAAGAGTGCCAGTAATGCCAGGAGATCTGGGGACCTTGGAGAGAAGGAATATCTGAGGTGCCACAGACTAAACCAGGCCTACTCAGAGCATTTTCACAACTGTATCTTAGACTACTCAATGTCATGAATACCTCTCACTAATACAAAGTGCAAATTAAAAATATCAGCCTAACAACAAATAGAAGACAGTAGAGAAGTAGTCGAGGCTTTTTATAAAACTGATACTCTGTGATTTACAATAAACAGCTAATGATGGTTTCTCACCCACATGATTTAACATCATCTCTTTCACCATCTATCACCACTGTACCCATCTCCTTCTTCCCAAGGATGCTAATGCCCCTCTGTTCCCAACCTTTCCCCAATTCAATTATGCAGATCAGTAAGGACTTTTAGAAGAGCTATTTCTCTACTAGACGTAGATTTCTGCCAGTCTGTAGAACTATAACAGACATAGCACCACCTGCTGGAAATGCAATAATAGTTAAATTATCTAGGTTGAAGATCCAGATTATTAAGACAGTGAAATGTGAAGAAGTGGACATACAAAAAAATATATATAATACATGACATTGTGAGACCTCAAGGAAAGATGACATCACAAGGAAAACCCACATTCCAAATTCCAGCCACAAAGACAATGAGGAAATACATGTCCCAGTCAGGCAAAATCCCTATGAGACTAAGTGAGGTGGTAGAAAGGCAACTCAAAGTGATATAAGAGCTCATAAAAGGGCCAGAGCAATAGCATAGCGAGTAGGTTATTTGTCTTGCACGCTGCTGACCCAGGTTCAATCCCCAGTATCCCATATGGTCCTCCAAGCCTGACAGGAGTGATTTCTCTGAGTGCAGAGCCAGGAGTAGCCCCTGAGAGCCACCAGGTATAGCCAAACAACCCTCATAAAAAGTAAATAAAGAAACAGCACATAAGAACAAATCAATTAAATAAAATTACAAAAAAAGGAATGTAGAAATTAAAGCTTAGAATAAAAAAAGAGGTTCGGAATGTGAAGAACTCAACAAACAAAAATAAGAGCACCACAAAATGAAAGAGTAGACCAAATGAAAAAAATGACTCACTGAGCTCAAAAACAGTAAAAAAACAAATGAGTCAGGCAGCAGAGAAAAACAAGATTCCAAGGAGCTGTAGGGTGTTGCATGCAGCTGACCTGGACAGACCGCAGTTTGATCCCCAAGCATCCCATATGGTCCCCAAGCAGGAGCGATTTCTGAGCACATAGCCAGGAGTAACCCCTGAAAGTCACCAGGTGTGGCCAAAAAAAAACCCCAAAATACCAAAAAAATCCCAAAAACAATAAATATAAAAATAATTTGCATATTATTATAATAAAATAATAGATATCCCAAAATGGCAAGTGAAAAGGATGACAGAAAACTTATTTAAAAAAATAATAGCAGAAAACTGGGGAAAAACAGGGCATAAAAATCTATAAAGCTAACCTTCCCCCCAAAAAAGATTGGCTATTTAAATACAAAAATGTATTACACCAAGACAAACAGTAAAACGATGAACAGTCTGGACAAAGAAAAAATATTGAAAGTGAGTAGGAGACTAAAGAAAATCAAGTAATTCATAAAGATACTCTCATAGGAATAATTTTTTTAAATCTTCAAAGATTAGAAACTGCCAGTCAAAAATACTATATGCAAAAAAAAAAAAAAAAAAACCCTCTCTTCCAATATGATGCAGAAAGAGAGGCCTTCAAAGACAACTGGAGAAATCCCTTGATTTTATTTCTCTTGTAAACTGAAGGGGTTTGCCAACACTGCACCTCTCTTACATGCAATGCTAAAAGAAACTCCCTTGCCTAAACAGGAAAAAAGAAATTATACCCAAAAAGTCATGTATAGCAATCAACATACAATCACCTTTTATGTAGATTGAATTTAACCATCAAAAAGCACAGATACCCAAATCAATTAAAAACCAAAGTCATGTATATATATACATATACTTACATCTATAAAGGCAGACTTAAAGAGAAGCCAGTACTTTAAGAAAGGTTAAGTAGCAGAAACAATTACATTTATAACATATATGTAGTTTCAGTCCCCCAAAAAAGCTATCATAATGGCTATCATTTTATTATATTATGATAAAAGAGATCAATAAAAATGACAGAAAGATTATTAGTATTTATTCATCCACCAAAGAAGCAGCAAATTATAAGAAACAAATACTAACAGATATAAAGGGAGAAATTACAAAAAAAATCAAACATAATAATAGGGAGCTTTAACGCCCTACTTTACAATAATGGACACAACATCTAAACAAAAACAATCATCAAGAAAACAAATGCTACAAATAACAAATTAGATGAGTCTTAAGAGGATGTAATAGGCATTCTACAATGCATCCTATTCAGAAATGGCAGAATCATACTTTTTTCAAGTGCTCAACTGATTATTCTCAAGGATAAACCTTAAGTTGGCTCTCAAAAATCAAAGCTGGCTGAAGAAGTAGCTCCTGGCATGATGCACATACTGCATGAAGAGAATGAGGGTTTGACACCTGAAGTTGCCTATGGTCCTCCAATCATAGTAGGAATGACCTCTGAACACCATGACAAGAGTTGTTCCTGAGGGGCTGGAGTGATAGCTCTTTGGTTGGGTGTTTGCCCTGCATCTGGCTGACCCAAAATGGATCTCGGTTCCATCCCTGGTGTCCCATATGGTTCCCCAAGCCAGGACTAATTTCTGACTGCATAGCTAGGAGTAACCCCTGAGCATCACTGGGTGTGGTCCAGAAACCAAAAACCAAAAACAAAATAAAATAAATAAGTTGTCCCTGAGTATCAATAACAAACACAACAACAACAATAAAAACCTACAAGTCTCTAAGTATAGAAAGATGAAAATCATATAAAGCATCTTTCTTAACCAATATGGCATGAAATTAGAAATCAAAGATGATCTTAGAAAGAATTATATTTAGTGTAAAAGCTAGATAGAGAAAGACATACACCATCTGATTTCATGCATGTATCACAGAGAGACAAAGAGACTAGCGAAATAAAACAAAAATGCACTTTTCAATTGTAAGCTTCATTACATTAGTGGTTATCAAAAAAGAAAAGTTGGAAAATAGGAATAAAGGACCCAATTGTACGGTGAAGAATAGAAATTGGACTTTTTGCAGTGAATCAAATGTACCTACCACATACACATGTTGCTGTTTGATGAAGCACAACTGGCAGTTCCAGTGAGAATGCCCTGTTATTGCAATGAGGCCAAATAATTAAAAAAGTTTAAAATCACAGTGCAACAGTCCTACAAAATTCAATATCTTTTATCTTTGTGATAGATGTAAATAACATTTTCTGACTTCTGAAGTTTCCAACTGAAACTGACTTCTCTTCCTTTCCAATCCAAGGCTTGTCCTGAAACAATCATCTCCAGCCTAAGCTCATCTTTAAGTACATGCCCTAAAAGTACATGCTCAATATTTATTGTTGTTTGCATTCTGCTACTCTGTCCTGCTATATTTTGGTACCTAATAAATCCAACATAATTTGAAATTGAAATGAGTGCAAAGACGAATCAAAATTCAAAAAAGTTCTCCCCTCAACCTTCACCAATCATCTGGCTCCCCCATGACCCGCTGAGATGAGCATGTTACCACATAATTCTGCGTTACTGACAACATTTTTGTGTCGCAAAAAAGAAAAGGGATTCACTCTCCTTCATATCACAAACGTAATGTCAGAGACATGATATTATTTATTTACTTTGGCACCTGTTGGGGGGGCATAATGTTCTCTCAGTGATAGCACTCCCCTATGATACCTTCTTTACATGCTCCAAAAAATATTCAAATAATACTCGATGTTCTAGGCTACTGCCTCTTTCAGCACTTATTTCTCTCACTCCTATTCCAATCCAACTCCCATTTTGTGTTTTGTTTGTTTGTTTGTTTTGGTTTTTGAGTCACACCTGGCAGCACTCAGGGGTTACTCCTGGCTCTGCACTCAGAAATTGCTCCTGGCAGACTCGGAGGATCATATGGGATTCCAAGATTCAAACCACGGTTGGTCCTGGGTTGGCTGCATGCAAGGCAAACGCCCTACTGCTGTGCTATTTCTCCGGCCCCTCCAAATCCCATCTTTAAAATGTCTATAGTTTGTTATCAGTGCTCCAACCATTCCAGACCAGTCTTTAGTGTTTGCTTATCCATGAATGGAGATGAAGAGCAAAAATGGGTCAGAGAGAGAGGGAATAGATATAGAATAATTACACTCATTCATAGGATATTAAAAGAAAAAGATAGTATGCTAATATTGTCCATAGACAATAGAGACAAGGTCCAGGAGGACAAGTTCATGGTAAGAAGCTTGCCATAACCTGTAGGTGAGAACAGTTAGGGCAAAGAAGGGACCACTATGAAATCAGAGTTGGAAATGATCCCACTGGACAAAAACTAGATGCTGATAGGAGAGAAAGTGATATGCATGATAACCCTTCAGTAACAGTTTTGCAAGCCTCAGTGTCCAAAAGGAAAGAAAGAGAGAGACAGAAAAAGACAGAAATTGATAGAATAAAAATATCTTCCCCAAAGACAGGCAGGGAAAAAGTTAAGGGAGAGTTCAGGAAACTGGGGACATTGATAGCTGGAAATATGCATTGGTAAAAGATGTGCATTGTATGACTGAAACTCAGCCATGAACAACTTTGTAACTGTGAACGAAAAAGACAACTGTATTATGAACCATGCAACCATGGTGTTTAAATAAAGTAAAAAAAAAAATTAGTGAAAATCACTTCCCTTTGTGTTTGAAAAGGGTTAGGGCTCACCTACCAAAGAGACCACTTGACATGACAAAGGGAACTCTGCAGGTATAACCAAGATAAGGATGTTGAGACAGAGTGGTACTACTGCATTCTGTCATTAGAGTACTACAGCAGAAGGAAGCAGGTCTAGGCTGTGAACACATGTGCCTGGCACATGTATGTTTGTTCCCAGCACATTTTCACAGAGCACAGAATCATCAGACTCACAGCTCCAGCCAAGCATTCACTGGGCAAATTCCTCAGCACTGCAGTTTAGTCCTATAAAAATAGAATTTCTTATATTATAATCAGTTAATAGGACCAGAGTCTAAGAGGCAAATTTGTTTGAGGGAAAAAGAGAGAGAGAGAGAAAGAGAGAGAGAGAGAGAGAGAGAGAGAGAGAGAGAGAGAGACTGAAAGTGGTGATGATGTTGACTTTGAAAACAGAGATAATTATCATTATCTCCAGGAATACATTCTAGAAACTAGAAAATGTCAAGAAAACATAGTTTTCCCTAGAAGGAGCCTCTGGAAGGAGCTTGGATCTGCAAAACATTTGCTACTTCCATACTCCAAAATATTAAGAAACTTGGGTCAAACAGATAATGCAGTAGGTAAAGTGCTTGCCTTGCATGGCCAAACCCAAATCTAGTACTCCCCACACCCCAGTCCTACATGAGGTCAGTCAGGAGTAAGACTTTAAGTAAGTTCAGCCAGATGTAACCAAATTTAATAATAATTTTTAATTATTTTTGTTGTTTTTGGGTCATACCCAACAGCACTCAGGGGTTACTCCTGGCTCTATGCTCAGAAATCATCCCTGGTAGGCACGGGGGACCATATGGGATGCCAGGATTCGAACCACAGTCCTTCTGCATGCAAGGCAAATGCTTTACCTCCATGCTATCTTCTCTCTGGCCCCAATGATAATTTTAAAAATCTACTACATTGTGTTACTTTAAGTCATGAAGTGTGTGGTAATTCATTAGCATAGCAATTAAGAATTGTTTATATCTGATATTGATTTAAGTCTTCCACTCCATTCAGGAAGCCCCAGATTGATAGATTATGGCAGTTCTGATCTGCTTTTTTCCCAACTTCAACTTATTTGGAAATAATTAACTACTCAAATAATATAGGAGAAATAGATCTTTGAAAGTAAAATAAAACCACTTAAGCAGTATGAGCAGAAACTTTTGTCTTCAATTCTATTCATCTACAGGGCATCATTTAAGATGTTAATATCCTGAAAAGCTGGGCATTCTTTTGTTGCTGTTTTTTCCAATGAGTGGCCATTAGCCCATGTTAATGTTTCCTAAAGAATGAATTAAATTGAGGGACTTAATGGCCTGATTATCACCTTCCATGAAATTTCACTAAAAATGAGTACTGGTGCACTCTGGAAACAGTATCTTCAAAAGATTGGCAATTTGCAGTGGTTTTGTTTTTGTTATTGAAGCAACATTGATTTGTAACATATTGACTTCAGAGGTATAGCATGATAATTTAACCTCTGTATAAAATATTATGATAATTACCAAAAGGTCTTTCTTTGGGGTACCCTACAAATGATGATCTTTTACCTAATTTATCCATTATCCTTCCCTCCCCCCACTCCTGTAATTATGTTATTTTCAAGATGAGCCCAAAAGCACCCATGCATAGATACATTGTAAATTAACTAGGAAAAATTTAAATGGAACATTAAGAGATAAACAATATGATATACTTCTGAGATTCCTATGCTCATGACCATCAGACTTTTCAGCAGAATGGACTCAAAGGTAATAACAATATATTCAAAGTGCTGAAAGGAAAAAAAAAATCTTCCAACCAAGAATACTTTACCCAGCAAGGTTACTATTCAAAACTGAAGAAGAAATTTTAAAACATTTCAGATAAATAAAAGTTAAGAAATTGGTCAACACTATTGCCTTATAGTACATATTAAAATTGATAAATGTTTATGCTTTTTGTTAGGCTAAGAAAATAACTGCCAAATTTATCCCAACTCTGGATTATGTGAGTGCATTTATGGGTCACAGCACCTAGATAGCAAAGAGAAAAACAAAACTACATGACTCCCTATCATTCTCTTCTGCAGAAAATAAAATTGAGACATACTTCCACAGTAAATCTAAATGTCTTCTATATAGCCAAGCTCTAAAAGGTTATGTACACTAGATATTACATCATCATTTGAGGTGCATTAATGTTTTTGAAAATAGCTGACTTCAACCTTCAATCTCCCCTCTCGTAAAAAGAACCACTACAGTGTGCTTTTTTTCTAATGGATTTAAAATGTACGTTAACTTAGAAATTCTGATCTACACAAACATTTGTGTGGTATAAGATAGAATATTAATGGCAAACTTAAGGGCTAAAACTCTTTACACCATAGGACAGGAGAAACTTATGCTTCTCAAAGTGTTTTTGGTCCCAAAATGCTATCCCTTTGGCAAGGCATATGTTTGCATAAAAATTTTATGACACATAATTACTGCTAAATGTGTGTATTTAGTGTAACATATAAGAAAAGGAAAAATAGAGGCAATGATTTGTTAGACTTTTCTAGATGAGAGAAGTCTTGACTTGGGTTTGTGTCTAGAGTTGATATTTATGACAAACATCTCAGGACTGTCCTAGTATCCACAGAAAGTTGGTGGGCACAGATGGCAGGAGCTAAATGTTAGTTTTGTCTAACAAAACAAATCTAAGAGTTCCTGTGGTTTGAAAATCACCTGTGCTCTCTGCATGGTTTCCTGGAAGATTGGGCACACATTTTTTTCTCTGAAGAATGTGACTTCCATAATACTGATTCTAATTGGCAATGCTTGTCTGGTTCATAGAGCAGTGAAAATGAAAAATTTAGAGTCCAATGGTTCTTTTAAAAATAACTTATTCTTTTTTATCAGAATCATCTGATCATGTTGATTGTTTAAAAGGTACTGCTTGGTTAGTTTCTTCTGACTGAGTCTGAACATTTAAAGCTGTTCCTTCATTAGACATTTTAAAATAAGGGATGAAATGAGAGTGCAGCTGAGAGGGCATTTGCCTTGCAAGCAGCTGACCGGGGTTCCTTCGTGTCCCGTATGGTCCTCTGAGCCTTAAAAAGAGTGTTCTCTCAGCAGAGCCAGTATTAATCCCTGAGCACTTCACTGTCTGATCCAAAAATAAGTAAATAAAAATCCATCTTTCTGCATCATCAGACTTTTTTCAAATAAAATTTTGGAATAAAAACATTGAAAATAACTGAGATTGAAATTTGTGGGGTGGGGGTCACACGCGGCAGCGCTCAGGGGTTATTCCTGGCTCTATGCTCAGAAATTGTTCCTGGCAGGCTCGGAGGACCATATGGGATGCCGGGATTCGAACCATTGTCCTTCTGCATGCAAGGAAAACACCTTACCTCCCTCCATGCTATCTCTCTGGTCCCAGATCGAAAATTTTAAAGATTATTTTCCTTTAAAACCAATCACCAAGATACAAGAACAGGAATGTGGTAGAGAATGAGGAAGAGGATTACTCACCCTTTTCTGAATTTGGAAGAGTAAGACGGGAAAATTTGATTCTTTGAAACGGAAGGTTAAGCCTCCCCAACAGCACCCTTTCTTCTGTTACAACCCAAGCAATTTAAGCATGTTTCAAATCCTGCAATGCATTCTGCCAACAATAATGAAGCTATGATCACTTCCTAAATGGCTGATTCTTACCTGACTCAGAGGGAATAGGGCATAGGCATGCGCACTTGGGCACTGAATGTCTAGAAATGGGGTTAAGTACTGCAGCTGCCTTTCTAAAGTGGAAGTGAATGTCAAGATTTTATAAGACAAAAACATGATGTTGGACTTAGAAGAATCTTTCATTTCTTTGTCCTTCGTGCCTGTGAGAGCACCAAGGGGGTTTCTAGGCCACCTGCAGGTCACAGGATCTTGGTGCCTTTATGTTGTATTTGACAATTCATGCATTTACCAAGGTATGCAAGGCAAATTTTTTAGGTGTTTTAAATTACTTTATTTAAACACCATGGTTTACAAAATTTCATAATACAACTGTGGGTTTTTTGTTACGAAGTTGTTCATGATTGATTTGTAGTCATACAATCAATGTTCAACACCCATCCCTTACCAGTACAAATTTCCCACTATCAATGTCCTCAATTTCCCTCCTGCCCTCCCCCCCGCCTCTTTGCCTCTCCACTTCTCTTTCACTCTCTCTTTCTCTCTCTCCGTTATTCTCTCTCTCTCTTGCTCTCTCCCTTTTTCTCTCTCTCTCCTTTTTATTTCATTTTAGACACTGGTATGCAATAGTGTTACTGAAGAGGTATCTGCCTCTCTCTCTCTCTCTCTCTCTCTCTCTCGTTCTCTCTCTCATTCTCTTTTAGACACTTTGGTTTGTAATACTGTTACTGAACAGGTGTCCTGCTTATCACTTTCCCTCCCTTCAGGACCCTGTTCTTGTCCAGGGGAATGATTTTCAACTCTGATTGTCAGAGTGGTCCCCTTTCTGCTCTCACTGCACTTCCCCCCTTATTTGCAAGCTTCCTACCATGGACCTATCATCTTGGCCCTTGTTTCTATTGTCTCTGGATATAATTATTTTAATGGGCAGCATTAAGAGGCCTTGAATATGTAAACTAGGACTAGAAAAAATTACTAGAAAGATATTCTGAATGATAAAAATTGCCAATTGATCCGAGCTAATCTATCTTTCACTAATTGGTGAAAACTACATCTTCCACTACATCTTCCACTCTGAAAGTTAGAGTGGAAGATTAAAAAAGGATGTGGACCTTAGTTTACAAAAAAATTAAATATGTTTATTGTGAAAATTGGGTTTTCCTTGATCATTTTGTTTGCACTCATTTAGTGTCTTTCTTTTGTTACTAAGCATTATATAACCCTTTATTCCCAATTCTTAAAATTTCTCCAAATTAGTTTAAATATTCTTGTCCTCTGCTGCAATATTTCCTTAATTTTCTTTCATTATTCAGTTATTAAGGTAACAGCATACACAAATATTAAGAATGTCCTGTAATGTCAATGTTTAAAGACATACTTTTCTTTCATGTCTGATTTTAATTTTAGATCCAATTTTAATAGTTTTAGATTAAAGCTTTTGAAAGCCTTTTTTAAATAAAGTTGTTGGTATTTAGATTATACCCAGCAGTTCTCAGGGCTTACTCATTTCTGTCTCCAATATTCAGGGGTCACTCCTGGCAAGTGTTGGAGGACCATATGGGGATGCCAGGGATCAAACCCAGGTTGGTTCCATACAAACCTAATACCCTTACCTCTGTACTATAGATCCAGTCCCAAAAGATTCTATTTTTAAGAGATTTTTGCCATATAGTCCTTGGAGTTCTGTGATTAAGATATATTTGGACAAGCTAATGATCAGGCTTGTCGGCAACAGCATGTGAAGCTGCTGAGACAGAATATGATTCTCCAAATAGAAACAAAGCACCTGCTCTTTATAAACCCTACGAGTGTTTTCAAAGTTCTACAGAACAACTTCCAGAACTAAATCACTCTCAAAAAAGGCAGGTGTAGACAGGTTCCCAAACTATTCTTCAACTCTACTCAAAATAAATTGGTTCCTAAAAAGAAAGTCCAAAGAATAAGATTAGTTTCTCCTGCTCCAGAGTCAATGATTTCCTGATCTGATGATCACTGTGGTATATTTGAAACCTCTTATTTCTAGAAACAGGCTCTGGAGGGGGCACCGAAAGAGAGAAAAGCAAGTAGGGCATTTTCCTTGCATATCGATGACCCTTGTTTGATCACTGGCACCACATATGTTTCATTGAGCCCTGCCAGGAGGGATCCCTCAGTGAAAAGCCAGGAATAAATCTTGAACACTGTGAGGTGTGCCCTCCCGAACACAAATACATGCACACACAAACACACACACACACACACACACACACACACACGCTATGAGTTCCTCTTTGGACATTTGAAAGGGCCTATTCTAATGTCCAAAGAGGTTTATATGTAATATTTAAAATAACCATGGTAATCCTTTTTTTTTTCTTCTGGCTTGTTTATTCTTCTTCCATCTTATTTATTGTTCTTCTTTTGGATGACATCATTTTTTTTTTGGTTTTTGGGCCACATCCGGCGGTTCTCATGGGTTACTCCTGGCTGTCTGCTCAGAAATAGCTCCTGGTAGGCACGGGGGACCATATGGGACACCGGGATTCGAACCAACCACCTTTGGTCCTGGATCGGCTGCTTGCAAGGCAAATGCCGCTGTGCTATCTCTCCGGGCCCGGATGACATCATTTAACCAGAACGGGAGAAACTATTCACCCAATACCCATCAGATAAGGAATTAACATCGAAGATATATAAGGTACTGACAGAACTTAACAAGAAAAAAACATCTAACCCGTTCAAAAAATGGGAGGGGGGGTATGAACAGACAATTTCTCAAAGAAGCAATACACATATTTGGTATGGATTGAATTGATGATAATGAGGAGGAAAAAGTAGAAAAAGAAGAGAGAGAAAAGAAGAGAGAAAAGAAAAAAGAAGAAAGTCGTGAGAAGAGAGGAGGAAAGAGCAAGAGAATGTTAGTTTGCTTGAACATGTTCGATGAGTAGGCCCTGTAGTATAAGTCTGTAGGTCATAGTTGCTGCTTCGGTGGTCTGGCTGGTCACTTGCTTCAGGTCCTAAAAGAGGGCATAATCTAGAGATAAAGGATATGTTAAAGAGTTTTATCAAGACATTTTCATAATGCAAGCTGGGTGTGGTATCTCGTGTGACTGAGTACCGAGGTGCCACACTGGATTGTCCACCCTTTGTATCCAAGAACCCCTGCCCGTAGGCAGGTTCCCGGGAGTTAGGGAGATTCAGGGCGACCCAGCACAGAGCAGGCCGAGGTTCTGGGACGGAGGAAGGAGGAGCCAATGCTTACCTGCCCATTCGCAGGTCCCCGGGAGTCCAAAGCAATACAAATAAATACAAAAGGCACATAAAAATGCTCCACATCACTAATCATCAGGCAGATGCAAATCAAAACAACAATGAGGCGCCATCTCACATCACAGAAACTGGCACACATAGCAAAGAACAAGAACAATCTATGCTGGCGAGGATGTGGAGAAAAAGAAACTTTCATTCACTGCTGGTGGGAATGCCATCTAGCCCAGGCTTTATGGAAAACAACATGGAGATTCTTCAAAAAACTGGAAATTGAGCTCCCATACGATCCAGCTATACCACTCATAAGGATATACCCTAGGAACAAAAAAAACACAATACAAAATCCCTTCCTCACACCTATATGCATTGCAGCACTATTTACAATAGCCAGACTCTGGAAATAATCAAGATGCCCTTAAACAGGTGAATGGATAAAGAAACTGTGGCACAATATACACAATGGAATATTATGCAGTCATCAGGAGAGATGAAGTCATTAAATTTTCCTATACATAAATGAGCATGAAAACCATTATGCTGAGTGAAATAAGTCAGAAGGAGAGAGACTCAGAATAGTCTCACTCATCTATGGGTTTTAAGAAAAACAAAAGACATTATTGTAATAATGCCCAGAGCCAACAGAGATGAGTACTGGAAGGACCAGGTCTTAATCTGAAGCTCACCACGAATAGTGGTGAGTGTAGTTAGAGAGATGACTACACTAACTCTCATGACAATGTTAATGAGTGAGAGAAGTAGAATGCCTGTCTTGAATACAGGCAAGGGGTGGGAAAGGAGGGAGATAAGGGACAGTGGTGGTGGGAATGTTACACTGGTGAAGGGGAGGTTTCTTTTTATGTCTGAAACCCAACTACAATCATGTATGTAATCCTGGTGCTTACATTACATTACATTACATTACATTACATTACATTACATTACATTACATTACAGCATGGTAATAGATAGGTAATAAAATAGTGATTATATTCTAGGAACAAAGTCAACACATGTTGTGATTATTTTTTATTTACTTTATTTAAAAACAGGATTTTTACATAATTTTATAATTGATCCTAATACATTTGTTTCCAGATAAGTAAGAGTAAAATTATTTTTAAAATAGAAAAGAATTCCATGAGGATCCTCCATATTTCTATTCTAATCTCCTTATCTGAGAGATTAATCACTGGAAATTGAGCTCCCATGTGATCCAGCTATACCACTTCTAGGGATATACCCAAGGAACACAAAAATACAATACAAAAATTCCTTCCTCATACTTACATTAATTGCAGTGCTATTTACAATAGCCAGACTCTGGAAACAATCAATATGCCCTTCAACAAATGAATGGCTAAAGAAATTGTGGTACATATACACAATGGAATATTATGCAGCCATCAGGAGATGAAGTCATGAAATTTTCCTATACATGGATGTACATGAAATCTATTATGCTGAGTGAAATAAGCCAGAGGGAGAGAGATAGATGCAGAATGGTCTCACTCATCTATGGGTTTTAAGAAAAATAAAAGACATTTTTGCAATAATCCTCAGAGACAAGAGAGAGAATGGCTGGACGGTTCTGTTCATGACATGAAGCTTACCACAGAGTGATGAGTGCAGTTAGACACATAACTGCATTGAGAACTATCATAACAAAGTGAACAAATGAGAGAAGTAGAAAGCTGTCTAGAGTACATGTGGAGGAGGAGTGGGAAGGAGGAAGATTTGGGACAATGGTGATGGGACTGTTGCACTGGTGAAGGGGGGTGTTCTTTACATGATTGAAACCCAACTACAATCATATTTGTAATCAAGGTGTTTAAGTAAAGATATTAATAATAAAATAAAAAATAGAAAAGAACACAAAAGCAAAGGAAAGAGGAGAAAAAAAGAAAAACAGGGACAAGCAAATGTAAGTTATTGTATCTCCAATGAGGTCATTAAAGTCATTGTCAGAAGGTTTAGTAAGCTCTTGTTGCTAGCTGACCATTCTGTTATTTCATATTTTTCTGAACATTAATGACCTCAGCTACACATTGGCATCTAAATTGGTGTGTTCCTATGGGGATGACAGCATCAAATAAATGAAGTTGTCATGCAGCTGCAAATAATGCCACACAGTCCAGAAATTCAAAGCACTATTACTAACACTTTGACTTTTGTGGGGCATGTTCTCTGCTGCCAGGTCTCCCAAAAGAAGATGGACGAGGGAGGGTGCGTGCCCACACTCACTCCAAAGAAGTCTTCATGATATCAGCCCAAATACCAGCTTATATGGAGTTTGGTCATATTGGTATGTCTGCAGACAATCATAGAGGAGTGGTGAAGAATGGCCTTAGGCGAAGTGGAATTATGTGTCATGGATGCAGCAGGCATAATCCTTTCCTTCTGAGATTGTCAGCTTTCAGCTGAATGGCCAATGTACCCATGGATTTTTTTTCATGGCTGGGTTTATTCAAGAACAGAGAGTGTTTTGGGAGCTAGCCCAATTCAGACATGGCAACTGCATTTGTCCATGTTGTGATTATTAAACATGCACACTCAATTATGAAAACATAAACACAGTCACTGATCTTGATAGAACAAAGGAGCCTATGGCATGATCTAGGATCCCTTAGGATACCTTGTCAATTTTCTTACATAAGCTTACTGTGAGGTAAATAGTCAAGTCAGCCATCCTTTCAGTGAGATAAAAGCCACAAGATGGGTAGGTGTGAATATTTCTTGGGTCCAAGGATTACTCACCAACTACAGCCCCAAAACACAGTATATTAGTGGCCCTGAACAACTTGCAGCTTTAGTCTTACAGATGTTCCCACTTCTTTATTTGCACTCAAATTACCTTCTCTGTTTGGGAAAACATATATTTCCACTCAGAAAAGCATAGCTATCGCATTGCATTATATCCAGCATGGGTCAACCTTGAGTATTTTCATGTTCTCCCAAAACTTTGCTGTGTTATAAATATTAATCCTCCAGCTTCTTTGTTTTTGAATGGCCAAATCTTGAAAATAACTCTAAATATGATTCTGCAAAGAATTTTTGTAATTTAAGAAGAATATATAAACATGGACCATATTCCTCAAAAATGTAGTGATATCATTTTGCAAAGACTATTTCAGAGGAATAATAATCTATGTTGTTACTACTTCCCACATTAAGATACAATTTTTTCTTTGACCAATAGATTTTATTTTCAAAATCATTAAGCACTTGGGAAATAATGTCTAAAGTTACTATATACTTTAAGGAGCTGATTCTTAGGGATTTTGTATCAAAAACACTTTTTCAAATTGTGATTTATTTTTTGTTTGGAAAATTAGGCTAAATTACAAAGTCAGCTTTTAGAAACACATAAAGCAGTATTTATATATATTCTTTTGTTTAAGTGAATCTATAGAATTTTAAGAGTAATTTCATATGATTTAAGTACTATGTGAATGGATGCTATAAATACAAGTTGAGTCTTACTGTTTCCTCTTAATAGTCCACTTCTAATTGCATTTGAACAAATAAGTCTATTAAAATAACAGTATAAAAATTTTAATTTTTTAAAAATGTCTGTTTAAATGTTCAAATTATATTAGAGATTTTATTAACTACCGATGGATAAAAATCACATTTAGTGACTGAATTTGCTAGACTTTCCTGAATTCTTTTTTTTTTTTTGGTTGGGTTTTTTGTTTGTTTGTTTTTTGGGGGACACACTCAGCAGCACTCAGGGGTTACTCCTGGCTCTGTGCTCAGAAATCACTCCTGACAGGCTCAGGGGGCCATATGGGATGCTGGGGATTGAACCTGGGTCTGTCCTGGCTCATTTGCATGCAAGACAAATGTCCTACCACTGTGGTATTGCTCCGGCCCCTTTTTCCTGACTTCTTAATGAAAAAATAAAATGAACTCTACTTAGAAATTTTATGTCATCTGCAAACTTGATGTAAATTTGGAGGCGTTGATATCTAGAGAAACACAAAGTCCATAGGAGATTCACTAGTAAAACCCATTTTAGCCAGATAGGCTTTAGCTAGCTATATGCATCCATCCAACCTGCATTCTCAGGGAGGTAAGGGCTTAGGTGTCTTATCCAAGTAATTTCAGTTTATATCAATACAAGTATTTTGGTTGACATGATATGCCTTAATATCACTTTTCCCTTTCCTGGCTATGAAAGGTTTAGTAAATCCTTAGAAAGGCTCTATCAGGCTGTTCTCTTGTCTTTTCTCTTATGGAAAATATTTTATGTCTAAAGGAACATATGGCAATCTTTTCAAATACTCTTTGATATCTAGAAAATGGGATGTGAAAAGCTGTGCAATGTCACTGGAAAGGAAAGAGGCTGCAATTGAAGCTACCTAGCCACACATTGATTGTAACATTTTTGTAAAGACCAATATAAGCTAATTATAACATAGTCTTCCTTGCAGTTATAAAGGAGTAACATTTCCGCTATTTTCCAAGAATAGTGCTGACATATTACAACCATATTCTAAACAGGCTTTTGAGGCATGATTTCTCTGTGTGAGAAAAAAGAATCACAAAAAATCAAACAGGAGCATATAATATATTCCAAACACACACACACACACACACACACACACACACACACACACACACACTATGGGAGACACAGGATTACCACTATTCACATAAATGGTTACTATTGCCAGAGTCCCAAGGATCAGACTCCCCTTGAGTTTTTATTTATCAACATTAATTTTTAGGGTGTTCCCAGACCCTATGTGATCTAACAAACCTCCAAAAGGGCTGTTACATTAGATCAAATTCAATGAACTATAAATATTAATATTGCTCACAGAAGCTGAGACATGCTTTGAGGCAATGCACTTGCCACCATGCACAAAACAAAAGATGGGGAAGTCACAATGCAGAATCTCAGGGCTCCTTTGGAGATGGTGCATTCCTTATGAACACAGAGAACCACTTTGAACAGTTCACTGGATGAGGCTGAGGAATGAAGGCTAAAATAATAAAGCTCTTAAATACTCCAAGATCAATCACAATTATATACATGGTAAACACAATGAATAAAATCTCTTGCTGGGAAATCTCTAATAAGCCTGAAGAAAAGCTTAAAGGTTGAAAGGAGTAATTATTCATACGAATTAGCCTTCAGCATCTAATCACATAATCTAAGGAAGAGTATATATAGAACTGATTTTTGCTCTGAGATCACGTAACTTCTTTACTAAATAATCACTACTGAGATCGTCTTATTCTGAAATAATCTTGACATTTCCTAACTATTTACTAAAATGAAAGAAGTTTCCTTGCTGCAGGAATGTTTGTATGCCCTGTTAAGGAACATTTAACCAAGTCCAAATATGTAATATGTTTCTGGTGAGAAAATCCTATAGTTCTCTAGACCTCTGCTATTTGTTTCAAGTAAGAAATATTTGCCATCGCATTTATGATGGAAGAAGTATGTCTGGTAAATTGTGATAATGGGGCAAGCTGAATCTATCCAAAGAGTAAACATAATGATCTCAAATTAAAATAAAATATAGGAAAAATTAGTCTTTGAGTTTTAAGAATAAAACATAACCATGACATTCTTAGTATCTATCAACCTATTAATAATGTATTTTTAACATAATTTTTATTTTGATCATAGTGGCTTACATATTGTTGACAATAATATTTTAGGTACATATTTACATAAAATCAGGGGGGATTCCTATCACCGGTTTGTCTTCCCTACTCCTCCATTTTTGTCCTACCTTCCATATCCTCTTCCCTCACCCCCAGGGCTGCTAGAATATGTGGTCCCCTCTGTACCTATCCTATTACTTCGTAGTCTTACACCTGTTTGGTCCTGATGTCTCCTTTATTTCCCCCTCTAATTGGGGGGCAGGACTAGCTAGTTCAAGTTATGTGGTTTTGTTTGAAGAGGAGAAAAATAATAAACTAGGGTAAAAGTCTAATACGCCGGGAATAAGCAGAATTCTTCTAGAGGCTCTCGCCATCGGTTTGAGAGATGAAGGAGAAAAAGAAGGTGAAACAGTCCACCCCTAAGAAATGAAGTGTCAAATATCTTTAATAATGTATTTTAAGCTTAAACTTTAAACATTCAAAAAACATTCTTTCTGAAAAATCTATGATCAGATATTTATTTTATTTTAACTCCTTAATATTAATTTAATAAACTTTCCCCAAATTTTAAATAAGGGGGTTTAAACCTTCTTTAAAATTATTTTAGAATAAACTATACCTCTTTACCTTTTTGCCTAAGATTTAAGTATGAATCAAATTGTTTAATATTTTAAAATTAAATTTTTACATTAAAAAGCAGATAAAGTCTGCTTTTATTTTCTTTTTTTAGCCATTCTCCAATTTCAAGATTCTAATTTCAAAAATGAACATTATAGAAAACATGTTACCTGTATTTGTTATCTATTGCTAGAAAACAAATAAATACATAATTAGAGGTTAAATACACACACACACACACACACACACACACACACACACACACACACACTGACATCTACTGACTTATTATTTCCCAGCTTCTATGGATCAGCTTTGTTGATACACAAGGTTTCACAATGCTGAATCCCAGGTACAGATTTCTCCTCTGGATGCCAGAATGAAAAGTGAATGACTTGCAGTCTCTTGGATTAGAAGCAGAATTTCCTTGTGCCCTGAATGGAGGCTGCCCTTCCCTCAGCCCTGAAAAACTGCCCTCATTTCCACAAGCCTGCCCCAGATCCTAGACAGCCTGTTTCTGACACAGGAACTTTATCAATATGGTGACGTACTTCATCAGCCAATATGGAGACTCTCACAAGCCAGAACACTAGCAAGACAAGTCTTAGGGGATGGAATGCCAGGGCAGGAAGCCAGGGAAGCCCCATTGTGACACTACATCCATCACCTCAGTCATATTCTGCTGCTTAGAAACAAGAAACAAGTCACCGACAAGGAGAGAGAGTCCCAGTAGACATGAGCCATGGGAAGAAAAGAGTAAGTACAGGAGCCTCCTGCGAGTGTGCCCATCTGGTTTCACTTTTTTTTTTAATGGAGTCTGATTTTGCTGAGTTAAGAATAGGCTGCTTCTTCCATTGAAATCTAAAGTGTAAATGTATTTTTAAAAGTAAGTTAAATATAGCCAGTGTTTAAACCACTGAAGCTATTTTGAGAGAAAGTTACAACTTCACCCTTTGGGAGAAAGATTACGTAGAAATACTACATATGTGTATATATATATATATAGAGAGAGAGAAATGTATATATAGAGAGAAATACATGTAGATATCTATACATAGATAACTAAAATAAAATTACAGATAAAACTTTATTCCTTTAAATAAATATATATATTGGATATATGCTATTTAAAAATATACAAAGAGTGTATGTATGTGTGCCCATTTTTTTTGGACTCCCAGTGCACTGCTTCTAACATCTGCTAATATTTCATATTTACAAATGCAAAGTCACCATTCAAATTAATAGCAGCAATTAGCAGATTGGGTTTCTCACCACAGGCATAATTCTGACTTTTAGAGTTATAAATGAGCATTTAAGAGTTGAAACAGTAGGTAGTATAGTTTCTGGGAACAAATGATTATTTAACAAAATTTAATAAATAAGGAGAAGTCCATATTTATTCCTACTTAAATATAGATTATGTAAGTAAATTTTTCATATTCAATTTTAGTACAATTTTACTTAATGTTCCAATGCCCCCGAGGAGTACTTCTGAAAAGTTACTTCTTGGTGGTTTTGCTTGATTGCTATTGATTGAGATGTGTTATTTCTTTTTTTTTTTTTATTTTTCATTAAATTTTAATCTCTTAATTTTCGGTGGAAAAGTCCCCAGATTAATGTAGTTGAAGAAACAATACAGACTCAGGAACTCATATGGTTGGCCCTGAAAGATAGTTTTCACCTTTCACCTATTCAGAAATCATTTTAAACACCTTAAAATTTGTATGAAGACAACATTGTTTAACCACATAAGCTAATGTGTCATTAGCTTGAAAGTGCAGTGCTGCTCCAGCCCTGTGGAGATTAGATCATACATATTGTGCTTCTGGAACAATGTGATGCCAGGAATTGAACCAGGGACTCTCCCATCCCATTTTATACTTCTTGGTGCTTTGATCAAGATTATGTAGTAGAAATAACTCAGAAACTATTTAGTGCGATATATATATGAATCCCATGATGTTATAGGCACTCCAACTGTCATACTAACTTTAATCATTCAAGGTAATTATACCTATCATATTTCCCCCTTTTCATAAAAAACATATCCTTTGTCATTTAATGGAAACTTTGCGGGCAGCCATTTTAGAACCTTGTAAATATTTTGTTTCTTGTATAAGTTTATCCACTGGTTTTGACTTCAGTCTGTCACTATTGCCTGATTAAATTACAACAAAAATGCTTGCAACCTAGTGATTTTTTTTAAACTTTCATCTATATTTTTATATAGAAAACTAAAAATAAGTATATTTTATGTCTTTTAGTATGTTTGAATTTACATATTCTTTTGGTGTATTTATTACAGTGTTTATTATGTTACATATTAACGTTTACTTCTGTTTCTTTGTGGGAGGGGCTTATTTTTTGCTCCGTGCTTAAAAGTGTCACCTGGTGATGCTCGGGAAGAAATATCCTGGGATCGCCCCGGATTGACCATGCACAAGATAAATTAAATCCTTAATCTTGATGCTATCTCTCTGAACTAATGATATCCTCCTTGTCCATTTTTTTTCCAATTATAGTAACATTTCTGGTGTGTATCATTACATGCCAACTAGTATGCAAACTAAAGTTCACAGCTCAAAGTTCAGTTTCACCCTCCTTACCTAATTTACCTACTGCCCCTTCCCTTCCCTTCTGGTAACCACTAATTTGGTCTTAGAATCTAAATGTTATTTTTTGTTTTATTTCATTTAATCATTTTCTTGTTTTTTTTCCAAACCACATATAATTATGAGTGTCTTTCCCTATCCTAATATCATAAATGAAAAAAATTCGATTTAAAAACAGAAAACTAAGAATGTTCCATGTGTATTCACACACATCCCTTTTATCCATTTCTTTGCCAATGGACATGTAAGTTGTCTCCAGCTGTTGACAACTGTTATACACTGCTATATGGAGGTACATCATTTTCCTCAAATTTGTGTTTTTGTCTTAGAAGGTAACTATCCACTTCATGACCACTAAATCTAATGGAACTCTTTTTAATTATTTGTGAGAACTCTCTAAAGTATTTTCTATAGCAATTGCACCATTTCACGTTCTCACCACAAGTATTTTTTCTACCTACAGCATCTGTTTCTGTTTGGGTTTTGGTTTGGGGGCACATTTGGTAGTGTTCAAGGGTTATTTCTGGCTCTAAATTCAGAAATCACTCCTGGTGGGTTCTAAGAATCAAATAGGATGTTGGGAATTGAACCTCAGCCGGCCAAATGTAAGGCAAGCATCTTACCCACTGTAGTATCTCTCTGGCCCCTACAACACCATTTCTTACCTACTGGCCAATAAGCAATATTACAGAGAAAGAGATAACTCATCATTATTTTGATTTGTGTTTCTGAAATAATGGGAGATGATGAACACCTTTTCATGTGCCTATTGATCATCTATGTATCTGCCTTGGAGATTATGTCTACTTTGTGATCTCCTATATATAGTTATCAGTAGGAGCCAGGGAATTAGCACAGAGGGTTAGAGCAGCCTTGTAGAAAAGACCCAGAGTTTAATTCCCAGTATCCCATGCTGCCATGTACACTGCTGCTGAGTGTGACCCTGGAGACCCTCATTACCAACAGGAGGTCACCTTGCTAGATCCAAGTATCAATCTTCCTTTCATATTCCCATCAAGAATCCTAGCACTGCTGGAGAGGGCCTCTCAAATTACTTATTAAGAAACAGCATCATTCTCTTCTCTTCATTACATTTTATTCCAACATATGTTTTATGACATGATAATTTATTCCTTATGCTCTTGATTCATATTTGGGGGAATAATGCACTTTACTATTTATTACAGAATTAATTTTGTCACTTTTGGTAAATGTGTTCTCATTTTTAAATCACTGTTTATTATAAAGTTCATCTGCTACCGTTATATACTAAATTTCCATATGTGCTTGGGTCTATTTCTTGCATTTCTATCCCATTGCACAATTCCATTTGTCTGTCCATGCACCAGTACCAAGCTATCTGAGTTGCATAGAATTTAAAGAACTATCTGGTAGGGCTTGTTTCCCCTCATAGTTTTTCATTAATTTCTTTTCTATTATTACTGTTTCTTTTTCCTATATGAAGTTTACTGGTGATGAATCTAATTTCATGAAAAATGACTGATAATATTTTTTTTGATGATTACTGAGTTAAAATTTAGGGAATAAATTGGCAATCCTAAAATGTTTAAAATTAATTACCCTAAGCCTAAAAATGTTTTCCTATTTGTTCAAGCCTATTTTTTATTTTTCAGAAATATTTCAAACCTTTCCTCAACTGATTCTTTAAATGTTCTTATTTTCTCTATATTCATTTTTTATCATGATAAGTTATTAAAAAATTTTAATTTCATCGATTCTTTAAACTCTAGACTTTCAATTGTAAATTTTTGTGAGATGTAACTAAAATTTTGTTCCTTCTTTTTTGTCTATTTTTATGCTTCTAAGCCATTCTCTTAATTACATTAATATATGCATTAAAGTGCTGAAAAGTAGCAAAAGTTATAGGCATAGCGACCTTAATTTGAGTAGATATAGCATTACTATTACTATATCTGATTAAATAAGATAGAATATCAAAAGGTATATATGTAAATACATGTACACATACATTTTTATATAAACATGTATATGTATTAGATTCATTATACATAATGTGAATATACATATAAATAAAGTACCAGCATATGTGAGTAAAAGAGTGGAAAATTTTTTTAGAATCTATAGTTTCTTTGTCATTGGATTGTTTTATTCTTCAGGAACTAAATTATATTCATCTTGATTTTTATTTTTCACTATTTTATATTTTACTCTTTTTACTCATTTTGTAGAAAATTATTTAAAAATAATCTTATCTAATTAAAATCTGTGATTTACATTATTGATAGCAGAGTTTTAGGCATATAATACTTTAACACCAATCCCACCACCAATGTTCTTGTAGTCCATCATCCCCACAACCCATCCCTCTTCCCACATTCTCCAACCACCACCTTGACACGCATGTTACAGAATTCCATGATTGCAGCTTAGATCTCATGTTTTCAGTATTATTAGGTTTGTGCTTTAGGTTTGTATGGGTCCACTGTTTTAGTGGTATGTATGATGAATTATGGATGATGGATGGATGGATAGATAAATGATGAAAGCTCTCTAGGTAGTTGAATATATGATATCACTGGTGTAAATACTTCAAATGTTTGTTTTGTGCTATGTATTTGTTTAAATGTATACTGTTTCTACAAAAATTTTAAAAATTAAAATAATCAAAGCAAAAGAACTGGTAGAAATGAATAAAATCAGTTATAGTTAGGAGTTTAAGGAGAATAAGAAAGACAGAAAGGAATGAAAGTGGTGAATTGAGATGGTGTTTTCTTCAATATTTTGAACTTAATGCACTGTGTTCAAAACAAAATTAAAGTTTAATTGACTAAAAAGAAAATGATTTCTATTCTTTTGGCTATTGCCCAGCCTTTCGTCAATGCCCATATTAAAATTTAATTTCAGTCTCTTCTTCCTTTGACATCTTAAGATTTATCAACTATTTCTGAAATAATTTTGTTGCTGTCTTTTATTTCTTTCCTGTGTTCAATCCAATGCGTTCTCAGACTTTGTTATTCTTCATTTACTTTCTGATTTTATTAATAAATGTTTTATTTCCTAATGTTGAAAGCTTTTAACGAATACATTTAATTTCATTTAAAGTTTACCTCTATGTTATTATATTTCCAATGGGAATTTTCTTCAATGAAAATGTTAACTTAGCTCTTTCTTTGTTACTTTTGCTGTAATTACATGCTTTTTAAATAAGATCCCTAATTTTTGTTACTCTTCCCTGTCACTGTAAAATCCCGTTATTTAGGATGCTTTAATTGGTGGTAGTGAAAGGGGAAATTATAATAGAAAAGTTGATTTCTAAAATGCACTAACAAATGTCTAATTTTATTTCATTTCAATTTTCTCTAAAGACAAACTTTCTGAAATAGTAATCCTATTAGATAAAAATTTCAATAATAAATTACCTAAATTCTAATTGATAATAAAAATTTGTTTTCCATTGTTTATATTATAAAGTAAATGAAAAACTTAGCTCTTTGTTCACTTATTTGTCAATTTAATACCCACTTATAAATGTATCAATAAGTTCATGAAGTTTGAGAAGGAATGCAAATCAGACAATAACTAAAATCTAATTTTCATATGATGGTGTCTATTCCTCTAATCAAAAATAAAAGACTTCTCTATTCTGGTATTTTAGAACAGGAAACCTAAGTTAAACTTAGAATAGTGACTGAAAACACTGTAAGACATAGGAAAATGTGGACAACCAGCGAAGAGTCAAGGTATAGCTCTCAGAGATGACTTTTAATATGAAAGGTACACCAAAGTTTTTTCAGACAAACAAAAAAGCCAAGCAGTTTTCTGAAACAAGAGGAAGATAATCAGTAGGAACAGATGGGGGAAGTCTGTGGTCTTCAAGAAAGGGCAGAAGCTAACCAGGCAAGTTGGTGAAGACGGAAGTAGGAAAGTAAGGACTCTCCTCCCCACTCTACTCATATTCCATCTGCAAAAGAGATTTTGGGTGCTCATGATTGTTGATTGCAACTAAATGGTGCTCTTCTATTATTAATTGGTGTGCCTTTTTGAAAGGTGATTTTTTTTAATCCAAGTAACATTCTTCTAAAGCAGCTATAGAAAAATTCTATTTTCAGTAACTCCCTATTTGCTATTTACAAGTGTCGTAAATGCTTTCTCATTTGATCTACAGTTTTCCATAGTGCATTTGATGTACAGAAGCTCTGTGTTATATACACACATGAAGTTTTACCTGTGAGAAGTAGCAAAGCAGTTCTAAGAAGACTTATGTCAATATAGACCTACCCTAAGAAACAAAACAAGTGACAAGTTTACCATACAAAAGTTCAAAATTAAGGTGTCAGCAGGAGGATTTCTTCTGAGAACTCTGCTTTCTGGTGATTGTCCTTTCACTGTAACTTTACTTTGTCCTCTTCCTTTGCATCATTGTTCACATAATCAAAAATAAAATTTAAAAAATTAATAAAAAAAAAAGGGATGGAAAGCAAAGCTAATCATCTGTATGTAAACAGTAATAGTAAAAAGTATTAAAATAGGGCCGGGAAGGTGGCGCTAGAGGTAAGGTGTCTGCCTTACAAGCGCTAGCCAAGGAACGGACCGCAGTTCGATCCCCCGGCGTCCCATATGGTTCCCCCAAGCCAGAGGCGATTTCTGAGCACATAGCCAGGAGTAACCCCTGAGCGTCAAACGGGTGTGGCCCAAAAACCAAAAAAAAAAGTATTAAAATAACTGAAATTTACAAAACAAAGACCAAAGTATAATCCAAAAGATCAACAAAAACAAAAGTCATATTAAAAACATTAAACATACCAAATTTGGGCCAGAATGACAAAAAGAAACAAAGAGAAAACAAATCCACAGAAACAAAAAGAGAGTGTGGTTGTATAAACCATTAAAAATGTAATGGTAGTTAAAGAATATTAAGAATACCTAACCAAAAATTAGACATGCTAACAAACGTGGAAGAATTCTTTGGAGCATACATTTTAAGATAAAATCAAGAAATAGAAAACCTGAAATCATCAGAAGCAATGAAGCTCAAAGAGTAATCAAGAACCTCCCCAAAACAAAAACTCAGAACTAGATTCTTCACTAGGAAATTCTCCCAAACATCTGAAAAACTAATATATCTCCACCTCCAAATTTTTAACATAGGAGCCAGAGTGATAGTGCAGTGGGTAAGGTGCTTATCTTGTACACAGTTGACCCTGTTTGATCCCCAAAACCTCATATGGTTTGCTTACCCACCAGGTGTAATCTCTGAATACAGAGCTAGAATCCCTGAGCACTGCTGGGTGTGATTCCAAAATAAAAACAAGCAAAACTCCTCACTAGAATTGAAAAGAAGAAAAAACTTTGGAACACATTCAATTAAGTCAACATTACATTGATTCCAAAAGCTGATGAGGACACCACAAAACAACTGACAGACCAATCTTTCTGAGGGAGAAATATTTTAAAAATACACAAATTACTTGGGAAAAGAAACAAAACAGAAAAAGCTGCATGATATGATCAGATCTGATTTATTCCAAGGATACAAATATGATTCAATCCTTATATTCAATACACAAATCAATCACCAAAAGAAAGAATACAAATAATATACACAGAAAAACACATTTGGCAAGATTCAAAAACCTCTTATCACAGAAAACCTTTAACAAAAAGGATATAAAAGGAAAATTTCACAACATAATAAAGATGGTATAGGATAAACCCACAGCCAACATCAAACTCAGTGATGAAATTTAAATAGCATGAAATTAGAATAATAACAGACAAGTACGATGATTTAATAAACTGAGTGCATGTTTTGCATGTTGGAGGCTCATGTTGGATCCCTGGCATCACATAGTTCTCTGAGCACCATTGTGAGCAACCCTTGAGCACTGAGCCAAGAGTATCCCCCAAATACCACCAGGTACTTTACCAAATTAATAAAATATCTCTATTTACAGATGACATATAATGTACAGAACAAAAACCTCTAAAGACTTTGCCAAAGAAGTTCTAGAAGCTATAAATCTATACAACTAAGCAGTAGATTGCAAAAAATTATTTAACACGCAAAAATTCATTTCCAGTTTGATGCTGTTCAGTAAAAGTTGCTTCTTAGTTTCTGTTCTAATTTGGAAGTATTCCCTAAATTTATTTAAGTTTACATGATCAACAATAACAGTCTATCTCTCTATTCTTAATGACTCACAAACTTGGAAAGCAATTTATTTATCTCTTGTTTTACTGCTTTGGCTGATACTTCCAATATTATGTTAAATAACAGAAGTGGAAATGAATAGCCAGATGTAAAAATAAAAGAAAGAGTAAGAAAGAAGGAAACAAGCCCCCTTTAACCTTCCACATACAAAGACTCATTCAAAAATAGATGAAATATCTCAAACTCAGTCTGGATCTATTAAACACATCGAGAAAAACATAAGCAGAACTCACCACCATATTGACTTCAGAGGAAATTCAACATATTGTTCCCTATAGGCAACAAAAAAAAATCAGACATGAATAAATGGGACTGTGTCAAACTTCTGTATGGCCAAGAAAATGATGTTCAAAAATAAAATGGTACCCAACTGAATAGGGAAAAAATGTTCACATATTGTACATTGGACAAATGTCTGTTTCTATGTATATAAAGCACTCAGTAAGGTCAATAACAAAAGCAAACAGCCCGACTAAATGCAGGATGAGCAGCATTGACAGACATTTCCTCAAAGAAGATCTACAGATGGTCAACAAGCTTATGAGAAAAAAAGGTAAAACATTCATTGACAATGAATATCAGAAAAATACAAGTCCAAAAAATGAGATATGTTCACACATCAGAGAGAATAGCTGACATTAACAAAATGAAAACAACCTGTGTTCACAGGAATATAGGGAAAAGAGGGACACTCATTTACTGTTGATGGGGCTGGGATCTGGTTCTTTATGGAAAAGAAATATGGAGTCACTTCAGGAAATTAAGAATGAAACTTCTCTATGACCCAACAATAATCCTCCCCTCCTGGGCATCTAAGAACACCAAAACACTAATCCACAAAGATCTGACTATGTTCATTGGCATTATTCACACTAGCCAAGATTTGGAAACAAAACAACCCAAATGGGTCATAGCAGAGGAATGGATAATGAACTTGAGGAAGACAATGCAAAAAAATGAAGAAAAAAAATCTTCTGTAACAACCTGAATAGAAATAGACAGTATCACTCTAAGTGAAGAGAGTCAGAAAGAAAAAGACAAATAACAAATGATCTTCTCATATCAGAAGTATAAAGAAACAAAGCAAAGGAGTCTATCATCTCCATTGCAAACAAATACCAAGATATTGCAGAAAGTAGCTCACCAAGACTAGTAGTGAAGGAACAAAAATCCAGAGACAGTGGTGCAGAGTTAGTGACACAGTGGTAATGTGGGTGGGCAGTATTGCAAATTTTTTAAAAAGTGGCATAGAAACTTTTAAATCACATTAACTCAATTAAAAAATAGGTATTTTAAATGGAAATATATTTAAGGAGATCCAGATGTGGATTTGAGATACAGTATAGCAGGGAAGGTGTTTGCCTCACTCACAGCTGACCAAGGTTCAATCCCCAGCACCTGAGAACTGCCAGGAGTGATGCCTGAGCACAGAGCTACAAGAAAGTCTTGTGCTCAACTGGGTATGGTCAAAAGAACCCAAAACATGATCCAGATGTCTCAAGAAGATTGGTTCCTCTTTTTCAGTTAAGTTCAAGTTTCTTGAGTAAATTCAGTTAAATTAAATATAGTATATCTAAATTTTTAAATAATCATCAGGCCCATTATATTTTCTATGACTTTGGACACACAAATGTGAAGCTTAGATTTTTGAATCAGCTCAAATAGTTTTCATGTAAGGTTTGATTAAAAATTCTAAAGTGTGTTTGTATGTGTTTGTATAATTAATTATCCCAATGACTTTTGAGTTATCTTTTCCTTTTCATTTCATGATATGCATCACATCAAAGTCTCTTTAAAGACTAGGAGAATTGTTCCACTGATCTAGTTATACAAGCATCACAGCTTTAATTATTATAGATTTATCATTTTTGGCTTCTGATAAATACAAGTCACTTTGAAGCCTATTTCTGCTTATTGATGTTCATCTCCCCACTAAATCCTTCATTTATTTCCATCCATCATTTTTCAAAGAAAGAAAAATTCAGTGGAGGTTCTGTGTCAAGAAATCTGGGCTATGCAGTAAGAAAACATTGCAAATTCAATAAGGTACCTACTATGTTTAACTGGACAAAATAAACCCCTTACATCTACTACCTTGAGATAAACCAGTGGAGGTGTGCAAGTCATCTATGAGCCTTTTTGAATTTTCATCAAAAAAGTATAAAGTGGTTTAATGCCTGTCAAAAATGGTATGCAGGTGGACCAGAGCAATAGCACTGCAGATAGACCATTTGACTTGCACACAAGTGGCCCAGGTTCCATCCCTGTCACCCCATAGGGCCCCCCAAGCACCACCAGGAGTAATTTCTGAGTGCAGAACTAGGAGTAAGCACTGAGCAATGCTGGATGTTGCTCCCAAAATCAAAATAAAAAAATGCATGCAAATCATTAGTTGGATTCCTGTATGCCCCAAAGTCAATATAATAGGTTGGGGAATTTGGAGAGGCAAATCAGGAAGAATGAAGATGCCACCTCTGCTCTGACTCATGTTAAAGCAAGTTATTCTTGCACTTTTAACAAGAACTGTGGATGGTGTTAGAGAGTCTTGCTTTTTTGCATGTGGCTGACCAGTTGTCCCAGCACCACTTGTTGAAGAGGCTTGGCTTGCTCCATTTTGCATTTTATGTCCCTTTGTCAAAGATTAATTGATTGTATGTCTGACACCATGCACAGATGTCAAATAAAAATGGATTAAAGACCTTGCTATCATAAGGTAAGATAAAGACCTTGATATCATAAGGTAAGATATCATAAGACCTTGAAACTATAAGGTATATGGAAAAAAACATAGGCAAAACATTCCATGACATTGAGACTAAAGGCATCTTCAAAGAGGAAACATCACTGTGGGAGCAGAGATAAACAAATAGGATTACATCAAACTGAGAAGCTTCTGCATTTTAAAAGAAATAGTGACTAGGGTAAAAAGGTCACCCCACAGAATGGGATCAACTATTCACACAATACTCATCAGATAAGGGGCTAACAAGGTACTGACAGAACTTAATAAGAAAAAAAATCTAACCCCATCCAAAAAAGGGGGGGGAGAAGTGAACAGAAATTTTCTCAAAGAAGAAATACTGGCCAAGAAGAAAAAAATGCTCCACATCATTAATCATTAGGAGATGCAAATCAAAACAACAATGAGATACCTTCATGCTCCCAAATATTCTCATTGGCATTCCAGTCCTCAATTTATCACTTCCATTAATTTGGGGGGGGGGACTTGAGAAAAGTTTTCTTTTATATTTTTATTTAAATACATGGTTACAAAGTCAGTCATGATTCTATTTTAGTCTTACAATGTAGACCACCCTTCATCCTTGCACATTTCTTGCCATCAATCCATCATGTCCCCATTTTCTCTCCCACCCTCCCTGCATGCCTTGTCTCTGGGCAACCACTTTAATTCTCTCTCTCTTTCTCTCTGACCCTCTCTCCTCCTTTTGATATCCCCCTTTTTAATCTCTCCCCCTTTTGAACATTTTTACAACTCAAGTTCCCGAGTACAGCTAAGTGGATAAAGAAACTGTAGTACATCTATCTACACAAGGAATACTATGCAGCTATTAGAAAAAATGAAATAATAAAATTTGCTTATCCAGGGATTTATATGGAGAGTATTATGCTGAGTTAAATGAGTCAGAAGGAGAGGAATATATATAATCTCATTCATTTGTGGGATATAGAGGGAAAAAAAATAGTGTGGGATAATAATATCCAGAGACAATAGAGACAAGAGCAAAGAAGACCAGATCATGGTAGGAAGTTTGTCACAAAGAACAGGCAAAGAAGGGACCATATGACAATGAGAGTTGGAAATGAAAACTCTGAATAAGAAGTGGGTGCTGATGGGGCCGGCAAGGTGGCGCTAGAGGTAAGATGTCTGTCTGCCTTGCAAGCGCATCCCCCGGTGTCCCATATGGTCCCCTTAAGCCAGGGGCAATTTCTGAGCCTTTTGCCAGGAGTAACCCCTGAGCATCAAATGGGTGTGGCCGAAAAAAAAAGAAGTGGGTGCTGCAAAATAATCTTTTTTCCACATATTTATTTATTGATGAATTTAATTTTTTGACATCTTTATTTTGGTGTAGATATTGAAGTAGATGTCTCAAATTTTATTTTATTTTATTTTATCTTACCTTTCTCTTTCTTTTTGCACTCTGGCATGATTTGATTTCCGAACCAAGACTATTGTGTGGTGCTTGTCTTTATTGCTGTAGTGCTCACTGGATATTTAAATTGATATTTCTTTCTGTATTGTTGTGGCATTTCAATTACCTTTTTCATGTCCTCTCTCAAAATGAGGATAAAAGCCTCTAGAAGGACTCCGCCCATTTTCAGCATATTTGACTTCTTTTTTTTATATTTATTTTGTACCCCATTCTATTGCTTTTCTTTCTTCAAACAAAACTATATAACTCGATTTATCTAGGTCCGCCTCTTAAATAGAGGGGGAAACAAGGAGGGTACCAGGACCAAACAGATATATGATCACTAATAGTAAGCTAGACAAAGAGGGGACCATCTACTCTAGCAGTCCAGTGTGGGATGGTGGGGTATATGGTTTGCAGAAAGGGAACTGGGGTGGGGGAAGGATAAATTTGGTGATGGGTATTCCCTTGATTCAATGTTAATTTATACCTAAAATACTACTGTGAAAGATATGTAAGCCAATATGATCAAAATAAAAATTAAAAAAAAAAGAATGGGTGCTGAACAGAGATAAAATAATAGTCACGGTACCCCTACATTGATTTTCTTAAGGAAATGCAAACAAAGTGAGAGAGGAGAGGAGAGGATTTGATAAGGGTCTTCTACCTCCACTGAAAGGTTCCACTATGCTCAGCTTCCCTGACTTCATGAAGGCTGCCAAAAACCCAATTTAATTTGTTTAACTATTTTTCTGACTAGTCTGGAACAATCTCCTCTACCCACAAAGGCTGTGATAAACTTGACAATCTATGACAATCTATGGGATCCCATCAGATGGGTCTTAGGTTTCTGAGGAAAAAAAAAAAACAACACTGGAATTTCAAGATGAAAACAAGTGTGGTATGAGGATGGGAGAAGAAAGAGTGTTTCATGATGGGGAGCCCCTGTTCAGTCAGACAGCTCAGATCAGCCCGGCCACACTGGCTGCAGGCATTGGGGTTCATATGCTGATAAGCAAGAGAGCAAGTGAGGAAAAATATCATTTAAGCCAAGTGGGAAATTAGAGTCGCCAAATTGACAATTACTTCTTTCACATATCGGTCTTCCCTGGCTACATCGTCCTCATTGCAAGGGTCACTTCTGACCTGGAGCTCTTTCGAATATTTGATTTCATTAGTGTGAATATATATAATATGGACGCAGAGATCTACCCTTGCAAAAAGCTGGCACAACTTCCAGGAAGAAAGATCGAGTTTGTGAAACCAAAAAGCCTCTTCAGCAGTGCCCAGAGGACTGTGCTGGGCACTGTCTATGCACATTGCAAAGGTTTTGGTGGTACTTTTTTGCAACAGCAAAGCCATTAGGTGCATTAGGTTTAAAGTGATGGGGCATGTACATACTTAAGAGTGAAATGCTGTGTTGCCTTCCCTGAACATAGCCCAGTTCCCATTATCCAAAGATGCAGTTTCTTCACCAGTTTTGACTGTGTCTATATGCTGGTGGAAGAAGCTATGGTGTCTGGCCCTCTTGCATTCATCACCTCTCCTGTAGAGCCTCAATTATTTTGTGACCCATGAAGGGTCTGATTCATTCCACAATTCATTTACCCAAATGTGTATGTGCCCCTAATACAGAGAAGTCTTGGTGACAGGAAACAGAATTGAAAGGAGAAACAACATAGCCACTACCTCGCCTCTCTTTTGAGCTAAGCATCCTGCAAGGGAGACAGGTACATTAAATAAGAAATTATGATAATGATGAGGACGGTGACAAAATTTAAAGGGGCTATTAGAACACGTAGCAAGGTCACGTAACCTAGTCAAGTGGGACAGATAATGTGTTTAATAAATACTTGGTGGGCACCATTAAGTGAGCTAGATGATATTGAAGCTGGTGCCTGAAAGATGATTTGGACTAGTTCAGCAGAAAGGTGACAATGAAAGGGCAGGCACTGAAGGAAAGACAGGCAGGGAAGGAAGATAGAGGGAGAGCAGACCTCAAACAAGAATGAGGCCTTTTGAGGAATTGAAATAAGGTCAGACAGCCGTCAAAGGAAGGATGTATTCGGGGGATTGATAAGAGTGGGGCAGATGGACTGACAAGGAAAGTTCTTCTCAAGCTAAAGGATATGATCTGTATCCTGGAATAAATAATGCTTCAAGGTGTTCACAAGGTGACTACTAAGAGTAGAATTCTCTTTTAGTATTGATCATGAAATTTGCTGCAATATAGATGGAACTGGAAGATAACATGTTAAGTGAAGCAAGCCAGAAGATGGATAAATACATAATGTATCTACTTAGATATGTTATCTAGAATACATGCATGTGGGAAAGTAATGGTTTAAATGGGGTTGTTTGGAACACGCTTGGCCCCAGATTATAGTGAGGAGAAGGAAAGAACTAGAGTGGAGGGGAAAAAGATAGATGTGAAATAATGGGGGGCAGAAATCCAGGGGATTCAGGTGCATTTGGTACTGTTAAGGGAGGACAACTAAATATCCAAGCCACAGAACCAACAACAACAAAATCAGCAGACTCAAATTTTAACAACCAAACTTCAAAACATACCTGTTATGACAGCAGGCAGGAGTGCGGAAGTGTATGGGATGGACTCTGGAAACATTGGGAAAGGGAGGCTGACACTACTGGTAAGATCTGTGCTGAAATATTGTATGTCTAAACTTTAACTGTGAATCACTTTGTAAATCGCAAGGTTTAAATTAAAAAATTTTAGAAAAATATCAAATGCCTCTATTACTTAATGCAAAATAATGAAGGTGTCCTGTGAAAATGCTTGGCACTCAAAAGGCACTCAATACATGTTTAATGAGTCTGAAACTGAAGAAACTTTGTCAAACAGAAATTATAATTTCACCCATGAGTAATGATTTCACAATATACATGTAGGCAAATTTCTTTATTTATCATCATAGCAAGTAGTTGTAGTTTAGCTTTAAAAACTGTTCTTTAACCTTTGGCAAAGTATAATTTCAAAAATCTTCAAGTCACTGAAACAGATGATTGCATATTTCCACTGCACTGCAATAAATTGATGAGCACCTTGAATGGGTACACTATAAATAAAAATAACTCATCATGTTGCTTTTAGAATCTGAGCAATGTAGAGTAATTAAATGTAGAAATTTAATTCTGTAAAATCAAAAATGCAATTCTATACATCAGATTTAGGACTGATTTTCAAGTAAGGGATGGATCATCTCACAGTTTGGAAACAGTCTGGTTTGGTCAAATTATAGTCAATGACTGGTGTGTTTGTTTTTTTCAAAGCCTGACTTGCATCCATAAATTGCCACTTCAGATGTGCAAATGAATTTGAATTGAATAATTCAGAAAGATAATAAATGTGCGTTTTGGGCCAAGAGTTTTATGGGACTAATCCTCATTAAAACCATTTCAGTATAACTTATATTATAAAATATTACTCATAGTTAGAAAAATACAGATAATGATTGGTGCCATTTAACTTTAAATTTTCTGGCTAATATTTATATACTATGAGATATTTGTGTTTTTTCTGAGCATATGTAAAAAAAATTTAAGAGTCTTGATAGAAATTTAGGGGGAACTATACACTGGCTAAAAATATTGATGAATATCACATCTTTTCGGACTATTCCAGCTATTCTCAAAAATATTTTCTTACAGACCTCTTAGCATTTATCAATATTAACTATATTCTTTTCTATGTATGAACTAAAACTTCTCTGCTTTTATCCACTCATCCCCGTCTAAAGTAACTTAAAGAAAGCACATGTAATTTTAAATTCAGTACTTATAAGAGTTCCACAAGGCTGAAAATGCTTGTTTAAAAATGCTTATGCTGGAAAAAATAGCACAGTGGGGAGAGCACATACCTTGCACATAGTCAACCTGGGTTTGATCCCTGGTACCCATATGATTCCCCCAGAGCATAACCATAAGCCTCGAGCACTACCCAGTGAAACACAAACACATTAAAAAAGAAAAAGCCTTGCATGTGTATATGCAAATTACACATTGCCTAAGCATAAGCACACACAACTTTGCAAGGACAACTTAACTTGAAATGACTGCCCTCCTCCACTTCCCTTCCAAATAAAAGAGATGAACCTCTATTACATGGAAAGCTAGAGCTACTAAATGAAGTAGCTCTCCCATCACCCAGGACTGACAGAATGGCCGCTCCATCACCATTTCTATATAACATTATATAGAGAGCAGAGACATTGCCTGACACTCAGATGAGAAACATCCACAATTGGCTCACATTCATATAAATCACATTACCAGATGTTCCAGTCTCTGAGCATAACTGAAAGACAACACCTTGCAAGATTTAGCACAGTACAACAGAACTCAGTTATATACCTTCACACAGTGGCCGATAAATTGTGCAGGTTTGATGGGCTCAAAAACAGATGGAGGCAGATGTGTCCCCATTACTGACATATCAAGAAATAGACTTATGATATTCTACTTTTCTCTTAATTTTCGGGCACCACTGTAGTTGAAAGAGTTTGAACATTCTAGTCTCCAAGGTAACAAAATTTCACAAAGAATACAGTCATGAATTGATAAAGTTGGATGATGAGGCAAACTGTTTTGAAGTATTCATGTGGTGAGACAAGAAGATGATCAAAGAGCACCAAGAGAAAATGACTGAGGAACACAAAATAGAGAGGGGTCCACACATTAAAAGTATATGTGTAATCCAGGATTCCTTGAAATGCCTCTTCCTACAAAGAACCATTGTTCAAAAGTATAATCAATTAAAAAAAATGAAGATAAATCCAGAAGGAATATGAGCATCAAAGATTCTTTGTTTCCATCCTCCAGGATAAAGGTCACCATTTAGTCGTGGTAGCAATGGAAAGGAAATGAAACTCAGAAATAAAGTTCTATTACTGGCTTTATAGTGAGCGACATACATGAGGACTGCACCAATAATGATTATTATTGTTGTTAATTTGCCTCACTACTTTTTATACCTGCTAAATTATATGATAACTAATGGTAGAGTAGTTAAAATTTAGATTTATAGATACAAGTTGCCTCTAATTAAAAGTTCTTTGATGTATTACACGACCTAGCCAGCTTTGCAAATTCACTGTGTTAAGTGCACAATTTTCCATGCATAATGTTAGTATAATGAAAAAATATCAAAGGCAAAGTAGGTTAAAGAGGTCAATTTTATGATGATGGATGGAAACTAGACTTTTGATTGCAAGCCTAATGTACTACAGACAGATTTTTTACTTATAAGGATACAGACTGGAAACCTATATAAATGTTATCAACCAATGTTACTTGAATAAAAATAATCTAGTGGAAGGACTGGGGCAATAATATAAGGGATAGGGTTCAATCACCCCCATATGGGTTCAATAAGGCCCATATAGACCCTCCCTGAACCTCTCTAGGTGTAATCCCTGAACATAACACAAGGAATAAGCTCTGAGCTCTACAAGGTGTGACTCCCCGCATTCTAATGGATTCAGAATTTTAAATGAAGTTTTCCAATGGCTTATGCTACATGTCTCCAATATAATGGGTTTATGTTAAAGATCAAAGGCAGAAGGCAAAGGAATTAGTAACTATCCTGTGACTTCCTTCCTCCTGTGACACTCCTTCAAAGGCCAAGCTCCTCTCCATGTGACCTACTCCCTGGATCTCCTCAAGTTTTGGGAAAGGAAAGGGCCTCTCATTGCTGCCAGGGCACTACTGTTTGGCACTAAACTATCCTTCAGTAATTTTATCAAGCCCTGTCCTACCCTTTGTAAATATCCCTTAACTCTCTGCAATTTCTTTTGTTTATATGTAAACTTGCCAAGATGACATTAACATTTTAAAATAAAAACATTTTTAAAATCCCAGTTAATTCATTCTTCTATCTTTCGTTTTCCCATTATCCTTCTTAAATACATTCTACTTGCATTACATTTTTTGTTTCAGGCTTCAAGTTTTTTCTTTAGCTAGAATAATACCAATACAGTTGTGAAAAATACATGTGTATAGAATTCTAGATTCTTTCTTAGATTGAAGGAATGGGTGAGCCAAACCCAGAAGTGCTCAGGGTTTACTCCTGATTCTGTGTTCAGTGATCACTCCTTACAATGGGAACCATACACAGTGCCAGGAATTGAATCAGGAGCTGTGTCTTAGCACCTGTAATCTTCCTCTGGCCCTAGATTTTAATTATTCTTTCCACTCTTTCCTACCCTTAAATCAACAGGGCATAAACTTAAATGCTTTTAGATATCACTTCTTTCAAATGCACTCAATGCAGACGGACAGACACTGCGCGAGTTTATGTACTTAATTGGCATCTTCCATAATTAGTACACAAAAAAAGCGCCATAGGGCTTAACAATTTGGCCACAAAATCCACTGAATGAGAAAAGCTGTTAGAGGAGCAGAAGAAACACGTCTACCACTTGCACTGGTTCTGCCCGTCTTGGAGAGTCACTGAGTCCATGTCCACTGAATATAGCTGTGAATCCCACAAATCATTTAAGAAGAGTTTGGTAAGAGGATGTACTAGAAGTGCATCCACGAAAGGTTGGGGGGTATCTGGGAGGAGTGGGCAGTGATGGTCAAACGTGGAGCCGAACAGTACTGCCAGGAGCTACAGCTTAAAGAGGTGAGGAAGAGCTGGGGAAGGGACAGAGGAGGCAGTGTCTGAAATATTAGAAACAAACTGTTCTTTGTGGATCTCTTAGCAAGGCCACTTTCTGCACACATGTCTTAGTGTTTCCTTTTCAGGCTGTGTGGCATGTGGAGATGAACGCAGGATAGTAAAGAGCTGGGGCCTGGCTCTGCCTCTAATGTGTCAACAGGGATCCTGGATCTCCGAAATGCATTCATTTTTCACTCCAGATGTGATTAACAGTAACTCAGAGAATGGCCATGAGCATCTTGCAAGCTGTCTTACGCAAAACTGTGCAACTTCAGAAGAGCCTCGAGAAGCACTTATTTCTTCTCCCTTTCCTCTTCCATCTATTATTATCTGCGTGTGCTGGTAAGTGGGCGAATGTGGAGGAGGAATTCCAAGCCATCCTTTTATGACATAACTGTGGATTGTTGGGTTTCTTCTGATTCTGGACCACTTACTGACAACTTCTCTAGGATGGAAGGCAAAGGTGCTGCTTCCTAGCCCAGGAGACATGCTCGGTGACTTCCTGATAGATTTTATTGGTTTTCTTTCCTACTACTTTGGCCATATTTCTCAATTTGGTGTTCTTCGATGCATGCCACTCCAGTACTTCAGCTGCACTCCTGCAGTGCCACAAAGTTGGACATCTCTGGATGAAAACAGCTCTCTTCAGCGGGCATCTCCCAATTTGAGACCAGCTCTCATCAGCGGACTTTTCCTGCAAGGCATAATGCAGTCCAGCTGTGTCCACAACTGTTTCTGCTTATCGAAGCAGCACTTCAGCCAAGATCTACACAGAACAATAACACTTTGGTTATTAGTGTATTCCAGGAAAATAAGATCCAATGAGAAGGTAATGCATAAGTAAGTGGTCAAAACTAATATAATTTTATTTTGCCCAACAGTTCATTTTAGGTATAAAATATGCCAGAAGTATAGAAAGAAGTTATAAAATGGCCATTTTTACGTTGTTTCATGAATTATAAATCTAAGAACTGGAAACACAAATTTTAAGAGAGCTGAAAACTATACTTATCAAAATATAAAATAAAATAATGATTCCAGAGACCCAACTACCAACTACTCATGATTTGCCTGGCATTTTCTAGTTACTCTCTCCCTGGGTCTGCAGAATTCACACCAGACAGACATTAGACATAGTGCCTGTAGCAAATACTTCCCTGGCCAACCCTAGAAATGTGTGTTGTCCATGTTCAAAATTCAGAGGCTTTATTACTGAAACGTCCAGGATAGAGTTTTCTATAACCCATTATTATTGCTCTCAAAGAAAAGCTGGTCAACAGTACATGAAGAGTTTTATTACAACCAATTCTGAGATTTGTAGGACTTCGGCCTCTTATAAAATATTTATCCACCCAATCCACCAAAAACATCCCCAAATGAACAACTGAAATTCAGATGTTTATTTCCAAACAACCAGTGAGGATATTATATTCCTGGACTACCAATCACCCACTTCTAATAAACATTGGGACTTGATGCTGATAGTGAAAGGAAATAAAACATGTCATCTAAAGAATAATATTCTAAGTAGTATTTGAGAAGTTTTACCCAGAGATGAATAGCTTTTCCTATCAGTGAGTAAAATATGACCACCATTATCATTGGAACTGCATTTATTTTTTAAAAATCCAAAAATCAACTTGTGTATGTGTGTACACATGGACGGGTGCATGTCCTGTTCTAAATCTTGCTGCTACTTGTGTTTTTAGCTCGAGACCACAAGAGGATTAAAGCACAAGAAAATATGTATAGGCAAAACTTTCTCATTAGTAGTAAAATAAGATTTTCTCTAAGGATTCTATTTTTTATGAGCAGGGAATTTACACGCTGTGTAATTTCATCCCACTGTAAATATGAGACCAGATAGGCATCTCTCTCCTCTCTCACTTTCTCTCTTCTCTCCCCTCCTTCTCATTTTCCCTCCCTCTCCTTGGCCATCATCTGGGGTTGAACATCAGTTTAGGGACTAAAAATATCATTGTTTTCCACTAGCAGATACAGCTGCATCCACCAAATAATAAATCAACCGGAACTCTAAGCAAAGATCATTTTTAAGAGAATTACTTAATGACCCTCCAGGTGAACTTCTAAACAAATGCACTGAGTAATTAAGTGAAAAAGCTAACAATATACAGGTGTGAGGTGCTGCTGGGAATTTCATTTAGGAGCTGGAAGACTCCCTGGCTCGATCGAGCTGGGTCAGCATTCTCACATGCTTTGAGCTTGGAGGCAGGCTCCATCTGCTACTTATATGGGCTCCTTCCTTCTCTTCTCTTTCTCCAGGACACTCTTCTGCACTTCTGCTTCCTTACATTTGCTGCTTCCTCTCCTGTGGTCGGTCTCTCTTCTGAATCTTTGCTAAACTCTGGGAATCTACTGTGAATAATCTAGTTGAGGTCCCAGATGGTTTTCTCTGCTGATGTGTATTCAACACAAAATTCACCCTTTCTGCAGATAGTATCCAAATGCTAGCTATTTTTAAAAGACTGTCCTAGCCCTGGCCTTGGGAATGGCGCAAGAAGACCAATTTCCTACAGGAGGGTAAAATCAAATTACCTCCATTCTCCTGAAAATCCCTGCTTCTTTCAGACTTTCATTTTCTACACTGATAAATGTCTTCCCATGGCAAAAGAAAAAAAATGGGTTATCAGACTATAGCAAAAATAACATGGTGTCCTTTTTTGATGCTCATTCTTGAAACATGGAGAAACTTGAATTACATCAAGACATTTGCCAGAACTTTATATCTAAACTGATGGTAAAAAGTGAACTTAGTACTCTGTAATGACTTTGTACTTTCTTTAGTTCTCCTTTGGCAAATTGGCTTTGCCCATTTCTTATATTTATTGACAAGAGACTCTGCTACGTGATGTTCTTGTCAGCACTTTTACTGATGACTTGAATGAGGTTAAAGAAAGAATATTTCTATGAACACAAAAAATGTATCTGAGAGTCTGTTTTGAACTAGATTAACAACTAAAATTCCGAGATCACTTGATATAAAATTATACTGCTAGTAACTAGTCACTCATTTCCTTATATTGTTGATTTTCAAAGTTTGATAAGACATTCACAGAGTGAATTTTGTTGCTAACAACAGTTGAGCTGTTAAATGTGTTTTCCAAGAATGGTTTGAAAATCAGAGAAAGCTCTAAAGTCAGGCTACTCGAGTGAGAATTCTGAAGTCATTCCCACAACTTATGTGACTTTATTAAAATTACTTAACCTATCTGTGCTTTGGACGATAATATCAATCTATCATACATGATTCCTGGGAGAAAGAAATAATATAATGAATGCAAATTACTTGAGCACTGCCTGGCAGATGGAATGTTCTAAGTCCCAGGGATTATTACTATCATTTCTCATTATTGTTTCTAAATATCTTTGCAAGAGGGATATGTTTTCTTCTCTAATCAGGCTTAAACTTTATCTCCAATAATAGTGATGTGGCAAGAGAAAATTCTCAGTTACCTGAAAATCCAGTTTTAATTTTTATGTGAAAGTTGGTTTACCTATTCACACAATCCTAAAGAATTAAGAGTTTTTCCTTAAATGAAAAAGCCTACACTTCAACAATGCTGAAAAGTAATGAGCAATTCAAAAGGAAATTAAATTAAATCCTTAAATTAAATTCCAGATGTTTTTTTAAAAAAGATCCTAGCTAGAAAATGTACTAGCATGACTCACTATTAAAATATAATATTTTCTCAATTGCATAGTAATGGGGGTTGGGAATATCCTTAGGCATTTTCATGAGATGTGAATAAACAACCTAAGTAGACAGTGAGATTTTGGCCTCCTCAAATAACATGAAAATCACCTCCAACTTAATTCTACTCATTCAAGAACACAAATGACTTCATTTCGAAGTCAATACAAGGTTCCTTTATAATTTAATAATTGGCAGACAATATTATTTGGCATTATATGGAATAATCTTAAATGTACTTTGAGTGTTATTAAATCAGAGGATCTTCAAAGCCATGGAGAACAACAGTTTTACTTTTCTCTTGGCAGTCTTCAGACTAGAATGTTCAGATCTTATTTACAAAGTGATTTTTGTATTAGAAAGGTAATAAAAAAATCATAATTTTACCAGAAAAGACTAGGAAATGAGGTTAATATAATAAAAGGGAAAAATGAACCAGAGAGAAGATGCTTTATTTCTACTTTATCAGCTTCTTCCCTCATCTGAGGGAGGGGAAAGTATATATTTACACTGACTAGGGGAAAGTCTGACATCTTTTTACCTAAATATATCTTCAGTAGAACATTTCCAGAATTCTCTTATAAACATCTCCCTGCGAACTTTTCCTGCAGGCATTATTTTAACAGCATCTGTAAGTTCTTTACAAGGGAAATTGCACCTCCAGGGGCCAGTCGGAAATAGCTTCTGTAAAGCCTGGTGCTGGGAGAGAATTCTCCCAAAGGCACTGGGAGGATGGTCTGTGCTGGAAGAATTCTGGATGCCAGCAGGACAAGAGGTAGAGAGCAAGGGCAACATTGCAGAGCCTTGGATTCACCTCCTATCCAAGACCAAACAAAAGTCTTTAAAGTAGGGAAGATAAGCTCCCTTAAGAATATGAAAATATCTCTATCTATACATATTTATATACATATATAAACATATATATTGCTCTTTCCTCTTCATTGGTCAGTTCATTTCACCTGATGCCTTAAATATCAAGCACTATCTCTAGGCACTACCCAACCATTCCCTCTTCTATACCACTACAAGCAGAATCTATACTGAGTTGTGTCTGATTCTCAGTGTTCTCCAGGAACTTTTCCTCAAGGAAAACAACAACAACCACAAAAATCAATATTTCCTCCCATCTCCTCCCTCCTTGTCTCCTCAGCAATCAATACCGTCGCTCACTGCTTCTCCCTTGGGAATCTTTTACATCCTGTCTTCCCAAATCTCTCTCTTGCCTCAGTTCCTAGATACCCTTTTTGAGAGAGAGAGAGAGAGAGAGAGAGAGAGAGAGAGAGAGAGAGAGAGAGAGAGAGAGAGAATTATTTAGGATTCTTTGTAGCTTGTAAGTTTTATTCTGGTACCAAGAAGTATCCCAGGAAAAATATAGCAGACCAACCACTGAGCTTCTAGCTCAAACAGGTTGAACATTCTCAGGGGTAGTATGGGAGAGGGATTGGGGGTTTTGTGGGGATGGAGATGGGAGTTTTCAAAAGGAAGTAACTAAAATATTGATATCAAAAGACTTTATTTCTTAGCCCAGGAAATTGTAGAGAGTAATGCCTACTATTAAGACAAAGCTCTTTCTCACACACTCTGTTAACACAACTAATGTACAGCCTCCTCTCTGCCCCTTCCCACTGCTTCTGGTACAAGATCCTTGACTGATGACCTCTTTGTTTTCAGCTCAACCCTAGACCTGGGCTCCTTTTTCCTTGAGAACATTTCAACTAAATCTCTTTCTTTTTCTGATTTACTGAGCCTTTGGTGTCAGGGTTGCTCATGTTGGTTTCTTCTAAATGTCTCAGACCAGTCCCAGGCTTACTAAAACCCCAAATGCATTTCTATGGCTGGACTGGACTCACCAGACTTCTCTTAAGCTGCCATGCCCCCTTTAGAGTCTTCCTTCCTCCCCACCCACCACAGTGCTATGAGCTCTTGAAGGTAACTGAATCTTTGTGTTTCATAAGCAGTAAGTGCTCATAGATTTTGAAATCAACCCATCAAAGGATGAATGAAGAAGTCTTGAATTTCAAGATTCCTGACAGTACTATCCCCAACTCATCACTAACAACATTAAGTTCAGTAACATACGTTTTGTGATTCATTCGAAGCAATGTGTATATTGCACTTCGTGCAACAGTCAAGATATAGGAACCACCAAAATATTCAACTAATAATAAAATTATCAAGAATTTTTAATATATATATAGACACAATGGAATACTATGCAACTCTAAGAAAAAATAAAAGCATGCCATTTACAGCCATATTATGGACCTCATATTGAATGAAATCAATCAATGAAAAGGAAAAGAGGGGCTGGAGATACAGTGCAGAGGGTAAGTCACTTGCTTTTCATGAATCCGACTCATGTTCAATCCCTGGCACCCAATATGGTCCCCTGAGCCTGCCAGAAGTGTACATAACCAGGAGTAAGATGTGAACACAGCCAAGTATGCCCCCTTTCCAAAAAAATTCAAAAAAAAAAAGAGACAAGATAGATACAGAATGATTTTCATATGCCTTCGTATGTGAATCTTAAAGATACAAAGCAAGGTAGCAATAAAGATTCAAAAGCAACTATAGGAGAATTGGTTCACAGAGCTAAGTTGGAGAGAATATGAGGAAGGGTTTTGGAGATCTTGGGGAAGGGTATATTGCTGATGACTGTAGTGTTGAAATTATTATAATCATTAAAATGATTATGTACACATGAAACCATCATTAATAGTATTATAAACTCTAGCATCTCAGTCAGGAGTAAATAATAATAAAATAAAACTTAATAATAAAATACATTGTTTTGACACCAAAATTTGTCCATCATTATTTTATATGCGTATATTCATATTTGCTTCTACTATTATTACTAATGAAGCAATTTAATATACTGATATTCTGCAGTGGTTTATAGCAGACATCATATCATTTTGTTTACAAAGTATCAAAGAAACATAAACTGAAGATCACCTATCCCTTCTCCGAGGAGCAAGCAAATCTTAGTGTTCTTTCCAAACACTAAGATAAAACTCTGATATTATTGAAGTGAAATAATGGATCCAAATTAAGGGCAACAGCAATTTCTTCTCAACTTGTACCAAATTTCAACAACAAGTACTGTTATGTCAACTTAGGCTCCATTAGAAAAAGAAAAGTGCACTTCAATTTTTAGTTTTATTGCCAAAAAAGGGTATAGTGTTTTCTTTTTTTTTTCAATTCAGCATGGAAGCAGAGGAAAAGCCATTTCATTTATCCCCCAAATCTCAGTCGACTTTAGAAAGAGCAGTAGCGGCATTCACAGGCTAGACCAAAAGGATTAAGGATGCAAGAGTTTCCTCATTATTGAGGCTTACTACTAGTTTCAGGATAGTAAATTCCTAAAAATTCATTTGGGGCTCAATTTCATGGGACCTCAAGTATGCACCAGTTAAAAATATAATTAGTGGCCAGAGAGACATTACAGTGACATCTCATATGGCTCCCTGAGCATTATCAGTACTAAGTATTGAGCAGACCAAAAAGTAACCCCTGAGCATAACCAGGTTCATGAAACTCCCAAACATAAATATATATACATATATATGTGTATTTTCTATATATGTGTGTATGTATAATTAGTAATGTGTAATAACGCAGAGGAAAATAAATGTTGGTTCTAGTTACAGATTCAATTCCATCTTCAAATATCTTCTTTTCTAAAAAAAAAAAAAAAACCTATTTACTCCTTTAAGTTGCTTTCTTAGGCGGCAAAGAAAGAGACCAATTTAGTCTACACAATCATCAGAGGTGTTAGTATTTCAAAGGAAAAAAAATACGTTGGTGCCTTGCTTATCGAGACAATGCCTCAAATACCATATCTATTTCTATTTTCTGAGACATTTGGGCAATGCTTGTTTGGCTTCAAACTGAAGTCACAGGTCATTTGTCTCCAGTCAGCTACAAGAACTGAGGAGGGATCAGGAGCCAGACAGAGCCGAGAACATTTCATTATCAAGATGGAAGAAGAAATGTTAGAGGGTTATATATAATCAGCTTAACTCACAGGCCAGTCAGCGATGCTTTGGAAGGAAGTTTATATTTACAATGGCTAGCCTGAGTTATTTTTTCCAACTTAATCACTTGAAAAATATTATCTTATAGTTTCCCAATAATTTGAAAAACACCACCTTATGTCGTATTTGCTTAGACTAGTAATATAGGGTCTGTCCAGAATTTCCTTCTGAGCTAAAAAAATATGCATTATTTTTGCAATGATAGTGATGAGTAGTAGATCTTGGTCAAGGAGCCATGCCTTAAAGAAAAAAAAAAGATAAAATAGAAAAGATTGGGTGTAAAATTCACAGCGACTACGCACATCATAATGAAACATGTTCATTAAGTATAATCATGGAATAATTTGTTTCTTAATGAAGTCATGGAGAAATGTGCTGATAAAAGAATAATGAGTAGGAGGAGAGAGGAAACATGAATGAGGCCTTATCTTCATAGTCAAAGCTCCTTACTACACAAGAGAAAATGGTGATCTGCAAGAGAATCAAGTGCAAAAAGACCAAAATACTATCTGACTAAATTTTGGGCATCTTCGAAAAATGACTGATTTGTTTCATTTCAGCAAAGTCACTATCCAAAGTTTGTATTCCTCTTTGGAAAAGAGACAGTGCAATTTGACATAACTCATCAAACCAGCTGGAATGTATCACAAACTGCACAAAGAGTGTTGGTGGAAATATAAAAGGATCAGATTTGAACACAAAATCCAAAAACAAAGACAACAGAAACGATACCCAATCTACATCAAGTTGTACATGGAGGGAACAGTTGCACTAGCATTACAGGGGGTGGAGGAGTGGGAAGAGGGATGCATGCTGGGAACAGGAGCGGAGAAAGGACAACACTGGTGGTGGGAATGCCCCTCATTCATTACTACTATGTGCCTTAAATATTATTATGAAAGATTTGTAATTCACTTTGTCCACAATAAAAAAATAAATAAAATCAATAAGAAAATGTGCAAGATATGGACTGGAGCAATAGCACAGCAGTAGGGTGTTTGCCTTATACACAACTGATGCAGGATGAACCTCAGTTTGATTCCCCAGCATCCCATATGGTCCCCCAAATCAGGAGCGATTTCTGAGCACATAGCCAGGAGTAACCCCTGAGAGTCACCAGGTATGACCCAAAAACAAAAAAAAAAGTGCAAGATAGTGTTAAAAATGAAAAAGTAAATCATCTTAATGAATAGTAGAGAAGTTGATTAATCTAGCACAGTGTATTACAAGCAAGTTTCAGCATAGCTGCAAGATTAATAAGGTTTTTTCCAATTTGCTTAAAATAAAGCCAAAACAATGAAATTGTGTATCTGTATTTTAAAGGATGTTTTCATCTTAATTGTTTCTAAAGTTCTTAGAAACATGACTCAGCCTCTTTTATTTTTCAAGAAAATGCATGGTTAAAAATAATTTTAGAAAAATTTAGGCAACCCCACACACACACACACAAATGGATCACTAACATCATATACCAAAATTATCTCCAAATGTTACTGAATCTAAAAAGTTTAGTAGGGTGCTTATCTTGCAAGGGACCAAACTGGGTTCAATTCCTGGCATCCCATATTATCCCTTAAGCACTGTCAGGAGTAGTTCCTGAGCATAAAGCCAGGAGTAAACCATGAGAACTACCAAGTATGACCCCAAAACAAACCAACAAAAAAGTAGAAAAATCTGAAATCATAAAATACATAGAAAAAACATAGATGATACACTAAAGGACCTCAACATCAGAAATGGTTTAAGGGATCTGAGAAATAGTATAGAAGATAAGGTGCTTGTCTTGCATGGAATGGACCCTTGCATGGAGTCGTTGAAATCTTTGTTACCACATATGGTCCACCAAGGACCATCAGAGAGGTCAATTCTGAGCACAGAGACAGAAATAAATCTGGTACCACTGGGTGTCACCAAATTAAAAAAAATTTTTTTGCAAATATTTTCAGAAGCTTGACTACAATAGCAAAGAAAACAAAAGAATGAACAAAAGAAACTATGTCCTATTTAAAGATCTATACACAGCAAAAAAAGAACTACATAGAAACTAAAAGACAGGGAAATTGGATGAAGATATTTGCACAACATTATTTGCACAATGTACAGGGGAATTTATATAAGAATACACCAAGATCTCACCCAATATAATAAGAATAAAGCATATATTATATATTTGAACATATATATACATACATATATTTAAACATACATCATATATTTGCACATTGCACAGGGATTTATATCAAGAATTCACCCAATTTAATAAGAATAAAGCAAGCAACCCAGTTTTGGGGGAAAAAAAAAGAAAAGTAGGTAAAAGAGCTGAATGAATAGACAAGTCATCAAAGAAGATATACATACGGCCCACAGACACAGGAAAGGTGCTATTTCTCAGGCATCAAATATAAAAACCACAGTAATATGCACCACACAGATGAGGAACATCCATGCCCAAGAGATTTGAAACAACAGGGTTGTCAAAGATGTGGGGGAAAAGGAACCTTGATCCAATATTGGTGAGGCTATAAACTGATGTATTTCCTCCATAGAAAACGGTATTTCAATTCTTTTTTAAAAAAAAATAAAAATGGAAATTCCACAGGATCCATCAATACCCTATCTGAGCACTTTTTTTTTTCAGATACTTGTATTCCAATGCTCACAGCAGCATTACTCATAAACACCAAAACATGAAATAACGAAATGACCAATCACAGATGTCTGGATTCTATGTATATGCAATGTATATACTCAATAGAGTACTACCCTATAACTTAAAAGATGAAATCATGACCTCAGAACAAAATGGGTGGATTTGGAGCTGATTATGCGACAAAAAGAAAGGAAGGAGGGGCCTTGCCCACACTAGCCTAGGACGGACCGCAGTTAGATCCCTGGCATTCCATATAGAATGGTGCAGGGACTTTGGAGGTAAGAATAACTGTATAAATAGAGACACATGCAGCTAAACTTCCTGAAATTCCATCCTTTTGTAAACCAACGATTCAATAAAAAGAACTTAGGATAAAACAAAGGTTCATACTCGAAATGATTCTCTTAAAAACAAGATCAAATGACACAGAAAGTTGTTTTTGTGTGTGTGTGGTTTTTTTTGAGTCATACCCAGGAGTGCTCAGGGGTTTTTCCTGGCTCCGTGCTCAGAAATTGCTCCTGGCAGGCACGGGGGACCATATGGGATGCTGGGATTCGAACCAATGACCTTCTGCATGAAAGGTAAATGCCTTACCTCCATGCTATCTTTCCGGCCCCACAGAAATATGAAAATAAGAATCATCTTAAAATATCATTTTTCAGACACCATTATTATTCATACAGTGCCAAGAATATTTGTATGAAGAGTAGCACAGAAAAACACATAGTCTATATAGACTTCCCAACTTTTTTCACTTAATGGTATGAAGTGGTCTTATTTTTAAAATCAGCATACATAGACTTGCTTGTTTTTTTTAAATTACTAGAGTAATATCTATATCAATTTATTCAGCTTGTGTTCTCAATGGAACATTAAAATGAGTCCATATACTGACACCACTAACAGTATTATAATGCCTCTTTAGCTAAACTCACATTGCACGTACATTTTCAATTGAGAAATCGTCAAATCAGCAATGTGCATGAGAGCATTTGATTTCCTACATTTTGTCATCACTGCGAATCAGTAACTACTTCAATCTTGGAAATTTTGCTAAGCAAAAACAAGCCTTGGTTTTTCATCTACATTATGTCTCTACATCAATATTCTTTCAAATAATGCTTCAGATTTCTCTACCGAATTGTTCTATGGTTCTGGTCATTTTAGTTGTTTTGTAAGAGCCTATTTATGTAGTATAGATTTATATAATGTGAACATAGGAATCCTCATTAAATCCTTCAAGAATAAGTATTGCTAGGGTCTCCCAAAATGCTTATGTTGAAACACTAACACCCCACCCCAGACACACAGACACACACCTCATATTTGGAGAAAGGAAGTAATCAAGGTTTTTTTAGGTCATAGGAGTAGGCCCTGACTTGACATAGTTTAGCATCCTTTTAAGAAAAAAACACCACAGAGGGGCCGGAGAGATAGCATGGAGGTAGAGTATTTGCCTTGCATGCAGAAGGACAGCGGTTCAAATCCCGGCATCCCATTTGGTCCCCCGAGTCTGCCAGGAGCAATGTCTGAGCTTAGAACCAGGAGTAACCCCTGAGCCCTGCTGGGTGTGATCCAAAAACTAAAAAACAAACAAACAAACAAACAAAAACAACACCACAGAACTACTCCATCAATCTGCACAAGTGTGAGTTAAGTGTGAGGACAGAGCAAGAAGACAGCTGTTTAAATGGAAGAGAGTCCCTGTGAAAGGCCAAATAGAGCAGAAACTCGATTTTGGACTTTCAGTCTACAAAACTGTGAAAAAAAATTTATTTTTGAAGTTTAAACTACCCAGTCAATGATATTTTGACCAGTATTTGATTTGATTTTTTTTCTCTTGTCATTTCAGATTGCTGAGATTTTTAGATCAAAATTCAGTTAGTGTTTCACTATGTCCACAAAATTGGTAGCTAGCAACATGGGCTATCTTTCTGTAGATCACACTATCACAACCTTCACAGCTTAAAACGAGGCATTTGTATGACTTATACAATCTGAAGAGAAACAGAAATAGAATAATCTCACTCATTTGTGGGATAGAAGAAAAAATAAAAGATGGTATGGTATAAATATCCAAAGACAATAGAGATGTGGGCCAGTGGGGGACCAGTCTAAGGTAGGAACTTGCCACAAAGAGCAGTGAGTGCAGTTAGGGTAGAGTAGAGTCCACTATGACATTGATAGTTGGAACTGATCATTCTAGACAAGAGTTGGGGGGTGCTGAAAGGGGATAAAGTGATATGAAGGTATCCCAATAATGAAAAACACAGTATCAAAATAAAAAAAGGTGAAAGATATATATCAACATCTCTATCTATTATATATCTATATCTGTATCTATATCTAGAGAAGTAAAATTCCTGCCCCAGAGGCAGGCAGCTGTGGATAGGTGGGAAGGAAACTGGGAACATTGGTGGCAAGAAAAGTGCTCTGGTGAAGGGTGGTGTACATTCTATGACAAAAATTCAATCATGAACATTTTTGTAACTATAGTGTTTAAATAAAGAACAAAATACTTCGGAATGAATGCATAAAATTCAAGGTATATCAAAATTAAATTTAAAAAAACTAGCTAGGCATTTTTTATCTCATGGGTTCAAAAGCACAATAGAAGCTTACCTGGGTGTCTTGCATCAGGATTTCACCCAGGGCCAAATCTAGATCTTATCCAGGGAGTGGCAGACATCATACATGAAGGAAGAACTTCGTTCCCACACACAAAGCAAATTAGCATCATTATCTTCCATTTGTGGCCTGCCAAGTTCTGTCTTCTTTCTGTCAACCAAACACAGCAGCATCAGTTTCTAGAGGCCATGTTTGGCTTAAAGGCCTTCATTGGATTAAATCAGACCCACTGAGAAAATCTCATTTCTGATTAACATAAAATGGACTAATCTCAGAAGTTACTTACACATGCAAAGGGCTTTCACTTTTCCCATATTCTACTAGCCAGAAGCAAGGCACATGACCCCACACACACACTTAATGGAGAATTATACATGTGGATAAAGGCAAGAATTCACAGATGGTGCCCTATAATGTGCATATCTCAATAAATATATTGTTCTTTTCCTTATATCTTAAAGCAATGCATATTTTGCTCACTAGTTCCTGATTATATACTGTGGAATTTTAGGGACCAGGGTTGCCCTAAAATAATAGTGGTCACAAAGAACAGATAATGCAGTTAGAGTAGAGAAGGATCTACTATAAAAGGGACATGCATGGCATCTCTTCATTAACAGTAGGGAAAACCAGTGTCAAAATAAAAAAGAGAAAGATTGAAGTAAAATGCCTACCCCAGAGACAGACAGAAGAGGGCAGTTGGGAGGGAAGAGAGCATCAGGGAGGAAACTGTCAACATTGGTGACAGAAAATGTGCACTGGTAAAGGTTTTTGTACATTTTATGGCCATAACTCAATTATAAACAACTTTATCTGTGAAAAGAAAGCTATAACTATGGTGTTTAAATGAAAATAATAATAATAAAACTCAAAAAATCATGGTGGTCATGCAGGCACTTATGGAGAAAGAATACAAAGGAAAAGAGGAAAGGAAAGGGAGGCAAGATAAAGAGAGACAAATAGAGAGAGAGAGAGAGAGAGAGAGAGAGAGAGAGAGAGAGAGAGAGATCCATACAGCACTAAGTAGAAGTTTCACACTAAAGAAATTACTGTATAAGATGTGGTGGAGAGGGAGAGAGAGAGAAAGAGAGAGAAAGAACATTTATGATCTCATGATCTCTGGTTCAAGATTTGTTTGCATTGCTATGTGAAGAAAGTAAACTGGTTTTCCTTTCATTTTTCTCTTGTCAATGAGATGCCATCATGGTAACTCTTATTCATCCTTTCATGCCTCAGCTGATGGCATGTCTCACTCTCTGACATCAGTGTGTTCCTTCCTTTTGCAACTAGAAAAAGGGTGCAGTCATAGAACTCAAGAATCCACCTAGGTGTCTCCCGCCACCTGTAACAAGTCTACATGGCTACAGTTGAGCCTCTAACAATGTCTGCACAAACTCAAACTTTTCTTTCTTTTTTTTTTTTTTTTTTTTTTTTTGGTTTTTGGGCCACACTCGGCAGTGCTCAGGGTTTACTCCTGGCTGTCTGCTCAGAAATAGCTCCTGGCAGGCACGGGGGACCATATGGGACACCGGGATTCGAACCAACCACCTTTGGTGCTGGATCTGCTGCTTGCAAGGCAAACGCCACTGTGCTATCTCTCCGGGCCCGCCTCAAACTTTTCATTCTTAGGTTCTCTCTGCCTGAAAGTTCTATTGAGTTCTTCAGATCCTTCACAGCACCACCTACAAATCCCCCTTTCCACACCCCAATTTTACTAAACTCAATAGTAGGTTTAAGTAGAGAAACAACATTTGAGGGAGGTTTGGGGGCACACCAGCAATACTCAGGAATTACTCCTGACGCTGTGCTCAGAAATTACTCCTGGCAGTGCTCATGGAACTATATGGGATGCTAAGGATCAGAACCTGGAGAGAGAAGATTTTAATATGGGTAAAAAGAATGTGTTAATTTCAAAGGAATGAACACCATTTGATTTTAAATAAGAAAACTTTTTAAATGTTTGCAAGCATCCTTTCATTTCCCTATTAGATTTTAAACAAGAAAACTTCTTTATTTTAAATAAGAAAACTTTTAAAATGTTGCAAACATCCTTTCATTTCAGCTTGACATAGCATAATATCACCGACTTCCTTTTCTCTATATCCCTCTCACACTCATAGTTTCCTCCATTTTCAATCAAAGAAAAAAAGGACAAAAGAATCCAAAAGCTATATCTTCACACCCAGTAGCTCTTCATGGTTAGTGGATATGAACATTTAGTCCAACGTGATTGCATCGATTAGCTCAATTTTCCTATCAGGACATTAGCCTTGAAATCTTTCCATGGAAACGTAATACTTGCTCTCAAACAATGAAAGGTATGCATAGGTGGCCTAGCCTACTTACACGCTTCCTAGATCAGAGTCCCTGGAAGATGCTCATTCAATTTGTCTTGTTCATGTTATAAAGGCCAGTCCCTAGTCGATAGATAGATAGATAGATAGATAGATAGATAGATAGATAGATAGATAGATAGATAGATAGATAGATAGATAGATAGATAGATAGATAGATAGATGATAGAGAGAGATAGAGAGAGATAGAGGTAGATAGATAGATAGATAGATAGATAGATAGATAGATAGATAGATAGATAGATAGATAGATAGATAGATAGATAGATAGATAGATAGATAGATGATAGATAGATAGGTGATAGATAGATAGATAGATAGATAGATAGATAGATAGATAGATAGATAGATAGATAGATAGATAGATAGATAGATAGATAGATAGATAGATAGATAGATGATAGAGAGAGATAGAGAGGTAGATAGATAGATAGATAGATAGATAGATAGATATAGATAGATAGATAGATAGATAGATAGATAGATAGATAGATAGATAGATAGATAGATAGATAGATAGATGTGCGCTTGTGTTGATCAAAGCAAAAAGGTTAAGACTTAGCAACTTCACATAGTATACTAGTAAGAGTCTATAACTTGGTTCTCTTGTAATATTCAAGAGGTCGCATTTCCTTCAATGTTCGCAAGGCTTCAGAATCACAGAACTTCAAAACGTAGCATACCTTGATATGATACCATAATCTATACCTACCATCTCTAACACACCACAGTTTACATGACTGCCACATTTCTAAACATGTACCTCATTTTTTACCCCCAATGTATTATATGCCCACTCTAAGCACTATATTCCACAATAGGTGCATATTCATACACACATCAAAGTATACCATCTTGCACCACAATGCACATTATACCATATTCTACCACATACCAAACCTGACATAGTCCATTCCTAAAATCTATATCCCACCAACCACTGTGCCATTTCTGGCACCCATCACACAGCATTCTGTTATAACACATCATATTTCACACTAACCTAAACTACATACAACATACAGTGTAAATAACTTGGATGCTATGCTTTTGATATTGGCAACTTCTGAATACAAACAGGTTAAGTTGAGATTTGAGAATGTCTCATTCTGTTACTACTTCATGGCCATGGCACGCTGACTTAAATACAAATAGAGGAAAAGATATTTATGGCCATACTTAAAAACCACATGAACAATTAAGATATAAGAAAGCAGAAAACTGGGGTAGGAATAGGGGAAGGAACAGTTTGATACTGATATTCTGTGAGTGACCACAGCAACTTTTAACATCATAAGTTCCTTTATCATGTCTTTGCCACTTCTAGTGGCACTCAGGGGTTGCTCCTGGCAGGCTCAGGGGACCATACAGGATGCCGGGGATCAAACCCGGTTCTGTCCCAGGTCAGCCACATGCAAGGGAAATGCCCTACTACTGTGCTATTACTCTGGCCCCCAACCATGCTTTTTAAAGAAGGTAGCATTTATTATAACATACTGCAACTATTACTCTGTTTATCTTACTTTTCCAATTTGCTCGATAAGGGCAGGAATCAGATCATTTTGTTTACTTCAAAATGTTATTTCCCTGTACCTGGCACATAGTAAGTATTTAGATAGGTTGTTTTTTTTTTGGGGGGGGGGCACACCCAGCAGCACTCCGGAGTTACTCCTGGCTCTGTGCTCAGAAGTCACTCCTGGCTCAGGGGACCATATGGGATGCTGGGAATCGAGCCCAGCCCAGGCCTGTCCTGGGTGGGCCGAGTACAAGGCAAATGCCCTACCGCTATACTATTCAGATAGCTTTTAAACAAATTACAGCTTTAATAGATAGAGGGAAGCTAACCAGTTTAAAAACCAACAAAAACATAATTTCAAGATATATCTAGTATTTAAAGGTCCATAAAATTAATTAATATCACGAAGGAACTTTCCCAGTCTTAGTTCCCTCACTCGTTTTTTATCCCCTTTCAAATTTCATGGAAAATTTTGGTGCTTTCGATTTGACTTGTGTAACAGATTTCAAATTAAATAAAAGTAGATTCTCCGTGATTTAAAAGTAGAGTCAGTTTTTAATCAATTATGCATAGTTCACCCAGCTCGTCCTTCACAGCCTAGAATTTCTAATGGTGTTTAAAGTTGGGGAAACTATGAACAGTCTTTCCACCATATGCTATCGTTTTCTTTAATTACGGTCCTATTTGGTTTCCTAATGAAGTAAAAATAAAATCAATATATAAATGTTATGACATTTAGGAATATCTAATTCATGTTCTCATCCTGTGATTGATTTTCCTGATTTTCCTTAATGAAGAATTAGAGTAGGTTAAGGCTTATAAGACCAAATATCTTTTAAACCTTTCAACATCACAGTCTCCAAATAATTGTATGGAGTTTTTTTTTTCCCAAAGCTATTCAAGTACCGCATATTATAGTTCCTTCGAGGCCATCAGTCTGAGCACAGGTATCTTCATGAAAATGCAATCAACATAATTTATCATGCATTGGAATTTGAAAGAGACCATTACAACTGCACATTAACTCTGAAGGCGACCACGCTGACTCTTATTTATTGTGAAAATATTTTTCTGTCACTTCATTGTATTCGCCTTTATCTTATGAGTTAGCTTATGGAAAAATGAGTTAGTCAGGATTATAAATAGATCTTGAACAAATCCTGTGTCAAAACTTGTACTGCCTAATATTAGTGATTGTATCTATCATCAGGGTTTGAGCAATCAGACATTAGAATACAGGTTTGAAATTGTATATGCTAAAGAGTGTTTTAATACAAAACCATATTCAGGAAATGAATATTTTAAGACACAAATTGAAGGTGAGGCAAACAGTGTTTTTCAATATTACTTCTCATTTAAGTTATCAGAACATCATTGGGAATGCTGGATGAGACCGTAATTCTCTATTATTCCAAAATATATTAGGCCTACTAGATACCTCAATATTAGGAGGGGTAATAATTCTATTAATCCCCATAAGCTACTCCCTTGTACAGTGTAGATTTCCCATTCAAGTTAGAAGGTATTACCATAATTCCTCTAATTTCATTGTGATATATGGCACAATTGAATTCCTGTACCTGACTTAATATGATGAGTTTTAAAAGTGGGGAGGAAGATGGAGGACATTGGTGGTGGTAATGTTGCACTGGTGAAGGGGGGTGGTATTCTTTCTTTTTGAGGGGATCACACCTGGAAGTGCTCTGGTGCTATTCCTGGCTCTGCGCTCAGAAATCACTCCTGGCAGGCTCAGGGGACCATATGAGATGCCAGGATTCGAACCACTGTCCTTCTACATGCAAGGCAAACACCATACCTTCATGCTATCTCTCCAGCCCCTGGTGTTCTTTTTTTATAACTAAAACCCAACTACAAACACGTTTGTAATCACAGTGTTTAAATAAAGATAATAAAAAATTTTAATAAAAAATTAAAAAATAAAGATGAGTAATGCTCTTTCTAGGGGTTGGGGGAGAAACAGATTCAAAGTTTAGAAAGGAATAATCCTGACCTTGGCACATTTCTGTCCTTAGCTTTAAAGATGGAGAGGGCCACATGACATGTTAGTACCAAACTTATTGCAGCCTAAATAAGAGCTAAGAAACTTCAAATAAATTAAATTAAAATTAAAAGCCTTTAATCAGTATTGTACAATAATTTCCAGCTATAATTCCCAAAATATACAAACCAACACATTTGGGGACAGTGTTTAGCTTTGCTGCCTTCCAAAAGGACTGATTAAAAGAAGAGATTAATCAAACTTAATGAAAATTAAAACTATTTGTTTTGAAAGGTTCCATGAAGAAATTTCTAGCTATTAGAAATTATTTTGGCGGGGGCCGGCAAGGTGGCACTAGAGGTAAGGTTCTGCCTTGCAAGCGCTAGCCAAGGAAGGACTGTGGTTCGATCCCCCGGCGTCCCATATGGTCCCCCCAAGCCAGGGGCAATTTCTGAGTGCTTAGCCAGGAGTAACCCCTGAGCATCAAACAGGTGTGGCCCAAAAACAAAAAACAAAAAACAAACAAAAAAATTATTTTGGGGGCCGGAGAGATAGCATGTAGGTAAGCTGTTAGCCTTTCTTACAGAAGAACAGTAGTTCGAATCCCGGCATCCCATATGGTCCCCTGTGCCTGCTAGGGCATAGAGCCAGGAGTAACCCCTGAAAGCTGCTGGGTGTGACCCAAAAAACAAAAAAAAAAAATATTGTCCATTCAAATAGTTGATCAATAACATATCAAAAATTTATCCAAAAATATTATGTTTAGCAAAATGAGTCAGAGGGAGAGGAATAGGCATAGAATTATTGCATTCATTTCTGGGATATTAAAAAAAAAGATAGTATGGTAATAGTATCTAGAGACTAAAGAGACAAGAAGCAGGAGGACCAGACCATGATAGAAAGTTTACTATCTAGAGTGGCAAAGGGTAGTTAGGGCAGAAAAGGGACCACTGTGACCATGAGAGTTGGAAGTGACCACTCTAGCAAGAATTGGGTACTGAAAAGAGATAAAGTGATAAACTTGATATCCCTTCAGCAACAATATTGGAAACCACAGTGTCTAAAAGAAAAATAAAGGAAGAGAGAAAGGGAGATAAAGTAGAAAAATGACTTCCACAGCAGCAGACCAAGCAGAAGGTGGGAGGGAAACTTGGGACATTGCTGGCTAATAATGTCACCAGTGAAGAGTGTTGGACATTGAATGACTGAAACTCAATCATCAACTTAGCAATTGTGAAAAATAAACTGTATTATGAACAACTTTGTAACCACAGTGTTTAAATAATATTTTTTAAAAAGAAAGAAATCAACCCAATTACAAATGGGTAAAATCATAAAATGACATTTCACAAAAAATAATTTTAAAAAGATACATGATCTAATAAATACCTAAAAGACCTTCAATATCACCAGTCATTAGAGAAAGAAAAACTAATATCCACAATATGAAATTCACTTGACATTAATAGAATGGTTATAATTAAGCCTAAAAACTAAAGAAAAGGAATAATATAAAATTTTAGAAAAATGGTGATAAAAAAGAAACAGTCACATACTTCTGGTGGGAATTTTTTTTATAATTATCTTTATTTAAACACTATGATTACAAACATGATTGCAGTTGTATGATTACAGTCATGTAAAGAACACCCCCCCTTCACCAGTGCAAGATTCTCTGGTGGGAATTCAAAAGGATCCCACTTGGGAAAACTTGGGCTGTTTCTAAAGAATATCAACACACATACAAAAAGAATATAAACACAAATTTCCCTTATAACTCAACTTTTTTAGAGGGATTTATTTTTTATGACATATTTATTTAAGTACCATAGTTACAAACATGTTAGCAGTCAGGTTTCAGTCATAAAAAGCACACCCCTCTTCACAGTGCAACCCTCCTGCCACCAATGTTCCCATACCCCTTCTCTTCCATCCTCTGCCTGTCTTTGAGACAGGCATTCTATTTCTCTTATTCACTACCATTGTCATGATTGCTAACTACACTTACCAATCTTTGAGGTAAGCTTCATATTCTGACTGGTCTTTTCAGTCCTCATCTTTCTTGTCTCTAGGTATTATTACCATACTGTCTTTTATTTTTCTTAAATTCCACAGATGAGTGAGACTATTCTGTGTTTATCTCACTCCCTCTGATTCATTTCACTCAGCAAAGAAAGCCTGTTCAACAAGTGATGTTGGGATAACTGATGCAAAAAAAAAAATCAGCCACATGCAAAAAAAATGAATTTGGACCTCCATCTAACACATGCACAAAGGTCAAATCCAAATGGATTAAAGACATTGATATCAGACCTGGAACCATTAGGTAGATAGAAGAACATGTAGGTAAAATACTCCATGACATTGAGTCAAAAGGCATCTTCAAGGAGGAAACAGCACTCTCCAAACAAGTGAAAGCAGAGATAAACAGATGGAACTACATTAAACTGAGAAGCTTCTGCACCTCAAAGGAAACAGTGACTAGGATACAAAGGCCACCCATGGAATGGAAGAAACTATTCACCCAATACCCATCAGATAAGGGATTAATATCTAAGATATACAAGGTACTGACAGAACTTAACAAGAAGTCTAACCCCAAAAAGTGAACAGACACTTCATCAAAAAAGAAATACAGATGGCCAAAGGGCACATGAAAAAATGTTCCACATCACTAACCATCAGGGAGATGCAAATCAAAACAACAATGAGGTTCCATCTCATGCCATAGAGACCGTATAACTCAGTTTAAGCAGAGCTAATACGTGTTCAAGATAAATAGACACATCCACCCAAAGACCTATAAACTCACATAGGTCTCAGGTATCACACAGATAGTAAATTGCAAAGGTAAATATTCCTGTCTTCACAGCAGAAGTTACCCTACATAATTTCCCTAAATATAACACAGTCTGTGAGTTTTATTTGGGGCCCAGAGTTGTCTGAAGTGCTTTCCTTCAGCTGAAGGAGTCTGTACTTTTATTGCTTAACACAATGTGCAACACGCTGAGTTACATGTGTGTAAGTGAACTGCAGGTGTTGGCAGTTCTATTAATGGTAGTACCTGGAATTCCTATGTTTAGACCCTGATTCCTGGCTAACAACCAGAGGTGGGAGGGCAATTAGATGCCTAATTAGACAGTGAAGTGTTTATTCAGAGGCATTTGCCTTTATTGACAATTGAAGCCAATGAAAGAAGTTGCTGATAAAAGGTTACCAACCCAAAAGGCTGCATAATTTTTGCAAATGTATTTAAACATTTATTTGAACATTAAATTAAATTAAATATATATTTATTTAAAGTATTTATGTTTTCCCTGTGGGGTACTAATAAACATGGTCAGTCTTTTAGCAATAAAAGTATCAGACAGACACTGGAGAATTTGCTACAAGTCCTTCGGACTTCACCAAACCACTGTTTCTAGCTTATGTTGAAAATATAAATTAGGTCTGATTGACTAACACTAAATTGGAAAGCATAGTTTATAGCTTTCAAAATCATATTTAGCCTCCCTAATGTCTCCCTAGAGCAACTTCCCTTCAGGGCATATTAAATTTATATGGCATTATATAATGGCTTGTGAATTGCAGGCAACGCATATTAGTAATAGAGGCAAAAGCTAGATATAATATTGAAATCATGTTACAAGAGATACACTTCTCTTATTCTCAAAAACTAGTAACATTTTTGTAGATTCAAACAGTGATGAAATGCTTATAAACCAACTGCCTATGTTTATTTGAAAACCTGTTTCCTTAAAAACAAATTATAATAGGACTTATGTTTCTCAATCTTTTTGTTTTGATAAATTTCCTTTAAATCAACTCATGTTTAATAACCAAGATACAATAAACAAAAATCATGCATAATACCTGATACTGAAATATCAAATTGAATTAGTTTCTATATCTCACTCAGAGAAAATTAAAATGTAAATTAACTTGGTTAGAGATAAAAGAAATGTCGTTTGCTATTTCAAAATAAGGCCATTTTAACTTTAAAATGGCAAACACTTTAGTTCTGCCATATTAATACCAAAAGATGAACACACTTGATATAAAATATATTATAAAACCTGATAAAATTCAGTGGATAGCATATGATAGTAAAATAGAGAAGAAAGAAAAATATGTTAGATTTTTTTGATATTAGAAGATTCCAATAAAGTATCTAGAGTCTAGACCAAGCACTTTGTTTCAAAAATCATTTCTCTTGATAGATTGTCTAAATGTTGCATTATCTGTAACAAGGATACATCTGCATCTTCTATTCTTCTGCAGTGACATGATTTTTAAAAGATTCTTATTTTAGTGTTCTTTATGTGACTCTGAATTGAATATGTTAAGATCTCAAACAGAAAGACTAGACTTTTGAGTAATACCTTTCCAAACCCCCCAATTCCCACCTGGTTTTTGTCACAGATGAGCAATCAAATTGCTTCAATCCTATGTCTCAGTGTTGAACTCCTAGTTATAGGCAGCAGTTAATCCACTAGGTTTTGCTTTAACAATGAAAACTATTTCCACTGCATTGCCTGGATCTGTAAATTGTATGTAGATAAATCATGGAAGAATCTACTGGAGCATTTGTCAGAACCTAATGATATCACAGGACGTGTAATCTTAAACTTGCCTCCGAACTACAGAATCTTAGAGTCAAGTCACATTAGATCAAGTTGGTATATGCATAAGTATGGCTCTTGATCCAAAACTCACTATGCACACAACAAACTGACTGGAGCCTGTGTATCCTTTTAGTATAACTGACAGATCTGACACCACCATGGCTCTAAACTGTACTTACTGCCTCATAAAATAGAGAAACCTTGAACATATTCAAAAATTCCCTCAACTCTATTTTTATAATTAAAAAAAACCTATTTGGGTCAGAGCAATACCACAGCAGATAGGGGATTTGCCTTGTATGCGGCTGACCAAGGTTCAATTCCCAGCATCCCATATGGTCTCCTGAGTCTGCCAGGAGTAATTTTTGATTGCACAGCCAGGAGTAACCCCTGAGGACTATCTGGTGTGGCCCAAAAATTTTAAAAATAACTAATTAAATTTTAAGCACATCATAAAAATAAGTGGAAATTAGTCAAAAGCTTAAGGAATAGTGGTTAGAAGATGGATTGGCAAAGGTTTTTATGAACCACAAAGACTTATCTCAGAGATTTTAATATATACGAACATAAAAATAAAATTACAGTATAGGTATTTGCTCAACACATATTTATGTAGCATTTATGCTAGAGATAAAGTAGAAATAAGAATGCTGACTTTGGTCATAGGCTAGCACACCACCCAGAACAACCTGGTAAATGAGAATTGCAAAAGCTTAAAGAAAAACTAATTGCAAGTGTAAGTGTGGAGGCATCAAAGAATTAATGAGGCAATGAAAAAAAGGGAGAGAATGAAAGTCAATCATAAAGAAATCAATGAAAAGAAGCAAGCATTGAAGGTGATTTTTTCTTATGGAAAATGATGCTGATTTTAGCAGCAGTTTAAGAGTTTATAAAGAATGAGGTTTTCTACTAACCTGCAAGTTTAGAATACAAAAGAGAACGAAGAAGCTTACTTCTAGGGATAATGTGCTTCTGCCACAAAGGCTGTATTTGAGAACCATAATCAGTTCATTAACAATATCGCAAATCACAGTGTATAAAAGGAGGGAAAGTTGGGGAAAAAGAAAGAGAGAAGGAGGGAGAGTGAGAGTAAGAGAGAGAGAGAGAGAGAGAGAGAGAGAGAGAGAGAGAGAGAAATATCACCTATAGAGGCAAGCAGGGGAGAAGGCAGTGAGGAGGGAGGGAGGAAAACTAGAACATCGATGGTGGGAAATGTGTTCTGGTGAAGGGCTTTGAACATTGTATGACTGAAACTCAATCATGAACAACTTTAAAAGTGTATATTCAATAAAATAATTTATAAAAATAAGTAAATTTTAAAAATTATATAAAAATTGTCACCATTCAATGTGGTATGCTTAACATGTGCTTAAAAATGGATAGAGGGCCTTGGGTGCTATCCCCAGGAAAACTTACATTCATCCAAAAGGATGTATGCACCCTGCTTTCTATTGCATCACTCAGTAAAATATCCAAGACTTGGAATCAACCTAGATGTCCAAAAACAAAGGATTGGATCATGAAGATATGGCACATATATATACAATGAAATACTGTATAGCTGTAATAAATGATGCAATTATGCAATTTACTGCAACATGGATGGAACTGGAAGATATGTTAAATGTAATAGCCAGGAGGAGGAGGATAGGGGCTGGAGAGATAGCATAGCGGTAAGGCGTTTGCCTTGCATGCAGAAAGATGGTGGTTCAAATCCTGGCATCCCATATGGTTCCCCAAGCCTGCCAGGAGCAATTTCTGAGCATAGAGCCAGGAGTAACCCCTGAATGCTGCTGGGTGTGACCCAAAAACCAAAAAAAAAAGGAGGAGGAGGATATTACTTATATGTGATATTTAGAATAACTGCATGAAGAAATGCAATGGCTTAAATGGGAGTTGTCTTGAATACTCTTGGCCCCAGAGTATAGCGAGGAGCAGGAAATAAATGGATTGGAGGAGGAGAAACACAAATATGAAATAATGGGAACTAGTCTCAGGTGCATTGTGGTGTTAAAAAAGGAAATAACTAAATACCCAAGCCAAAGGCAACAACAAGGATATCATGAGACCCAAACTTTAACAATCGAAACTTAAAATGTGCTGGCAGACTGGGGCAAGGGTAGTGGCATAGGATGTACTCTGGGAACAATGGTGGATGGAGGTGAACACTGATGGTGAGATTGACCCTGATGTATTGTATGTCTGAACCCAACTTTGAAGAACCTTGTAAATCATAATGGTTTTAATGCAAGAAACTGTGGATATATCACTATATCACCTTCATGCAAGGTAACATGGTCTGCCAACTATCACCAAGAGAAACTCCTCAAGCATGAGCCTAGAGTAGACTTGAAGCACCCCAAACAAGTAAACAAAACAAAAAAAAAAAAAAGCTGACATTTCTATCTTGGGTTCTAAGTCTTAAAGATATAGATTGAAAAACTGTGAAAGATAGACTGTAGCCTAAGGATTAAAAGAGAAAGCTAAAAGGAAGAAAAAGCTGAAAATAGTAATAAGGCAAAAAGGAGATATGTTCCCTTCATTTGCACATTCATTTTAAAATCTAAGAGACTTATTAGCTCATTTTCTTCTGATAAAATTATGCCCTCAGTACATTGATTTGGGCAAAATTATATTGCTTATATAAAAAGGCAGGCAATTGACAAATGGAAATTTCCATGGATATACTTAGTTTTATAACTCTTCTTTCTGTAACCTTCTAAATATAATGTTTTACCAATTTTCTTTCCTAATGGACAGATGTTTCAACATCAGATCAGGGTTAAATATTTTTTCTTTTTTGAACCAAATCCCCAACTGTGATCAGTGCTTACTCCTGGATCTGTGCTCAAGGATCACCCTCTGGTGGCATTTAGGGAATCATATGGGATGCCAGGGATCAAGCCCAGATTGGTCATATACATATAGTTCATATATAGTTCAAGTGCCTGAACTATTGTACTATCCTCTCTAGTCAGATGTCACTTTTTTTTCAAATCCCTTTGTTTTGACTTTATCTATTTTAATTTGGTTCTCTCTCGTCTCATGGATGCCAAGAACAAAGTCTGTGTCACAGGTACAGGTGAGCACAATGAACAGAGACATACATGAATAAGCTTTCTTGAAACATCATATGCTATAAACTACTAAATTCCAAAGGCACTTAGTACTATATATGTCTGGAAGAAGTCAGAACCCAAAATGACTTTTAAAAAATGCAAATATGTGACTGCAATAGGCCAAGGTAATTGGGAACCAGTGTGATAGCACAGCAGGTAGGGCATTTGCCTTGCATGTAGTCTAACTGGGTTCAATCCCTGACATCTCATATGGTCCCCCGAGCCTGCCAGGAGTAATTTCTGAGCAAAGAGCCAACAATAACCGTTGAGTGCTGCTAGGTATGGCCTAAAAAACAAAACAAAGCAAAAGAAGTCTAAGGCAGGTAATGCAATGTGTCAACAGAAACATTTTAATGAACTGCCCAGGGAAATTTAGAAAAGAAATCAGAGTGATAATACTCTCATTAAGACTTAGAAACTAAGTATTATTATATTAAGTCTTCAATTTTCAGGCTAATGGAATAATGGAAATTGATATGTATATATAAAAAGCATGAAGGAATTTGGAATCTAGCATTTTACTGCCCTAAGTCCCCTCCTTCCTGTCACCCATAGGAAAGATGCAGAACAAGAAGGGCTTGGTCCATTGATGGATCCTTTTACCATCAGGTTGCTCTTGTTCTAAAACAAGGCTCCTCCAAGGAATCCATTCAAAGCAGAACCAGGGAAAAGCATCTATGTTTCTAGTCAGAAAATTACTGATTTTAGCTATAGGAACACTCGGGAATTTATTTCACTGAAGTAAACTTACAAATAAACACACAGATTTCTTTAAATGTAGCAGTTTTCGAAGTAAGTAAACAGATTTATTTTCTTTGACAGCATAAAGATGCAAGGTTAAGGACAAAAGAACCTTGCTGAAGTCCCTGCTACAAAGCAAACATGTCATTTTACACAAATTCTGAAACTATCATTATATAAATAAGTTATTAAGAGTTATGACCTTCGGGATTTAATGAACCGATGTTTGTTTCTCTTGGAGAAATTTACAGAATTACACTTCTGCTTCCATTTCTTTCTTGGTTTCTCTTATCTGTTAATGCTCAACTCCTAGTAAAACATTTTTTGAGGTAACAGAAATATAAAGCATACCATGCAATAACAACAACAAAAATAGTCACGTGAAACTTAACATTTTCTACTGAGTTTTACTGTGCAATCAAGGGTTGGATTGTTTTTATTCTAATACTTGTTGAATAAAGACACAGATACGTGATCCTCGCATTACAATGATTAGACAAAGGGAAGGGGAAAGGGCAATTTCAAATCAATTTTACATGACAGCAAAGAATTTGGAAAGTATTGCTTTCCCCATGCAAGCTCATATGGGTACCAACAAAAGGACTATTTGTGGTGGGGGCTGGGCCCCCCCCCCCCCCCCCCCCCGCTTTAAGAAAGAAAAGAGCTTTTTCAAAGGCTGTTTATTGCTTTAAATGTTGTTTAAAAGCTTTTTAAAAAGAAGCTTTTTTCTTTCTCCTTAGGCATCAACAGGGGATAATTGCCTTGGCATGCTTTTAAATCATCCTGTTTAAGACACACAGTCGCAAGGAAACCCGGTGCTTAGAAAACTTTTTACTTAACTGGCTCATGTGGGTGTGGATCTGAGGTCAGCCACGAAACCTCTCCACAAATGACTACACTTCAATTTTTTTTTTCTTTTAGGAGTCTCTTATTTTTTGAAATGATCATACAATAAGACTGAGTGTGGATGGGGTTTTTGGGGGGAGGAGGGGGGTAGTGAGCATATCTGTGAATTTTAACACAGGTATAAACAGGTTCATCCAATTACTCTCAAGATCCAGACCCAAAACAATGCTACTACCCCAAGGGGAAAAAGAAATCCCTGTGGTCAATGGTCACTTTTCTCCTCCTTCCCCCCTGAAGCCCAGGAAGCACTGATCCATCCATCACTATTCTTTTGTATTTTTAATAATGTCAAACAGTGTGCAGCAAGCTTTTGTCTGTGACTAGGAAGATGGCTGGCCTGACAGATGAAGGGTGACATGACTTTTTTTCTGCACCGAAGATGAACTGGAGCGCTGGAAATCAGCTATGAAATACAAAACTGTTGAGCCCTCTGTGGCAGCTGCTCACCCGAAGTGCTCTAACTAAGCTCTCTCAGTGGTGCATTCATCCCAGAAGGAGATATGAGGGTCTCAACAAATCAGAACAGGGGTCCTTCCGCTAGCAGAACCTTTCTCTGCCTTTCTCACAGATTCAGTGATGGCTGTGCCAGGGGACATCAAGGCCAGAGCACCTTCTCCCTTCCTTTGAATGAAAAAGGAAAAGAAATTCTTGGATATCTGTGTCACCCCGGAATGAATTGAACCCTCTCTTCTCTGCAGGAAGAAACCAGTACATGCTCTAGTGAAATGTAAGTCTAGAAGGAGTAAACCAAGCAACTACATCTTAAAGCTAAAAAAAAAAATTTTTTTTAACTACGTTTTTATTTCATTTAAATAGAATTGACCCTAGAGTTTAATAATTTTACACTTCATTTTGAGAAATTTGAGACAGTGACATAAGCCTAAATAAGAAAATGATACTCAACTTTATTTCTTGAATATCACGAAAGCATCTTGGGTCACTTTAATAGTATTTGATCATTTAAAAGTGAATGCATTTGAGATTTTGTTTGAGATATGCTTCCCCACACACACATCCAAAAATTGTATAAGTGTTATGAGTCTAACTGGATTCTCTGAATTTTACTGTGGAAAATGTTATGCGTTTCTTGTTTTAGATTGTGCTAGGGTGAGCAGATGTTCAACAATTTGAAGTCTGTTCAGAATCTTCCTACCTGCTGGGTTTAATTTCAGAAGCAAGTAGCGTTCTTGAAGACAGACGAAATGTTATTTGTTCTTTTATCCATGCACCACGTTGCACTAATTTTCATCATTTCCAGCTCTGTTTATGGCAGGTCATTTCTAGTCTACATAAAAGCTAATTGTACGACTCAGAAGGAAGGAGTAAATTTTGTTCCTGTGTCTGATAAATAAAATATTACACAATCATTTGAGATTTACAAAGACTTACTGAAGCATGATTTGGAATGGAAAATAAAAATCTATAGATTTTTATACGGAATGAAATAAAGACTTAGGAAAAGTATTTCTTTACCAAGAGTTAGTTATAATATAGAAAACAAAATTATTTCCTTTTAATTTATATGAGTACTAAATTTCCTTTTTTTAATGTTAATGTATTCTAAATTTCCAGGTTTAGTTTTTTTTTTAATGATTCCTAGTATACATTTATTTACTTTTATTTTAGTTGCTCTAATATCTCCATTATTAAACTGGTCAAACTTCTTCCCATTATTATGCTGAATAAAGTAATGCTAACCAGTCCTCTCATTCATTTTATTTTTTAAATGTTATCTTATTTTATTTTAATTTTTATTTTATTGAAACCATTGTGATTTACAAAGTCCTTCAGAGTTGGGTTTCAGACATACAATGAATGAATTAGGACCAATCCCACCACCAGCGTCGACCTCCCTTCATCTATGTTCAAGTGCATCCCGTACTATTCCCCCCTGCCTCCCAGCGTGCCAGTATAACGGGGCCCATTTTAAGTGTAGATTTTTAAAGTTTGGGTCTCTTGACTCCATGGTTGTTGCCTTTGGCTTGGATCTTTAGTTCTGTCCTTTTTTAACACTACCAATACATCTGAGACTCTTACTTATTTTCTTACTCAGAATAAAATCACATAACCTTTCAACAGTAATGTTTATTTGGGATTTTGTGCATGCTATCAGAGTGAGAAAGTTCTCTTTCATTGAAGGGGGTCCTAAAATATCTGAGCACAGTGAGTATAAAACGATCAGATGATTGTCATTCAGCTACTAATTTGACCTTTTCTATGTATTCTGTTAATATTCTAATTGCATTGTATTGATTTGAGGACGTTCAATCCAACTTTGCATTCTGGAAATAAAACTGATTAGTTCAGGGTAAAGTGTCACAATCTTTTCCCTCTATCCTTATCTTACTGCTGTTTCTCTAATAACTGAAGTTACACACTTGGTGGTGATCCTTAGCTGAGGTACTAACCAGTAGTCATACATTTTAGCTGCAGCACTCACACACACTTGCCTTCATCTGTCTCAGAAACAAGCAGCAAAGCTTGAGGGTCAAACTTCAGCACAGGGCTGAGGGGCGATGCTGGGGATCAAGCCTGCAACCTCAAGAGTGTCAAACTTTAGAGGCAAACAATCCACCAGGCTGGCAACCCCAAGCCCAAATAGACTTTGCTATTTGTAATAACTGGATTTGCTTCCTAAATATTTTACTTCTATTTTCACATTCCTATTCAAGACACAGATCTGCCTGTTCATTTTCCTCTCCTGTAATATTCTTGTTGGTTTGGGTAAGGAGAAACAAAACATATGAAATGACGAAAAAAACATTTTCTCATTTTTAATGGAGTAACTGGTACTATACAATTTGTTCATTCATTTCTTTAAAAACTAAGGATTTATACAAGATAAAAAATATGTTTTCTCAAGGTTGTTAGCTTGTTAATGACTAACCATTTTTGTCTGATTTTCACTCTGCAACAATTGGACATTTCTAGGGAGGAAAAAATATATATATAAAATAGCCAAGATCTGGAAACAGCCCAACTGCCTGATGAGAAATGAATAGATAAAGAAATTGTGATACATTTGTGTCACATACACAATGGATTACTCCTCAAAATGGAATCTTGCTTTTTGCTTTAACAAGGATGGAACGAGAAGGTTATGTCAAACCAAGAAAGTCAGAGGAAGGACAAACAGTAAATGATCTCTCTTATTTATGACATCTGAAGAGAAAAAGCAAAGAAATGAACAGTATCTGATTACAAAGAACCCTTCAACTCTGCAGAATTGAATTTCAAAGCAGTGGGGGGAAAGAGGTATTTGCTTCGTAATCATGTTATGCAACAACCAAGTAAGAGTAATAATAATGGCTAGTGGAGTAATGATACAGCAAGAAGGGTGATTGCCTTGCATACAGTTGACCTGGATTCAATTTCCAGTAATCCCATATCTTCCCCCAAGCACATCAGAAATGATTCCTGAGCACAGAACCAGGAGTAACTTCTGAGCATCACTAGATGTGGCAAAAAATAAATAAATAAATAAATATAATAAGTCATACTAAAGCTGGGAAAACCTCAATGCCTCAATAAACAACATATACAATTAGGAAATTAATACATCAAAAGATTTTCAGCATTTTCAAACATTAGCAAATTGCAATTTTAAATGATACTGGACTATCACTACACCTATGAGGAGGGTTAACACCCAGAAATAAGGATAGCACTAAAGACTGGGTCGAAGAGGCAGCAACAAAAATTTCTCATTCCATTCTGGGGCCAGAGCAACAGCACAGCGATAGGGTATTTGTCTTGCAAGTGGCCAACCCAGGATGGACCCAGGCACCTCAAATGATCTTCCAAACTACCAAGAGTGATTTCTGAGTGCAGAGCCGGGAGTAACCCCTGAGTGCCACCAGGTGTGGCCCAAAAACCAAAAAAAAAGAAAAAGAAAAAAAAAACTTCTCATTCCATTCACATAGGAATGTAAACTAGTACAGCCACTTTGGAAGACAGTCATTTTCTTGGAAATTTGAAATATCCTTGCCATTTGGCCCAACAATCATACTTCTTGGCATTTACACAAATGGGTTGAAGACATATCTCACCAAAATTTGCATGGATGCTCATAAAGACTTAATTAATAACTGTCAAGATGTGAAAGCAATAAATACAGTCTGTCAGTATAAATAAACTGGTACATCCAGACAATAGAATATTATTCAAAGCTAAAAATAAATGAGCCATCAAGTCATGAAAAGACATGGAGAAATCTTAGCTGCAAATTACTAAGTGATATAAAGTCTGTCTGAAGATACTGGATACTGTATGAGTCCAACTCTGTATCATTCTGCAAAATGCAAAATGGTGGAGAAATTAAAAATTTGAAAATGAACAGGGGATCTTTTAAGAACAAATAGAGCAAAGACTTTTGGGGGAAGTGGAATAATTCTGTATGATACTACAGTGGGGGACACTATTATTACACATTCTTTAATCCCATAAAATGTAACCCAAATAGGGCCCAGAGAGATAGCACAGTAGCGTTTGCCTTGCAAGCAGCCGATCCAGGACCAAAGGTGGTTGGTTTGAATCCCGGTGTCCCATATGGTCCCCCGCGCCTGCCAGCAGCTATTTCTGAGCAGATGAGCAGACAGCCAGGAGTAACCCCTGAGCAACACCGGGTGTGGCCCAAAAACCCAAAAAAAAAAAAATGTAACCCAAATAGACCTAAATGTGAACTAAGGACTTTGGGTAATTATATGCAATGCAGGTAACCAGAAAAGCAATTCTAGTTCAAGATTCTGAAAGAGGCGATGCACAAGAGAGCATGAATATACAGAATTTCACTTTACTTTCTGGTTGAATTTCACCTTACTTTCTGGTTAACTTTAACTTGAGTCTAAAACTTCTGAAAAATAAAATCCACTTAAGAAGGAGAAATGTCACATTTTAGAGATATTGGGATTTTATTGCATGATTTTTAGGATTCATGTTAATTATTTTAGCATGCATAATGCAATTATGATGGCTGCTTTTAAAATCCAATAATTCTTTAATTGAGAAATATAATATCCCTACATTAGTGACCCTAAAGTATTTCCCTTCTATCTTATTTGTCTGAATATAATTTACTTCTTTAGAATTCCAAGCTTATTGATGCATGAGTATATAAGGAAGTGCAGTTATACATTTGCATTTGATTATGGGAAGGATTTCATTTCTTTTAATAAAATTAAAACATTATTATTGATAGCATGTGACAAAGGGAGGTGAAAATGGTGGAAAATACAAATGGAAATCAAACACTTTTATCTGTGAATAGATAAAAGTGTCTTTGCTTGTTTTTAAATAAGTATTGGTTTTTCCAGAGATTCTTCTAACACTGCACACGTTTCAGATTTCATTACTTCTGTGAAAATTACTTCTGCTTTATGCCAGGTATCTGATGAAATAGTAAGACTAAATGCTGTCATTCTTTTTTGTTTGTTTGTTTTGGGGCCCTTACCCCAATTGATGTCAGGACTTATTTCTAACTCTGCACTCAGGAATCCCTCCTGGTGGGCTCAGGGGGGACCATTTGAGATGACAGGGATCAAACTCAGTTTTACCACATGCAAGGCAAACACCTTACCCACTGTGCTATTCCTCTGAACCCTACTCTGTCATTCTCTAATAAATATATATCCATATTTCAAGAGAAATCATTTGATTGTTTTTGTTTCTTTATAAATAATCTAAAAAATGTGATGCTATAAAGTATCATATATTGGCAAAGTTACATTTCTTAGGAAGACAAACGTTGGACCAAAAACACTAGGATTAGCACCACATTACTGTCCCGTTGAGCATTATGAGGGGGCCCAGAGAACTAGGTCCTCAGCATCACAAGGGCTACTCAACCTCTGAGCACTGCTTGGGAGACCCCATCCATCCACCCAAAGTAGTCAAATGTAGAAAGAAACATGCTTGTGTTCCAGATTTAGTCTCCAGAAGCTGTTAGGAGCACTGTAAACAGTTACAGAATGTTTTCCTGTCAAACAACATGGCTTATGTCTGCTAGGCAAGCAGCAGGCAACTTAACTTTCTCTCTCTCCCTCTTTCTCTCTCTCTTCCCTCTCTCTCTCTCCTCTCTCCTCTCTTCTCTCTCTCGCTCCTCTCCTCTCTCTCTTCTCTCTCCCCTCTCTCCCCTCTCTCTCTCCTCTCTCTCTCTCACCCCTGCATCTTCTTATGCTAATGTGCCCTCCCAGACAATAATTCATGCTGCCTTTTTGCTTAGACACTTATTTTTTTATACTTAGAAGTAAATACTTTCCTTTCTTTCAAATGTTTATTAAAAACTATGGTCAAGATGAGGCTCTATAATTCGCTGCCCCCGGCTTCTCCTGCCACAGCCGCTCAACACTTCAATAAATTTCTGGCTGGTACTTAGCGGTGACAAAAACCTCATTTTGAAAGATAAGAGTATTGGACTCTAACTTTTTACCCAAGCTTCCGTGTCAAGGGCCCTAATCCACACGTAATCAGAAAACCTCTTTGATCGTGTTAAGGTCCTCTAACCTCAATCAGTTGGTGAGAGAAAAACCAAAATCAGTGTTTGTTGTCAAGCTATTTCTTTGTTCCCAAAACACCTGCCTGGGAGGAAGTTCTGAGACAGGAGGCAAGGCCAAGGAGAAATGCTCAGATGATGTCAGAGCCCTTTTATTTCAATGCAAGAGTTCAACTATCTCATTTGAAACAGAGAAAATAAAAATTTTCCACTAACTGGTGTGGCATGCCAAAAAATAAAAAAGAGCATCCACTGGAAAGTCAGGGAACCGAGGAATTACTGAGCAAGCAAGGTGCTGTCTTGCACTAGTTCTTCTCTGCAGGGAGAATTCTGCCACGGATCTCTGAACATGGCTCTTGCACCTGCCAGTATAAACAGGAAGGCATTGACCATCCAAGATGGTATCCAGAGACCAGCACACATGGACCAAGTACAGGACTTTTCACACTGCCTGTGATATGTGCATAAGACAAAGGCTTATGGTGGAAGATTCCAGCTGCTGAGACAACTCAGCTGGAGTCTGACAAAGACTTCCATGGTATTGGAAGCCCCATTGGCAGCTCCGTTCCTGGACAGTCTTCCTGTTCCTCAGGCAGCTCATGAATAAACCTTGCCCTGTTCTGTGCCAAACCAAAAAGATCGTAAAATGCTCAATGAATCTATTTATGGAGGATCAGCTTGAGCCCCATGTCCCCTTTACAGGCTGCCTTCTGACTGGGAGAAAGTCCCTGTCCCTTAACTCTCCTGTTCTCACTCTGTTGTTTCTCTTCGGTCTCTGAGCTAAGAAGGTTCAAAGCCTTCACATCCCTGTAACATCAGGACCTATCTCCACTGAGAAGAAGTGAAGTTAGCTACTGAGACCCCCATGATACCAAAGCAAAGTCTCACAAATTAGACTGAACAAATGTTATCTGCATGATCAAGTTCATGAAAGCAACACGGGAGTTTTCCAGGTCTGGAGAGCATTTGTTTTTTACCTTTTCTTCTGATTCCTACGTTTTCTTCATTTTCTTGATCTTGGTGTTATTTAGCATTCCTAGACAAATTTCAGGGACTTCTCACTGGGATTCACTGCCTGAACCCCATTCTCCCAGCCCACCACATATACTTCCTCGCCTTTCATGCTGCAGCCAAGCATGGCCTTTCAAACGCACATGTTCCAATACTGTTACTAACAGAGTATCATACATATCACTTTACTTCCTTTCAGCACCCAGTTCTTGTCCAGAGTAACCATTTCTGTTTATCATGGTCATAGTGGTCCCTCTGTTTTAACTGCACTTCCCACCCATCATTTTTATCGTTGGGTATTATTCTCATACTATGGGTTGTTTTGTTTTGTTTCATTTGTTTTTGTCTTTTTTAGACCCCACATATAAATGTGATCCTTCTATGTTTTAATCATCTCCCTCTCACTCATTTAATCAGCATTATACTCTCCATATCTATTCATATATAAGCCTAAAAGGCAAAATAGGGAGAGGGAAAGAGAGAAAGAGAAAAATGTTTGCCATAAAAGCATGTTGGAGATAGGAGTGGAGGTGGGAGTATGGGAGAGTAATTGAGGAAATTAGTGACAGAAAATAAACACTGGTAAAGGGATAGGTGTTGGAACATTATATGACCAAGCCTCAACCATAGCAACTTTTTAAATTCTGTATTCATAGTAATTTAATTTAATTTAAAAATCAATAGATAAATCCCCAGCATCCTATATGGTCCCCTGAGCCTGCCAGCGGTAGTTTCTGAGCACAGATTAAGAAGTAAATCCCCTGAGAGCCTCTAGATGTGGCAAATAAATAAATAAATAAATAAAAATTTTCAACAATTTTTAAAACATCTTATTGATGTTTTCCCACCCACCACAATGTTAATTCTCTGTGACATACACTGTCATATTGTTTTAGAAACACCAATAATTTGGATGCATCTATTTATTCCAGTAGGACTCTCACCTATGAATGCTAAGTAAACATCTCAGAAGAGTGGGGTCCATCTATTTAACAACCCCTCTCCTAGCACAGAGTCCTTCCCACGGACATGTAATTTTAAAATGTAGAGAGGGAACTGTTTAAAGGATAAAATAATTTATATACTTTAAAAATAACTGATAAACAATTGATGGCAGCCACAGTAAATTGAATAAAGTTTCTAATAGTGATAAAGAATAAAAAAAGTAAAGGCTAACATCTCCTGGAAAGGAAAATTAATGAGGAAAAGGGGAGCTATGGAGCCAAATGACTATTCAATGACTGCTAGGAGAAGTATGCAAAGAGCTCAGCAGACCTGCTACCCCAAAAAGCAGGATTTGACTGAATAAGACTAACCCTCAATATCACAATCTTTTTGGTACTCTGGAAATTAGTCAAAGCCTATGGAAAGAAAATGAAAAGTTGATTTAAGAAAAAGGACCATACCCGAGGCAAGAACAGTGGGTATTTGCCGAGTTTCGACTCGAAGGCTGCTTTCATCTATCTCAACCCCTAGCTCGCCAGCTCACTAAGCAGGAAGCAGCTGTATCAGGGCTAGAGGGCATTGGCTTCATTTGGATCAGAGAGGAGGAAAAACCAAAAGTTCTGGACATGTTCCGCCACAATAGTAATCTGTTGGCCAACAAATGGGGAGATAAGTCAGTTAGCATGAGGCCTCAGCTCTAGCTGAGCTGGACAGCAGTCTGCTTGATTAGCTACCAATGGAGCAAGGAGACTGCCATGAGAAACTAGCAGCAGCCCTTGATAAGCTCACATGTCTCCAGCTCTCTGGTAGGTTCTGTGCATGTGCAAAGCTACACAGACACTCTCAGGGTGGACCATGGTGGTCCCAGTGACTGAAAATCACTCCAGTCACCAGACTTGATGGATTCTCAGAGGAAATTGAGGAAGCCATTGGGAAGCAGAAAGTCAAGAAATAACTATAAATTGCCCTTCACTTCGATGTTTTCTCCAGCCCACACAGTCATTGGCAAAAGGTAGAATCTTTATGGGCTCCCAGTGATTGAGTTTAGCTCTAGCCAATTATTTGCTGCCCCTGAGTCTATCTGGCAGAGATCAGGAAAACTCAGGATTAAAATGAAACTCCCTTACCCACCAAAAAAAAAGAGCAGAACTAACAGCAGTCACACACAGCAGGATTCGCTGGATTAGTCCAGTTAGCTCCGTTAATAAACAACAAAACAACAATGGAAACCCCCCCCCCTAGGTGGGGATGGAGCAGGAAGATTTCCAAGATGCTGCAAACTGTAACCTTATGTGTCCAATGTTCCAAAGAAATGACATGATAATGCAGAGACACGGGGACACTGAGGAAAAAAGAAAACCCACATCAACTCTGTCTGAGTCAGTCAATTTGTGGGACTCAGCAAATAAAGATTGCAAAGCAGCTATTTTCAAAATCTTGGAGGAACAAAAGAAAACCACGTTCCGAGGATTAGAGAATTAAGCAAGACCGCCGATACCTGTGATACACACAATCATGCCAGAAGAGACAGAGGGGAAGAAGCAGAGAATAGCAAGAGGCATCACTTAAAAAAATAAAAGAAAGAAAAAATCACTAATAATCCAGTCTACATTTTATTTATAACCCCCTAAAAGCTCAATGAACATCCCAGTAGGATTAAAGGCAACAAGATTCACATGTAGACATATCTGAACTGCAGGGGGAACTGGGCTCCTGAGGAAAGTAGGTTGAAACATTGAGATGATATCTTAGACCATTGAGAATGGCACATACCAATAAGCCCTACAAATAGCCAGTGTTGATAGGGATGTGGGGAGTAAGGACCCCCCTCTTCTTCTGGATACAGTTCTCTGGTTCCACCTCTAAAAAAAAGCAATATGGAGAACTATACCAAAAAAATAATAGGACTAGAATCCCAAACAACAAAGTCATACTATTTCTTGGCATCTAGCCCCCAAACAGAAAATCATTAATACAATAGGGCATATGTACAACTATGTTCATCACAGCACATAGTTCATTATTAATCAAGATATGGAGGCAGGCAGGGAAGAGGGCCAGGGGGAGGGCAGAAGGAACATTAGATATATTGGTGGTGAGAAATGGGCACTGGTGAAGGCTGTTGGACATGATATGACTGAAACTCAATCATAAACAACAATTGTAACTGTGAAAAAAAAGAACTACCCTATTATGAACAAACTTGCAACCATGGTGTTTAAATAATGTAATTTTAGTTTATGAGCCACATCCAGCAATGCTCAGTGATTTCTGCTGCCTTTGTGCTCATAAATCACTCCTGGAAGACTCAAGGGACCATTATGGATGCCAGGGATCAAATCTGGGTTGGCTGCTTGCAAGGCAACCACCATTACCCACTGGACTATCATTTCAGCCCCATAAATAAAATAATATAAAGTGATATTTTAAGCTGGAATGCCCCCAAATGACCAATTAATGATGAATGGATGAAGAAATTGTGGTATACATATACTCAATGAAATACTATGCAGCTCTAAGAAAGAACAAAATCATGTGATTTGTCACAACATGGATGCATCTAAAGAATATCGTGCTTAGTGAAGTCAGTGAAAAGGAATGGGTTGGATACTGCAGCAAGATAGCAATAAAGGGTCAAAGACATACAATAGGGGAATTGATCCACACAACTGAGTTCTTTTTGGGGGGCTAGGTAGTTTAAAGGGAGGAGCATTGGGTCTTTGGAGGAGGGAGGTGGTACACTGGTGATGGGAATAATGTTAGAATTATGTCATGAGAAACCATTGTTAACAATATTGTAAATAATGATAAAATCAGTTCTAAAGGAAAAGGGAAATTAAAAGAAAAATTATCACTGTCTAATTATACAAATTAAATTATATGATTCCTTGGAACTATGTCCTTTGTTAAGAACTTGAAAATGTTTGAGAAATGTTAATTATCTTAATTCCTTCCCAAATACTCTTTTTGTGAAATACAATATTTCAAAAATTTTTAAAAACATGTTGAAAATCTAACTTCTAGCACCAATGAATCCAGCTAATTTATAAAAACGATGTTTGAAGACAAAATCAAGAAGAATTTATATTAATTCTGGATAGGTCCCCTAATACAGTGATTGACATTCTACAAAACAAGAGAAATTCAGATACCAAAATACGCAGAAACAATGCCATGTGACTATAATACAAAAATGATGAAGTAACATAGGAAATATCAGTATTATCAGCGACTTCCAGAAACCAAGAAGATCAAGGAAAAATTCTCTGAAAGGTCTTAGATAGAACATGGCCCTGTTGGCACCTTACTTTGTGTGTATTGGGTGAGATAGGTAATACCCAACCTAACATTACTCTTGGCCAGGATTGGGAACCATAAGTGGTACTGGGGATTGAACCAAGGTGAGTACACAAAGCAACTGCATTATTTCTATACTGTTTCTCTGGCCCTCGAGCCAATCATTTTTGTTGCTTATCACCTACTTTTTAAGTATACTGTTGACCTTTGAGCAATATGGGTTTGAATTGCATGGGTCAATTATACTGAAATGTTTTTGAGTAAACACATTGGGTCTAATTATACTGAAATGTTTTTGAGTAAACACATTGGGTCCTTTATATCTAAGGGATCCACATTCCTAACTCAACCAACAGCAGATATCAAAGGCCTGAATCTTTAGGTGAGAATGGTGGAAGACAAGAAAACAGATTATACGGAGTTGAGCATGCTCAGGCTTCCATGATCCAGTGGGCAGGTGGAGAGGACTCTGAAACCAGCAACCCATAAATATCCAGAAATGATGGAAGAAGTCAAATTTAGACGTGAATTTTCTACTGCCCAGGGAGGCACCCCTATGCTCCACATTGCTCATGATCATCTTGAACAATGCCATTCCTTGAACAGAACTGAGAAACCGTACAGTAAATGAACGAATGAAAAAAAAAATAACTTGAAAGCAGCAAGAGTATGGTATGTTCAGGGAAAGAACAAGAAAGATTATCAAACAACTTCCCAGTAGGCACAGTGAAGGTCAGGAGATGTTGTGGTGATAAATTCAAAGTAAAAGGGAGGATCATGGAAAGCAATAAAGCCATAACCTCAACAGCATATGAAAATATAATCAATTATAAGATTTAGAGATGTACTTAATCATATGTCAACTATACACATGAAAAGTTATTTTTAAAACAATTAATTCATCTCATCATATTGACAGCATTAGAATGAATCTGACCTTATCTATAAAGTCATATACATTTGTTTTCACTCCCTCATCATATGGATCTTTAAAAAATGCTTGACACAGGGAATAAAATCAGTAAAAATCGTCCTTCTTATTATTATTATTATTTAAGTTAATGGTATCATAGTATAATAAAAATAACACTGGCTTTGAAAACAAGCAGACTATTACTTGGACTCAAACCTAGCTACCTATAAATGGTGTAAAGTAATGCCAGTAAATGATTACCTTATTGGCCAAGCACATAACTACTAGTAAACCTTACACACAAAAAGAACTATGGTAAAAGTATTGGGTTTTCAGTAGGTAACAATTATAATTGTGGTTTTTCTAAATTAAAGGTACTAAAACCTAAAAATCTAAGCATGTTGTGCCCAACAAGTTTCATCAAAAATTAATAAAAATGATTTGGTCACATATTGAAACTATTATGTCAATTTTTGATCAAGTAGAGAGAATAGAATAATAAATCTTTATATTCTCCATACAGCTTCTATAATCATAATTTTGCCATTTTTTGTCATCTATCCTCTGCCACATACTTTTTTCTGGCCTAAAACACATCAAAATAAAATTTAGACATCATGGAATTTTGCCTATCAGTATTTAGTACATCTGGGATAAAATTTTATAAATAAAAAATTTAAATATTAAAATCTTGTATTTGTTTGAGCTGCTGTAACAAAGCACTGAGTCACTTAAGCAGAAATTGTTTCACAATCCTTTACTTTAAACTTATTGGCTGGGTTGGTTTCTTTGTCCTTTCTGCTTAGCCAAATTGATGGCCATCTTCTTCAAACTTTACAAGGATATTTATCTGTGTGCATGTGTGTGCAGTGTGTGTGTATTTTAAGATCCTATTATTACAAGCATAGAATTCATATTGAACTGGGTCATTCACAAAACCTCATTTTGCATTGTCCCCCTCTTTCAAGTTTCTATTCCAAATACTGAATACTAAATATACTGAATATTGGGGCTTCAGACTTTAACACATAAATCTGGGAGGACACAATTTAGTATAAGTCAGGCCACAAAATGATAGGGCACTATTGGATGATACCATTAGATGGCAGCCTACTGCACCCTGAGGTCTGTTACAGTGACATCTACACTCAGTGGCTCCAGTCCATTTCTGAACTGAGAAACTGAGAAAGGATGACCTAGATACCTACCTACTGCCCTACCTGGCTCTCCTCTCATGGGAAACAGTTGTTTTGTCTGCATCTCTCCTGTACTTGCTTTCCTCCCATCACAACTATGACACTCTGTCATAGTATAACCCTGTTCTACCTATTCCTCTAATTCCTCTCTCCTTTTCCTATCCAGTTATTTCCCCTATGTAAATCTAGTATATATCTAATACTGTTTGATGTCCATTCCTGAGCCAATAGACATACAACAGAAACTGAGATTCCTAAAATAGGAATTAAGTCAATAAATAAAAATGTCAATAGACAAGGTTTCTCACTTCAAATAAGCAAAAGCAGGAGGAGGCTGGAACAGTCCATGGGTACTGAATTGCAATTGGAGATAAGTATGTGTGCTTACTGAAATGTTCCTGGAGGTGATGGCATAGGAAATACTTAAATATATGTTGATATATGTGGGTTAGAATACTTGGATATATTTCCTTAGCCATCAATCAAAAAGATCCAGGAAAATGTCAGCAGAAACAATGAGTACACCCATGACTCAGATCTTGAATCTCAGGCTATTCTTCATTAGAAGAAACCTAGGATCCTTAAAATGATTGATGTTGATCCTGAAGCAGATACTTTCAAGATGAGCTAGAAGCATCTTTCAGTGCCAGAAAGTAAGAAAGTAACAAAGCAAAAGAGTGAAATAATAACACACACACACACACACACACACACACACACACACACACACACACCAGTAAATAGTTTGGAAGTATGTAAAAAGGACTTACTTTAAGAGTTACAGAAATGACTCCGAAGAAGCCATTTGTGAAGCTAGAATAATCTGAGCAACAAAATTAAGTTGTATTGAATTATAATACAAAGTTAAAAAAAATATTAAGGGGCCAGAGTAATAGTACAGAAGGTAGTTCACTTACCTTTCATATGGGTGAACCAACATCCAATTCCCAGCACCACATAGAGTCCCCCAGTCACCACCAAGAATGATCCTTCAACACAATACAGGAATAATTCCTGAATACCACTGAGTGTGGCCCCCCAAACAAAACTCTATTTATTATTTCATAGGAATATAAGTATGCAATCTAATAAACAGAAAAGAGGGAAAGACGAAATTCATGCATAGAAAAATTGTAAAGAATTATGCAGTAAAATTTAATGGACTAATAAAACAGTAAATTGCAGGAATACTCTGTATTCCTCTCCCCATGATCTACACATAGGGTATTTCCTTCCAAAGAGGACAGACAGGTAGGGGAAAGGAGAGAAAAGAGGTACTTCCCATTGAAGTAGTCACCAAACTCTACTTCCTACTTCAGCCCTAGAATCAAGGTGAGCTTAAAAGGTGCAGTTAAAAAAAAAAACATTATTGTAATAATATCCAGAGACAATAGAGATGAGGTCTGGAAGAACCAGCCCACGATATGAAGCTTACCACAAAGAGTGGTGAGTACAGTTAGAAAATTACTAACAACTATCATGACAATGGTAGTGAGTGAGAAAAAATGGAATGCCTGTCTCAAATATGGGCAGGGAAAGTGGGGAGGAGAAAGATGGGCGGTATTGGCGGTAGGAATGTTGTACTGGTTAAGGGAAGTATTCTCTTGTATGACTACAAACCCAGCTACAAACATGTTTATAATCATGGTGCTTAAATATATTATTATTTTTTTAAAAAAAAAAAGGTGTGATCAAAATGCAAGTGTGTCCACTGTGCACTGCTCAATGAAAATAGCTCTCAAAATCTCCTACCAATAGTCTAATCAGAAGGTAAGGAAAACACTAGACCAATGCCAAAAGAGGGCTAGCCTACAAATATCTGATCTGTACTCCTCCCAACTTCCAGAACCACCGACAAAGAGAACTTTCAGTAACTCTCACAGGCAGGAAGATTCTGAAAAATGAAATAAAACAAGAATGACTTGAATGTTGCCAAGAAACAAAAGAAAACTGCAGTAGCAGCTTTAAAAAGAATCAATGCAATGCATACTTTAAATCAGATATTAACAATAAATAGGTTTTAGGGCCAGAGTGATAAGCTAATTAGGATGTTTGCCTTGCACACATACAACCTGGGTTCAATTCCCAGTATCCCTTATGATCCCTAGAGCCTGTCAGGAGTAATTTCTGAGTGCAGACAGAAGTAACCCCTGAGCACTGCTGGGTGTGGTCCCACAAACAAACAAACAAACAAACCAATAGTTTATTAGCTGTAATATTTGTTCTATACCAACTAAAGGTCTTAATCCATGAAGCTAGGCATTTGGTAGGAGGAAATTCTACTACTTCTTTGCAATTTTTTTCTGAAAATCTGAACTTGCTGCAAATGAGAAGCTTAATTAAAATAAAGAATCTATAAGCCATGTGGACTATGATTGCAATAACTAATATTTATTTAGCAATTTCAGGCTACAAAGCACTCTCTACTGCATTAACTCATTGAATGATAAATCCATTACCTTCCAGGGTTTTATGATGAGATCATGTTATGAAGCCTGTCTAAAAAGCACATTAATAAAACATGTAACTGTCATAATTTCAATAAAATCATGTTCTGCTCAGAGGAGGGAGAAGAAGAAGAAGAAGAAAAAAAACACGAATCATAAAGGACCTGAATTTACCAGCACAGCTTTTAATTTCTGGCAAATTTCACATCTTTGCTCAGTGTCAAACCTGTTCTGGGCATGTTGGGTTTCTATTTTGCAGACCTCCAGTGATTTCAACAGCAGTTGTGAATACTTAATGAAATTCATCATGCATTTGCAACAAATTGCTCACCTTTCTCAACCCCAGAGAGAAATGGGGAAGGAGAAGAAAGGAGGGAGTGATGGATTCTCTCCCTCTTCACCACAACAGGAGGCAGTTAATTGACAGAGCCAAGGCTGTCAGGGAACCAACCAGCACTCCGGTGTTCAGAGGCTGCACCTCTCCAGTTGGGACTTCTTACCCCTTGCCTCCTCTACACATCCCTCTCTCTGTCACCTCACTTTCCCCTTTCTGGTGTCACCTCACTTTTCCCCTATTCATCACTGGAAACCAATATTCCAAAAAAAAAAAAAAATAGAGAAGTCCCAAATCCTACTGGAACCTGAGAAAAAAATTGGTGGTTAACCACCAAAGATACACTTCTCTGTATCCACAAATGCCCTTTAAAAAAAAAAAACAAAAACACTGGGTCACTTGGTCCAAACTTCTCCTTGCCATTTTTTTTTTCTCTTCTGTAGGCAGAGAAGAATGTGGTGGGTTAAGGTATGGGGTGGCCTCCACCTGAAATACTGAATGTTATGTGAGTTTAAGCACAATAGGTGCCCTTTTTTTAAGCAAATATACTTTATTTAAACACCATGATTACAAGATTGTTCTTAATGCAGTTAGTATTATTTTCCACAACTGCAAAGTTGTTCCTGATTGAATTTTAGTCATACAATGTCCAACCCCTTTCATCAGTGCACATTACTGGACACCAATGTCCAGTCTTCATCCCATCCTCCCCCCTGCCTGTGGGGAAGATTTCTCTCTCACTATCTTTATATATCTATATGTCTGTTTATTCCTCCCTCTTTTCTTTGTTTTAGAGACTATGGTTTGTGGGGCCAGAGAAATAGCATGGAGATAAGGCGTTTGCCTTTCATGCAGAAGATCATGGTTCGAATCCCGGCATCCCATATGGTCCCCCAAGCCTGCCAGGAGCAATTTCTGAGCATAGAGCCAGGAGTAACTCCTAAGCACTGCTGGGTGTGACCCAAAATAAATAAATAAATAAATAAATAAATAAATAAATAAATAAATAAATAAAAGGCTCTTAGGTACTATGGTTTGCAATAGACAAAGGTGTCTTTTACAACAAATGAGCCTAGACCTAAAATACCTTAAATCGAAAGAAAATCCTCACTCAGATTCCAAAGATTCTGGCATATGACAGCACATAGATCTGAGGTACACAGAGGTTAAGTGGGAGCACCGACCCAAGCAGGCCCTGAGACTCTCCCATTCTCTGTACTCTGTGATCAAACTGGCGCATTAACAGCAGCACTGAGGTGAATGGGGAGAGTAGAGTCAATAAGGTCCAGGCCCACTGTCAGCACTTCCTGAAAATCAGGGGACAAAACCATCTATTTGGGGGTGAGAGCAGCAGACTCTATATCAACTCTTGCTTCCAGGTCCACTTTGTAGACAAAAGAACAATTCATCTCATGATCATGCAGGCCACATTTTCCTTTCCAAAATTTATTTTGAAATAAATATCAAATATTGATTTACAGAAACTGCTCTAAATGATTCCTAAATGGGGTCATAACAAAGCTACAGGTGGCCCTCACATGAGGGAATAACACAGGCTACAGAAATAAGGGTGTGATGCAGTTTAAATAATCAGGATTAAAAGGAACATTTCAAGTCAATCCAAGTAAATGATTTTAAAAGCAGATCTTTTCATGAATTTTCAATGCTTTGAAATTAACTCCTTAGCCATAGTCTTGCATCTAAGTTATCTGTGTGTTTTGAATTAACAAATGATAAGAAATCTATTGAAATCTCAGTGACATTTAGGGAGGATTGGTAGGATGTGAGGAATCTAAAAAAAAAGAAAGAATTGAATCTTTGTGTTCTTATACGGGATACTTTTTAAAATTATTTTTATTTAAATCAAAGTTATCCATAGTTGAATAATACATACAATAAATATAAACATACAATGTTTCAGCACCCATGTCACAACCAGTGTCAATCTTCGTCCACCAATGTTCCCAGGAGAGTCCATCCCATACCCTCACCCCCCCCCCCAACCCAGCCTGTCAGCATACAGGCCCATTTTTCACTTTGGTTGTTAAATTTTAGTCTCATGATTTCATTGTTAACTCTGTGGCTTGGTATTTGGTTCTGTCCTTTCTTAACCACACCAATGCACTAAGTCCCCATCGGCCCCTGTACCCCGTTATTTCACATTTGTCTTTCTCTTCCTCCACTCAATTTCTTTCCTTCTCCTCACTATCCTCTGGGGCCAAGAGTGTTCTCCATATCCTTATGTGGGACACTTTTTAAAAAAGTTTCTCCTAGCCATATCAAATCAGTTCCTGGACACATCTGCTGGCTGCATGTGAAATCCCCCAACCCAACACCACCACCAAGGAAAGACTTGGAAAGAGCATTGCTTTGCCTCGGAGCATTTACTTTGTATCATGCTTCATAGTTTACCTGTCTCCAAATTTGATGTGGCAGTTAACAAACACACAATTCAACATTGGGGAAGACCTATAATTGAAATAAGTAAAGTTGAGGGGACAAGGCTAGTACATACACACACCCTGATTATTTCAGTAAATCCCTGGGGATGCTATAGTACAATTTGGGAAAACTGATGTAAGCACTCTTTTGATGATTAAACTCAAAGCATAAAGGGAATATATTCCTATCTCATGGTTCCCAGTGGCACACCTCACAGGTAAAAGAAATAAATATGCTATCAATGACTCACTCATTTTAGACAGAAGAGGGGAAACTTTTCCTATCCATATTTCATTAGCCTGGTGATCAAGTTGGAGCATCTTATTCTTTCATTTTTAATATGTGATAAATATTCAGATTGTGACTCATCATTGTAAAATTAGACTTTAATCTCCTATACCCTTATTTTCCTCCAACATGCAAATTGTCAGAGGGACACTCCTTATGTTTAAAATAAAATGAAATCATACTCTTACTGTATCCAAGCTCATTTTTCCTCTACTTACTAATATAGGCAATTAATTAGACATAAATCACCACCAATCAAGATAAAACTTAAATACCATGGCATTCACTAAATGACAAGTCCTGGGGAACATGATGTTTATCCAGCTCATGGACACAGTTTCCTGAATGCAAGAAACCAAAGATGACAGAGACCAACTGATTCGTGGGGAGCCTTAAGCTAGACTACAAACTGGGGGTTAGAAAATAGGTCCCGTAAATCACTGTAAGAAACTCACTGTACCGCAGAGTTCTAAATTCAGTGGGGATCTGACTTTTTGACCTTCCACCAACAAAGATTGAAATGTTATTCATTTCCCCCACATTTTCATGTAAATTTAATTTTTATGAAATTGTTAACTTGCTAACCCTGGAGACTGGTGATCCATCAATCTACAAAACAAGCCTTAGTGGAGACCACTTCAAACAGGTACTTTTTCATTCTCTTAACCTCTCCTTCCATTCAAAATGTCACACTCTGACCCTCTTAAATATATTCACTGGACAGAGAAATAATAACACTCCTTTGCCCCCCCACCTGGAAATGACTGACCATTCCTTGAAGTCCAAATAATCATTCCGTGAACATGTCAAGAAATCCCAGCAAAGAATGGAAAGAAAGAAAGAAAGAAAGAAAGAAAGAAAGAAAGAAAGAAAGAAAGAAAGAAAGAAAGAAAGAAAGAAAGAAAGAAAGAAAGAAAGAAAGAAAGAAAGAAAGAAAGAAAGAAAGAAAGAAAGAAAGAAAGAAAGAAAGAAAGAAAGAAAGAAAGAAAGAAAGAAAGAAAGAAAGAAAGAAAGAAAGAAAGAAAGAAAGAAAGAAAGAAAGAAAGAAAGAAAGAAAGAAAGAAAGAAAGAGAAAGATAAACCTCACCCAAAAAGCTAAGTTGGCAGAAATCAAAGGTGATTGAAAAAATTAAAATGTAAGAAGGCGGGGCCGGGAAGGTGGCGCTAGAGCTAAGGTGTCTGCCTTACAAGCGCGAGCCAAGGAACGGACCGCGGTTCGATCCCCCGGCGTCCCATATGGTCCCCCCAAGCCAGGGGCGATTTCTGAGCACATAGCCAGGAGTAACCCCTGAGCGTCAAACGGGTGTGGCCCAAAAACCAAAAAAAAAAAAAAAAAAATGTAAGAAGGCCTTGAGCTTAGCTTGGTTAATTTTTACTTGTGAAATGTTCCCCAAGTTTTCAAAATGTCATGGAAGAAGGCAATTATTGCTTTTTTTATTCTCATTTAAAGTTCCTTTAATTCATATATGGATTTATGAAAAAATTTGATTTCTACTATCAGTTATGTTGGACCAACTCTCCCACTGAGAGAACAACTGTAATAGCAAGATACAGTTTTTGGAGGTCAGCTCGAAGGCATCAGCAGGCTAGCAAATCAGTGAGGATATGAAGGTCCAAGAACCCAGGGGAGGGAAAGAAGAGTAGGGAATAGAGCTTGATATTTAGAAGAAGGCATTTCTAATTCAAGCTTTAGCCAACAGGCAGACAGGGACAGGACTTGCAAAAAGTAGTGGTTATAAATTCTTTCTAGTTCATAATTTTTCCCCAAAGTAGGCCTTCATATAAAGATCTTAGTGTAAGCAGTACTGGATGACATAAAGGACATGAAGAAGGGAATAAGCACTGATATAGAAAAGGGAAGTAACCAATATGGGATTCCCTGTCAAGCAAGAAAGATGAATGTGTATTCCAGACAGGCTTGGTAGAAGTCTGGGAAGTGACAAAAACCTCAGATATAAAGCCTATCTAGAAGCTCATGGAGCTGGGATTTTTGTACACTTTTTTGTCAGGCATTGATGACATACTCATAAGGCTGTTCATTTCAGAACCCTTTTAGCTTTCAGAAGGTACAACCAAGTTGGGTTCTAGAAGAGGTCAAGCAGCATGAAGACATAGCAGAAGTCAATTACCATATTTTTTGCAATCACAGGGGTCCTCAAACTTTTTAAACAGGGGGCCGTTCACTGTCCCTCAGACCATTGGAGGGTCTGACTATAGTAAAAACAAAACTTATGAACGAATTCTTATGCACACTACATATATCTTATTTTGCAATGAAGAAACAAAACAGATACAAATACAATATGTGGCCCGCGGGCCATAGTTTGAGGACCACTGCGTGAATATAAGATGCACCTGACCATAAGACACACATAGGTTTTAGACGAGGAATACAAGAGATGTCAGGAGAAAGTGGCTGGGAACAACCAGCCTGCAAGGCCAAAATATATTTCCAATACGCTAGTCAACAGCTGGTTAAACACATTTACCTGACTATTTCTTTAATCAGAAAATAAATATTTTAAATACTTTTTTGTTAATACAGAAAGAATAAAAGTCACAGCAGCGATCAAAGAGGCATTCACTCCATAAAACGCACGGGCATTTTCCCCCAACTTTGGGGGGGGGGGCATCTTATGGTGCGAAAAAAAGAAAGTATCTGAAGCACATGGACACAGCCAACTACAGAGAATTGGAGAAGGCGCTACGGTCTCTGTCTCTTTTAAACTCTGCACAATAATAAGCCACAAAAAATAATATAAACCTCATATTACAGTTAAGCTTACTCTGTCCTGTCTCTCTTCTTCGGGAATATACATATAGACATATAGGTGTTCTAGAAGAATGTGTTTTACAGGACACATTGCAATTCTATCCAAAGTTGTGCCTGATATTCCTGATCTATCACTGCTGTGGTTCATGTAAGAGTCTCCTTATAGGGGCCGGAGAGATAGCACAGCGGCATTTGCCTTGCAAGCAGCCGACACAGGACCTAAGGTGGTTGGTTCGAATCCCGGCATCCCATATGATCCCCCAAGTCTGCCAGGAGATATTTCTGAACAGATAGCCAGGAGTAACCCCTGAGCACTGCTGGGTGTGGCCCAAAAAAACAAAAATAAAAAAAGAGTCCCCTTATAATTGGCCAGTGCTTCTGGTGTTTGGGATCAACATAATCACCAAACACTGTGCCCTCAAAAAGTTATGCTTTCTGCCTGTATCCATTTCTGACTTGTTACAACATGGGAATGCGGTGAACCTCTTCGTCTTCATTAAGGAGCATCATGACATCTTCACGATAATAAGGATCAGTTGACTGACAGTGTAGTCACATCTCAAGAGCCTCTCACCAGACAATAAGAGTAGAGCTACACTATTAGCTTCCAGGAAACTCTAGCCAGGTAGCTAGATAGAAGCAACTGTCTTCTAGGAATGGCAACAACTTCCTCAAGGGAGAAACTAGGACATGCTGAGGGGCATGAATGTTGCTTCCATTGCCTGAGGCTTCCCAGTTTACCTAGAGGATCTCTGAAGCCATCAATATTTTCAAGCAATACTAAGATACTTCATGTCTTTATTGCGGTATTGACCATTACAGTTAGAACTGTGACAAGTTCTCCATACTGTTGCATAGCACATTTGGTCACTTCAGGCACTGGAAACATAATAGAGACCACCAGCTCTGTACACTTTAAATCTACAGGGTAACACTAAAACTGCCATTTCTTCCCCCATGTATTAAATTTTATTTATCCCTTGATCATAGAAAAGTTTGAGGCATTTTCACTTGGATTTCTAAAACAGTTTGGTTCTTCCTTGCCAAATTGTGTAAGTTCTGTCAAACTAGGAGCATAAGTATCTTTCCTATGTCCTGGAAGACTGGAGACTTACCTCTCTTCAATCCCTGGGATTGGGGGAATCACAAACCCTGAATGAGGGTTTCTGAGCTCGAGTATCTCAGTTGGGATAAAGTGTTAACATGGAGGAAGAGAGAGGCAGGGAAAGGAAGATAATTGTTAAAGGTTACTTTAAGCTAGCTAGCTAATTCCCCAAAGGAAATTCTGGGTACGAAAATTGTATAAATATGTGCCTAAGACAGTCCTGTTATTGATATTCAGATTTAGACTATTAACAGGCAAAAAGACAGACAGGCCCAAGTAAGAACCTTCACAACACTGTCTACAAAATTTGAGAAAATTACAGAGCTTTTTACATTTTCAAGGAATTGGGACATTTAATATACTCCAATGGTATAAATCTTAAAATCAGCAAGGAAAAAAAAGACACATTACTCTCAAAGGAACAACAATAAGGCTGGTAGTTAACACTTGAACAGAAACTATGAAAGCCAGAAATCAATGGAATAGCATCATCAAAGTGCTGAGAGAAAAGTATTTTAGGCTGGACAGCTACACCTGGGAGAAAACAACCTTCAAAATAAAGTGGAATTTAAAAAAAAAAAGACTCAGATAAATAAAATAGAGAATGTGTCACCAGCAGACAAAATGTTTCAATGATAAAAGAACTACATGCCCAAAATATAATAGTCAGGTGATAAATACAATCTATAACATATAGGTAATTCGAGTGAATGTAAAGGTGGCAAACATTTAATAAAAAGAAATCAAATGTAATTAGTTAAAATAAAACCATGTAAGTTTTAAGTATGAGGATAAAGGAATTAAAGGAAATGGGCATATAAATATCACCCTGAACTATATGGTTATAGTAAAAAGCTATAACCATTAAAAGGTCAATTGTAACACAGAAAGTTGTTAAAGAAAAAATATCTTATTTCAGTATGATTTAGCAATTTGTCTATCAGAAAGATTTATGCACCTTATAAAAAAAAGTATATGAAATCTACTATCAAATAGTTTATTTTAGCACATTGTTTTCAGTAACATAAAATAAGTCAATGCTACCAGGAAGAAAAGAAAAAGCCCTGAGTTTGAGCCTCATACAAAATCCCCTCCCACTCAACCACCTTTCTACAAAGAATGAATAAAGAATACAAACACTGTGACTAGCAAAATTTTCAATCTTTGGTTCAATCATAAAGCAATATCCTCAACAACAGTCTATACCTTTGTTCCAAGATAGTTGGAGTACCTTTGAAAACTGACAAAACACTGTACAATTAGGCAAATCTTAACAAATCTACAAGGATTTAAATAATTCCATTTGTATCTAAAACCAATGGAAATGAGTGAAAAAATTAATACCAAAAATATAGCTAGAAAAATCTACCAATATTTGAGAAAAAATTAATGTTATCATTTTTTAATCTAAGAAATGGAAAGACAATAAACATCAATAATATTGAATCTTCTGGGACACTTTAAAATTTCAGGATAGAAACAGATAATATTGAAGACATGTTTATGAAAATAATAAGTATTTAATTTAGGATCTATTTTAGTTATCTAATAAAAGCAAAGGCAGATAAGAATAAAATTTCATAAAATAAATTTCAAAAAAAATTTATAAAATAATTCTATATAAAAACCTATAAGACAGTCAGGCAAGAGAGGACCAATGAGATTATAAAGCAGATAAAGCCTAGTATGTAGCCAACCCCATTTTAATCCAGGACCCCATATGTCTCCTGAGCCTTACCAGGAGTGATCCCTAAGCACAGAATCAAAAGTGAGCCCTCAACCAACAACAGCAGCAACAAAAAGCTCTAGCCTAGCTTTTGGTCTAAGATTTGTTCAACAAACAAGATCTCCAATTCTAGAGGTCTGACTGAGACAACCGCATCTGAACGGGCCTTCCGGAAACATAACGAAAGACCTTATCCTAGGATCCATCCTAGGAGCAACATAATGACCAAGACCACCAACTACAGAAGATTGATTAAAATGACACTGAAGAAGCATAACTGCTAGAACCACAAAGAAAGACTTCATCATAAGCTCCATTACTTGAGCTGCACAGTCACCAAGATCACTAGATACAGAGGTCTGATGTTACCATCCAAGACGAAGCATACACCACGAAAGCACCAAGGGGAGAATAAATGATCATGCAAGGAGTCTATAGTTAATCCCATGACAGTATACTTCAGGGGTGGAGAAACCCTGTATCTCCTAGGCCAAGGGAATTCCCTCTACAATATCCCCAATAGTTACTGTGCCTATGCAGGGGGAAAAAGAAAAGGGAAAAAAAGCACAAAACATTTTTCCACATATGTATTTATCGATTGATCAATTTTTTGACGTCTTTATTTTGGTGTAGAGATTGAAGTTGATGTCCCCAATATTATTTTATTTTATTTTATCTTATCTTTCTCTTTCTTTTTGCACTCCAGCATGATTTGATTTCAGAACCGAGACTATTGAGTGGTGCTTGTCTTTATTGCTGTAGTGCTCACTGGATATTTAATTTGATATTTCTTTCTGTATTGTTGTGGTGTTTCAATTACCTTTTTCACATCCTCTCTCAAACTGAGGTTGAAAGCCTCTAGAAGGACTGCGCCCATTTTCAGTGTATTTGACTTTTTTTTTCTTTTCTTATTTTGTACCCTAATCTATTGCTTTTCTTTCCTTCAAACAAAACCACATAACCTGATTTATCTAGCTCCGCTTCTTAAATAGAGGGGGAAACAAAGGAGGGTAACAGGACCAAACAGATATATGATCACTAATAGTAAGCTAAACAAAGAGGGGACCACCTACTCTAGCAGTCCTGGGGGGGGGGGGTGATGTGGGGGATATGGGTTGCAGAAAGGGAACTGGGATGGGGGGAGGACATATTTGGTGATGGGTATTCCCCTGATTCAATGTCAATATGTACCTAAGATACTACTGTGAAAAATGTGTAAGCCATCATGATAAAAAAAATTGTGTTTTAATCAGAAAGTTCGACTTACATATATTATTATATTATATTAATTATATTATATTATATGTTATGTTACTATATTATGTTATGCTAGTTTACCTTAATATGTTAATCAATTTTTTCTCTTGATTCTTACAATAAAAAAGTGAGCCCTCAACATTGCTGTGTGGCCTAAAAACTAGGTTGGTAGAAAGGAAGATAGATAATACACTTTTTAAAGGATACTCATCTAAAAAAGACAGCTTTAAAAATAAAAAGGTATGCCATGAAGATAGGGTATCTTTACAATGTGTTTTATAAATAAGAGGAGCATATTCAGAATGAATAATGCCTTTTTACATACATATAGTTTACAAGTGATTAATATATTTAAAAGAAAGAAGTATATGAACATGAAAATACCCTATGACTCTCAAGATAAAAAGACAAACCCAAGGCAAAGGGATGGATAAATACATTAGATAGATGATAGATAGATAGATGATAGATGGATGGATAGATAGATTGATTGATGATAGATGATAGATAGAGATGATAGACAGACAGATAGATAGATAGATAGATAGATAGATAGATAGATAGATAGATAGATAGATAGATAGATAGATAGATAGATAGATAGATAGATAGATAGTGGATGGATGGATAGATAGATGATAGAGTTGATAGATAGATGATACATGGATGGATGGATGGATGGATAGATAGATGATACATGGATGGATGGATGTATAGATAGATAGATAGATGATAGAGATGATAGATAGATGATAGGTAGGTAGGTAGATAGATAGATAGATAGATAGATAGATAGATAGATAGATAGACAGACAGACAGACGGGTGGATGGATGGACAGACAGACGGTGGATGAATGGACGGGTGGGTGTGTGGGTGGATGGCAGGTGAGTGGGTAGATGGATGGATAGATTTACATATTTAAATCAAATAATAGCATTATTTAAATAGCTAAATAGCTAAACATGATGCAAATTTTAATGATAAAATTCATCAAAATAAATGACTATAATGCAACTGAAGAGCCTAGTGGCACACACAACTTTGAAACAAAGCAGACACAGTCATGTGCAGCATGAGACCATTCAGGCAAAAAAAAAAAAAAGTACCATGGATGCACCTTCTTTTGGAGAAAGCTGGGAGCACACAGTAAAGGTGACACTGAAGGACACTGTTGAGAATTCTTTCAGGCCTACACTTACACTTTTTGTTCTTTCCTTTATGTACCCTATAATATGAATAAAACTTTTAAATAGAGACTTAACTAATGAGAATTATGCTACAATGAAAATGTGACATCCAAAATAAACATAAAAGTAAACAGAGGATGCCTGGTGTTAAGATGTATTAAAAAGTAAATAGGACTTCCAGATCTGTTACTTTAGGGATTTAATAAACTTCAGAAAACTCTGAAAATCAAACTATTCTTATGAAATGAAATATTACATATTAAATGCAAAATGAATAAATTGGAGTACTAATTCGATCTATCCACGGGGTATTTTGGATTAAATGAGAAAAAAATCTCAATTACAGAATTTGACGATTAAAAGTAGAAAGTCTGCAAGCTTGGTGCACTACGCATTTGCATTGTAATGAACTTAGATTGACTTGCCTTATCACCCACCGGAAGGACCACTGGCCCCTCCAATAATTTTAAATCAAATTAAATATTCCATCTTTCACCCCAGCACTGTTTATGTTTCTCTGCTTTGGGTTGCTATAAGTGACAGCCGGGCTGCCTAATCATTTACACTTAAAGCCTTTTTGCTCCCCTTGGCACTACCCTCTCTCCTATTGATCCTTTTTCCTTATTAGCTTTCACATCTATCTCAACCTTTACATTCTAGAGACCAACCTCTCACTCAAGCTCACAATTACTGCCTCCTAAAATATTGCAAATAGTCTTTTTACTTCTAGTCTCTTGACATCAGTCAGGGCTATCCATATAAGCTAGCAGATTAGTTCGTTTTGGGTGTGTGTATATGTGTGTGTGTGTTTGTGTGTGTGGTCAATATTCACATGTAATTCTTTGTACCAAAATATTTCACTGGATTCCTCTTATCCAGAGAATAAACTCTGGTATTCTTTTTTTTGTGTGGTTTTTGGGTCATACCCGGCAGTGCTCAGGGGTTATTCCTGGCTCCATGCTCAGAAATTGCTCCTGGCAGGCATGGGGGACCATATAGGACGCCGGGATTCGAACCGATGACCTTCTGCATGAAAGGCAAACGCCTTACCTCCATGCTATCTCTCCGGCCCCAACTCTGGTATTCTTAGCTTGACCTCCAAAGGTCTTCTAAAACCTAGCCCCAAACTCATTTTCAATAAGTATACTCTATTCTAGCAATGCAGCAGTAATAAAATTCATCTCACTTTCATCCTGTTTAATTTTAGTATTTCCATTGTCCAGAATAATTTCTCTCCTTTTTTTTCCCCAAAAGTCTAAATTCTCTATCGCACTTAAACCTCAATTTGTCATGAAGGTTTTGCTATCAAGTGAGGTCATGAAAACTGGAGAAGAAGAACTTGTTTAAGTGCTTTCTAAAATTGATCAGGTTTTAGGATCGGTGAAGGAGCTATTAAAATTAACCACTTCTGATCTGCATAGATTCTAATAGAGCACAGCTCAGGTTTTTAACGTCCAAATCTTACCAAAAAAAAAAAAAAAAGCACCACAGATGAGACTGTAGCCCTCAGCTCAATAACAGCTCGAACACATTTGCAGGGACCTGATGAAGTAAAATCAATGCGCCCAGCAAATTTTAAGCAGAAAGCTCCAGGTATACCAGATCAGATGCCAGTGTTCCTGAGGACAAAAATAAAGACTGGTGTAACAGCAAATAGTCTACCACCCTCTTCTGATATGCGTGGGACAGCTCCTTACCAGCTGTCCGCCTGTGGATAACATCCATAAAGCAACAGAATTTTACAAAGAAAGTGAAGCAGGTTTTAGAGAACAAGCAACATTTGGAAGAAGAGCACAGTTGGAAAATATCATAGGCCAGTAGTCAAAATACATTATTTGAAGAGAAAATATTTAAGGCAGCCAGGAAAAAAATTAAAAGCACTCAGACAAGCTGGAGAGTGAGATAACAGTGGTTTCGGTGCTTGCCTTGCACACAGCTGACCAAGGTTCAAGACTCCACACAAAACTTTAGGGCCAGAGCAATAATACAGTAGGAATGGTGCTTGTCTTGCAAGTGGCTAACCCAGGTTCAATCCCTAGCATCCCATATGCCTCTCCATGCTCTCCAGCAAGAGTGATTTCTGAGTTCAGAGTAATTTCTAGGCACTTTCAGGTGTGACCCAAAAAAAGCAAAATAAATCATGCAGAGTATGTGATCAGCCCATAGCTCTTTCCAGCCCAACAAATATCTTTTTTTAAATTCCATTATATAATTTAGGATAAAGTAGATTGGTAATACACACAAAGTGAATGAGGGCACGAACAGATAGGAACAAAATTGGTACAATGCGTTGGTAGAAGTTTTATTTTAATATTTTTCAAAACTTCCACTGGAACTTTTGAAAATCAGCTTTTGAATTATAACATGATGTTATTATCACCTGAAATAATTTTTTAATATAAAATAATGTTTTCCCCTCAAGCACCACCAGGAGTAATTCCTGAACACAGAGCCAGGAGTTAATCTTGAGCATTTCTGGGTATAGCCCCAAACTAAAATCAAATCAATAAAAACTAAATCAAAAGCATCCACGCAAAGACAAAAGGCTTTTACCAAACAGGAAATCCAAATTTGTACACTACTGATTTCTCATCAGGAACAATGAAATGCAATGAAAACATCTCTTACATGCTGAAACAGAGCAAAACCAGCAGCCACCACAAAGAATTTGATCTGCTACAAAATAGTACATAAACATAATAGTACATAAATAGTATATAATAGTACATAAGCATAACACCCAACATACACACACACACACACACACAAGAAATGCAGAGAGCTTGTAAGAGTGTCCCTCTCATCTTAATGACAGAAAAGCAAGATAATCTACAAAATTATGTTTTCTGGGCACATCAAAAAGATGAAATAATAGAGAAGCCAACTATTCTGATATCAAAGGAAATGCAAGACACCAGCACTGTCCTAATAGCTGCAATAGGGGAGGGAAATGGCATCTTCATACAAGGGGATAAAAGAATTGAACTAAAAACTGAGCAAACTGTGAAAGGCCCAGAGTGAGTCCCCAAGAGCTATAAATCCCAAGGAGTGAAAGTCCATAGCACTTTGTACCCATTAGATACCCTGAACCATGGATGTCCAAGTCCAGACCAAAGTCAGTAGGACAGAGAGTGGGCATAGGAGCAAAAGGGGGCTAGAGTAGGAGTAGGCTACCTTAGAGGAAACATAAAGGTGCCCTGGTGCCATCTTCAATCTCATAACGGGTGAGGAAAAGGCCAAAACTAAACATGTCTGAGGACAGACTGAAAGAAAGAATATGGTCTTAGAGGTAAGCCTGGAGACCAGCGTGGGCTCAAATTATCTGGGTTTCATACTCCAGCAACTGCTGAGGGACCAGGACCTGGAAGAGACCCCCACCTTTTCAGAGTGATCAGAGATTGGACCATGGAGAACAGTATGGAGGGTTCTCAGTAAACTCAAAATTGAGCTGCCATATGATGTAGCAATTTCTCTTTTGGATATCTATCCCCAGGACAGAAAACATTCATTCAAAAGGATGTATGCACACTGCTATTCATTGTAGCATTCAGTACATTAGCTAAGACTTAAAATCAACCTAGATGTCCAACAACAGATGAGTGGATTGTGAAGAGTGTTACATGTATACAAAGGAATACTACATAGTTGTTAGGAATGATAAAATAATGCCATTTTCCACAATATTGATGGAACTGGAAGAAATAATATTACTTATATGTATATATGTATTTAGAATAACTCCACAAAGAAATGCAATGGTCTAAATGGGAGCTGTCTTGAACACACTTGGCCCCAGAGTATAGTGAGGAGAAGGAAAGAAACTGAGTGAAAAAGAAAAAAAAAACACAAATACAAAAGGATGAGTGTCAGGGGTCAAGTGGTTTCAGGTCCATTGGTGGAGATTAAAAAACAATAGCAGAAATAAATATCCAAGTCAAAGACAACAACAATGGAATCAAGAGACCTAAACTCTAATCATCTAAATGTAAATGGACCTGTTATACTGGCAGGCTGGGGTGCAAAAGGTGGTGGTATGGGGTACACTCTGGAAATGTAGGGGGAGAACAATACTGGTGGTGGGATTGGCCCGGTTTCATTGTATGTCTGAAACCCAACTATGAAAAACTTTTTAAATCACAGTGGTTTCAATAAAATAAAAATTTTAACATGGGGAGGGCTCCCTCTACCTATGCATCAGTAACAAGCAAAAGCCTTTCTCTATTCAGGAAGTCCTACCCACTGTGAGGGAGGAGCCACAGCACAGGTGACTGGCTCTTTACTAAGATTACCAATCAGAGAAGGAGGGTTTGATAATGCAAGTTGCTATTTCAGACAGACACATATAGACAGGTAGACACAGATTAGATAGTCATAGTTTAGGTCGATAAGAAAAAGAGATAGATAGATAGATAGATAGATAGATAGATAGATAGATAGATAGATAGATAGATAGATAGATAGATAGATAGATACATACATACATACATACATACATACATACATACATACATACACAGGTAGGTAGATAGATAATAGACACAGATAAGTAGATAGGCATGACAGATAAATAGACATAGATAAGATAGATAAGTAAATAGACATCTACTAGATAGATATATGAATAGATGTAGATTAGATATATGGATAGACATAGATTAGATTAGATAGTCATAAAGTATATGATAGTTACAGATTAAGTAGATAGGCAAAATAGATAAATAGAAATAGATAAGTAAATAGACATCTACTAGATAGATATATAAATAGACGTAGATTATATATATAGATGGATAGACATAGATTAATCATAAAGTAGATGATAGAGATAGATAGATAGATAGATAGATAGATAGATAGATAGATAGATAGATAGATAGATAGATAGATAGATAGATAGATAGATAGATAGATAATAGATGGATGGATGGATGGATTGATAGATAGATTGATATATAGATAGACAGACAGACAAACAGACACACAGACAAAATACCATGGAAATATCTTAGAAGCAAATAAAAGAAGCTATAAATATTTACTACTTTAGGCAGTGAACTTTGTGGAGGGATAGATGCTTTAACTCATTATTTCACTCTTTACTACAACATTTGACCTATTTTCATCAATTTCAATTGGCCATGTATTTTCAGACAGCTAAATCTAGAGGCTGGGCAGACAGTACAGTTAGGCCTCATGCTTTGCATATAGCCATCCTGGTTCAATTCCCAGCACCAAATGACCTTCCAGATATAACCCTGGTGGCCCCAACATACTGTCGGATATTTCAGACTCTGGGTCTTTGGCACTACAGGGCATGAGCAGCATCACATAGTTCTAGCATTCAACAGTCTGATCAATTTGACCATGAATCTTAGAGAATAAACCTTGGACCACATAAAATTTGGAGTTCTCTCCCAAATGTTTAAGTTATCATATTTTAGTGTATATATATATATAGATACCATATTGTTGACATACATGTGATATACATACATGTAGATAAAGATGAGAAAAGATACCACTTCTAAAAATTAAAATCAGTGGTCCTCAAACTATGGCCTGCAGGCCACATATTGTATTTGTATCTGTTTTGTTTCTTCATTGCAAAATAAGATATATGCAGTGTGCATAAGAATTCGTTCATAAGTTTTGTTTTTACGATAGTCAGACCCTCCAATGGTCTGAGGGACAGTGAACTGGCCCCCTGTTTAAAATGTTTGAGGACCCCTGGATCATTAAGAACTTTCTGAAAGATAGATAACATATATCATGGGTACTGAAAATGTCAACTTTTTCTTATTTAGGGACAGACATTTCCATCATAAGCATCTATCCCAAGAAGATATCCAACCTGTTTGAAAGATCATGTAGCAAATATATTTCGCAAAGTTCTCTATTAAATGTGTGACTGAATGGAAGTACAGATTTCAATTCTCAAATAAGTCCATTCTTTTTTTTTCATTATTAATAGTTTTAATTATTTCTTCTGAACATGAATAGAACATTGAGTGATGATCATGAACAGTGCAAGGGACAGCGGGCAGGAGCAGCGGAAATGACGTCTGCGCTAGGTGCAAAGTATTCACGATTATTCGCTTACCGAATATTCGCAATAAAAAATCACATTAGTGGGCACGGAGAGATAGCACTGCAGCGTTTGCCTTGCAAGCAGCCGATCCAGGATCAAAAGTGGTTGGTTCGAATCCCGGTGTCCCATATGGTCCCCCGTGCCTGCCAGGAGCTATTTCTGAGCAGAAAGCCAGGAGTAACCCCTGAGCACCGCCGGGTGTGGCCCAAAAACAAAACAAACAAAAAAAAATCGCATTAGTAAGAAAAAAAGTAAGAACGGAACTGCTCAGTGTATGCGAATGTTTAATGCGATTTTTTCTTACTAATGCGATTTTCTTTTTTTTCTTTAGCTCAGTAATTATTTTTTTATTCCTTGTTAGTAATTTTTATATATTTTTGGTTAGTATTCTCATTTATATTTCTTTTTTTTTCTTTTTTTTTTTATTTAAACACCTTGATTACATACATGATTGTGTTTGGGTTTCAGTCATAAAAGGAACACCACCCATCACCAGTGCAACATTCCCATCACCCAAGTCCCAAATCTCCCTCCTCCCCACCCAACCCCTGCCTGTACCCTAAACAGGCTCTACATTTCCCTCATACATTCTCAATATTAGGACAGTTCAAAATGTAGTTATTTCTCTACCTAGACTCATCACTCTTTGTGGTGAGCTTCCTGAGGTGAGCTGGAACTTCCAGCTCTTTTCTCTTTTGTGTCTGAAATTTATTATTTCAAGAATGTCTTTCATTTTTCTTAAAACCCATAGATGAGAGAGACCATTCTGCGTTTTTCTCTCTCTCTCTCTCTCTGACTTATTTCACTCAGCATAATAGATTCTGTGTACATCCATGTATAGGAAAATTTCATGACTTCATCTCTCCTGACAGCTGCATAATATTCCATTGTGTATATGTATCACAGTTTCTTTAGCCATTCATCTGTTGAAGGGCATCTTGGTTGTTTCCAGACTCTTGCTATGGTAAATAGTGCTGCAATGAATATAGGTGTAAGAAAGGGATTTTTGTATTGTATTTTTGTGTTCTTAGGGTATATTCCTAGGAGTGGTATAGCTGGGTCGTATGGGAGCTCGATTTCCAGTTTTTGGAGGAATCTCCATATTGCTTTCCATAAAGGTTGAACTAGACGGCATTCCCACCAGCAGCAGATAAGGGTTCCTTTCTCTCCACATCCCCGCCAGCACTGTTTGTTCTCATTCTTTGTGATGTGTGCCATTCTCTGTGGTGTGAGGTGGTATCTCATTGTTGTTTTGATTTGCATCTCTCTGATGATTAGTGATGTGGAGCATTTCTTCATGTGTCTTTTGGCCATTTGTATTTCTTCTTTGTCAAAGTGTCTGTTCATTTCTTCTCCCCATTTTTTCATGGGATTAGATGTTTTTTTCTTGTAAATTTCTGTCAGTGCCTTGTATATTTTGGAGATTAGCCCTTTGTCTGATGGGTATTGGGTGAATAGATTCTCCCACTCAGTGGGTGGCTCTTGTATCCTGGGCACTATTTCCTTTGAGGTGCAGAAGCTTCTCAACTTAATATATTCCCATCTGTTAATCTCTGTTTTCACTTGCTTGGAGAGTGCAGTTTCCTCCTTGAAGATGCCTGAAGTCTCAATGTCCTGGAGAGTTTTGCCTATGTGTTGTTCTATATATCTTATGGTTTGGGGTCGGATATCGAGGTCTTTAATCCATTTGGATTTTACCTTCGTACATGATGTTAGCTGGGGGTCTAAGTTCAATTTTTTGCAAGTGGCTAGCCAGTTGTGCCAACACCACTTGTTGAAGAGGCTTTCCTTGCTCCATTTAGGATTTCCTGCTCCTTTATCAAAAATTAGGTGATTGTATGTCTGGGGAACATTTTCTGAGTATTCAAGCCTATTCCACTGATCTGAGGGTCTGTCCTTATTCCAATACCATGCTGTTTTGATAACTATTGCTTTGTAGTAAAGTTTAAAGTTGGGGAAAGTAATTCCTCCCATATTCTTTTTCCCAATGATTGCTTTAGCTATTCTAGGGTGTTTATTGTTCCAAACAAATTTCAAAAGTGCCTGATCTACCTCTTTGAAGAATGTCATAGGTATCTTTAGAGGGATAGCGTTGAATCTGTATAACGCCTTGGGGAGTATTGCCATTTTGATGATGTTAATCCTGCCAATCCATGAGCAGGGTATGTGTTTCCATTTCCGCGTGTCCTCTCTTATTTCTTGGAGCAGAGTTTTATAGTTTTCTTTGTATAGGTCTTTCACATTTTTAGTCAAGTTGATTCCAAGATATTTGAGTTTGTGTGGCACTATTGTGAATGGGGTTGTTTTCTTAATGTCTATTTCTTCCTTATTACTATTGGTGTATAGAAAGGCCATTGATTTTTGTGTGTTAATTTTGTAGCCTGCTACCTTGCTATATGAGTCTATTGTTTCTAGAAGCTTTTTGGTAGAGTCTTTAGGGTTTTCTAAGTAGAGCATCATGTCATCTGCAAACAGTGAGAGCTTGACTTCTTCCTTTCCTATCTGGATTCCCTTGATATCTTTTTCTTGCCTAATCGCTATAGCAAGTACTTCCAGTGCTATGTTGAATAGGAGTGGTGAGAGAGGACAGCCTTGTCTTGTGCCAGAATTTAGAGGGAAGGCTTTTAGTTTTTCTCCATTGAGGATAATATTTGCCACTGGCTTGTGGTAGATGGCCTTAACTATATTGAGAAAGGTTCCTTCCATTCCCATCTTGCTGAGAGTTTTGATCAAGAATGGGTGTTGGACCTTGTCAAATGCTTTCTCTGCATCTATTGATATAATCATGTGGTTTTTATTTTTCTTGTTGTTGATGTTGTGTATTATGTTGATAGACTTACGGATGTTAAACCATCCTTGCATTCCTGGGATGAAACCTACTTGATCGTAGTGGATGATCTTCTTAATGAGGTATTGAATCCTATTTGCCAGGATTTTGTTGAGGATCTTTGCATCTGCATTCATCAGCGATATTGGTCTGTAATTTTCTTTTTTCGTAGCATCTCTGTCTGGTTTAGGTATCAAGGTGATGTTGGCTTCATAAAAGCTATTTGGGAGTGTTTCCACTTGTTCAATTTCATGAAAGAGTCTTGCCAGGATTGGTAGTAGTTCCTCTTGGAAAGTTTGATAGAATTCATTAGTGAATCCATCTGGGCCTGGGCTTTTGTTTTTGGGCAGACTTTTGATTACCATTTTTATTTCATCAATGGTGATGGGGGTGTTTAGATATGCTACATCCTCTTCTTTCAACCGTGGAAGATTATAAGAGTCCAAGAATTTATCCATTTCTTCCAGGTTCTCATTTTTAGTGGCATAGAGTTTTTCAAAGTAGTTTCTGATTACCCTTTGAATCTCTGTCATATCAGTAGTGATCTCTCCTTTTTCATTCCTAATACGAGTTATCAAGTTTCTCTCTCTCTCTTTCTTTGTTAGGTTTGCCAGTGGTCTATCAATCTTGTTTATTTTTTCGAAGAACCAACTTCTGCTTTCGTTGATCTTTCGGATTGTTTTTTGAGTTTCCACTTCGTTGATTTCTGCTCTCAGCTTTGTTATTTCCTTCTTTCTTCCTATTTTTGGGTCCTTTTGTTGAGTACTTTCTAGTTCTATTAGCTGTGTCATTAAGCTACTCAGGTAAGCTCCTTCTTCCTTCCTGATGTGTGCTTGCAAAGCTATAAATTTTCCTCTCAGTACTGCTTTTGCTGTGTCCCATAAGTTCTGATAGTTTGTGTCTTTATTGTCATTTGTTTCCAGGAACCTTTTGATTTCCTTCTTGATTTCATCTCGGACCCACTGGTTATTGAGTATGAGGCTGTTTAACTTCCAGGTGTTAAAGTTTTTCTTCTGAGTCCCTTTGGAATTTACAAATAATTTCAGAGCCTTGTGGTCAGTGAAGGTAGTCTGCAAAATTTCTATCCTCTTGATCTTATGGAGGTATGTTTTATGTGCCAGCATGTAGTCTATCCTGGAGAATGTCCCATGTACATTGGAGAAGAATGTGTATCCAGGTTTCTGGGGATGGAGTGTCCTATATATATCCACTAGGCCTCTTTCTTCCATTTCTCTCCTCAGGTCTAGTATATTCTTGTTGGGTTTCAGTCTGGTTGACCTATCCAGTGTTGACAAAGCAGTGTTGAGGTCCCCCACAATTATTGTGTTGTTATTGATATTGTTTTTCAGATTTGTCAACAGTTGTTTTAAATATTTTGCTGGCCCCTCATTTGGTGCATATATGTTTAGGAGAGTTATTTCTTCCTGCTCTACATACCCCTTGATTAATATAAAATATCCATCTTTGTCCCTTACAACCTTCCTGAGTATAAAGTTTGCATTATCTGATATTAGTATGGCCACTCCAGCTTTTTTATGGGTGTTGTTTGCTTGGATAACTTTTCTCCAGCCTTTTATTTTGAGTCTATGTTTGTTCTGACTATTCAGGTGCGTTTCTTGTAGGCAGCAGAAGGTTGGATTGAGTTTTTTGATCCATTTAGCCACTCTGTGTCTCTTTACTGGTGCATTTAGTCCATTGACGTTGAGAGAAAGAATTGTCCTGGGATTTAATGCCATCTTTATATCGAAATTTGGTGTGTCTTTTGGTCAGTCTTGTCTTAGATTAGGTCTTTCAGTTTTTCTCTTAAGACTGGTTTTGAGTCTGTAAAGTTTCTGAGCTGTTTTTTGTCTGTGAAACCATGTATTCTTCCATCAAACCGGAAAGTGAGTTTTGCTGGGTACAGTATTCTAGGTGAAGCATTCATTTCATTCAGTCTTGTCACAATATCCCACCACTGCTTTCTGGCATTTAGTATTTCTGGTGACAGGTCTGCTGTAAATCTCAAGGATGCTTGCTTGAATGTAATTTCCCCTTTTGATCTTGCTGTTTTTAGAATTCTGTCTCTATCTGTGGGATTTGTCATTGTGACTAGGATGTGTCTTGGGGTGGTTTTTCTTGGGTCTCTTTTGGTTGGTACTCTTCGAGCATGCAGGATTTGATCACATATATTCTTTAGCTCTGGGAGTTTCTCTTTAATGATGTTCTTTTTTTTTTTTTTTTTTTTTTTTTGGGCCACACCCGTTTGACGCTCAGGGGTTACTCCTGGCTATGCGCTCAGAAATCGCCCCTGGCTTGGGGGGACCATATGGGACACCGGGGGATCGAACCGAGGTCCTTCCTTGGCTAGCGCTTGCAAGGCAGACACCTTACCTCCAGCGCCACCTACCCGGCCCCTTTAATGATGTTCTTGACCGTTGATTCTTCCTGGAAATTTTCTTCCTGGGTCTCTGGGACTCCAATGATTCTTAAGTTGTTTCTGTTGATCTTATCATAGACCTCTATTTTCATCTGTTCCCATTCTTTGACTAATTTTTCCATTGTCTGTTCATTTGTTTTAAGTTTTTTTTCCAATCTCTCCTGTTGTATGGAATTGTTATGTATCTCATCTTCCACAGCACCAAGTCTATTCTCAGCTTCTGATACCCTGTCCCAGAGCTTATCCATTTTGTCATTCACTTCGTTTACTGATTTTTTCAGGCCTGTTATTTGACATGTTATTTCAGTTGGGAGTTTTGTGATTTCTGTCTTCATATTTTCTTGATTCTTATTAGTGTTCTGTTCTATTCTATTCATGGTTTCTTTGAGTTCTTTGAGTATATTCCATATTGCTACTCTAAAGTCCTTATCTGAGAGATTGATTAGTTGGTTGGTCGTTAACTGGTCATCAGAATTGTCATCTTCATTCTCTTTGTCTGATGCTGGCCTGCGTTGTTTCCCCATTGTCACACTTGTATTGTGGGTTTTTCTACGTGTTGTGGTGGTATTCATTGGTTATATGATGCAGGCAACGCACTTCTCTGGCTCCGCCCTTTCTGGATGGGCCGACTTGCCTCCAAGGTAGGGGAGTCCTCCGTGGATAAAGCCTCACACAGGATCAAATCTTAGGCCCAAGCACGCAGCAGAGAAGACAGTCTGGAGAGAAATTCTTGCTTCTGTGATCCAGCACAGTTCTTAGTGTGGTTTTTTTCTTCTTGTGATGGTGTTCTTTTTTTAGAAAGAGCGTACGGCTGCGTAGCGAAGTGGAGCTAAGTGCCTTCTGGAGCCTCTTTTCAGCCCACTCTCAGGAGGTTCATGCAACAGGATAGCAGAGAGACACACACAGGCAGCACTCACAGTTTTTCACAGTCGGGCCCCACTGGTCAGGCGTAGTTTTCACTCGCTCGCTGGGCAGCTTCAGAATGCTGTATTTTTGGGGTTCACTTCCCAGGACTCTGAGGAGAGTCACTGGCTCGCTGGGTAGCTTCCGAATGTAGTTTCTTTGGGGTTCACTTCCCAGGGCTCTGAGGAGAGCTTCCAGAGTTCAGGAAAGACAGAGAAGGGTAGGACAGGGCTCCCTTCCGGTGCTCAGTTTCCTCAGAAGAAGCACAGCCGGGTGGAGACTCTGCAGGTAGAGCAATCAGCACTCTGCCTGGAAACCCCCACATCCAGCCATTTCTTACTCACTCACTGGCTTGCTGTGTAGCTCCCGAATGTAGTTTCTTTGGGGTTCGCTTCCCAGGGCTCTGAGGAGAGCTTCCAGAGTTCAGGAAAGACAGAGAAGGGTAGGACAGGGCTCCCTTCCGGTGCTCAGTTCCTCAGAAGAAGTACAGCCCGGTGGAGACTTTGCAGGTAGAGCAATCAGCACTCTGCCTGGAAACCCCCACATGCAGCCATTTCTCACTCACTCACTGGCTCGCTGGGTAGCTTCCGAATGTAGTTTCTTTGGGGTTCGCTTCCCAGGGCTCTGAGGAGAGCTTCCAGAGTTCAGGAAAGACAGAGAAGGGTAGGACAGGGCTCCCTTCCGGTGCTCAGTTCCTCAGAAGAAGCACAGCCCGGTGGAGACTTTGCAGGTAGAGCAATCAGCACTCTGCCTGAAAACCCCCACATGCAGCCATTTCTCACTCACTCACTGGCCAAATAAGTCCATTCTTAATGGCATCTCCTCTTAGAGAAAAGACATAGGTCTTGAAATTTACTATTATAAAGAATCACAGCAACAGTAAATGGGCAATAAAGGTGACATGATTATTTGCTCTGAAAAGGGAAAAATAAAACAGTACTAAAAAATACTTATATGTGTACAAGAAAAGGACCAAGCCTACTGAATTTGTGTCTTGGAAAATTTACCACGCTAAGCTTCAATTTTCCTATATATAAAATGAAGATAATAATATATTTATCTCATATATTTCACCAGAGCTGAATAAAAATAATAACTGAAACAGACAGCAGCTTTAGGCTCCATAGTTATTATTTATTGGGATCATTATTACCTAAATATACAGAAGGAACTTAAAGAGATGAGCAGAGCTAGAAATGACACTGGAAGAAAATATTCAAACTAATAAATATGGATCTGTTCCTTGAAGATATGATTGGAAATTTTTTCTTTATTCATTCCTTTTTTTTGGGGGGGGCCACACCCGATAACGCTCAGGAGTTACTCCTGGCTATGTGCTCAGAAGTTGCTCCTGGCTTGGGAAGGCGGGGGGATCGAACCGTGATCCGTCCAAGCCTAGCGCAGGCAAGGCAGGCACCTTACCTCTAGCGCCATCGCCCGGCCCCTTCATTCCTTTTTTTTAAAGTGTGGATTTCGTGTTGACATCATAATTTAAGAAGCGATGGGAGGGGAAGAAGCTATTATGTTGGATAATGGAGGTTGTTATTTTCCTTTCATACAAATATTTGAAACTTCTGGCTAATGATAAATCTATGCAAGTGTCATTCCAGATACCAAATTTGGGGTGGAATAAGCTTTTTTCCTTAGAGACAGTCGATGGGGGTGGGGGGGCTTAGTACAAGCCAAAAGGTTCTGAATTAAACACCAAAACTGTGAGGCTCCCCCCAAAGCACCCTGAGGGTGGTCCTGATGATCCCCAGCATCTCTGGATGATGTTGAGCACCAAATCATCAGGTTGGGTCAGCCATCTGAGCATCGTCACCTTAGGGACGTAACTTAGGGAGCCCCATTCCCTTAAAAAAAAAAGTCCTCTATGTTACTTCCACTTGAACTCGGAGTTGCCTATTAAAGATCATTTTATGATCAAAATTTCTTTTGCCAAAGGACTCCAAACTAGTAGGGCAAAGCACTGCATGCAAGTTCCATGAACAGACTTGATCTGGGGAAAACCATGCTCTGACCTCGCAGAAACTGACAGGAGCCATCAGAAGGGCCCTCGGTGAGACAGTGAGTGCCAAGGGAATCGGAGATTGGAGTGGGGGTTTGGGTGACACGAAACAAATCCGCCCTGCTCAAGTGATGGATGGCACTGGCCCAGATCTGGAAGTGCAACGCTGTTCAAATACAGCCCAAGCTGCTGACAACGCCCAAATCGGCACGGTTCCGACTGAAGGCTCCAAGAAGCAATTTTCAGGTGAACTGGAGAAGAAAATCATATGTTTGCTCCCTGGGAGGTAGCACATTTATGAAAACAATGTGGGTGGATGACAGTTCCGAGGATGGTTTGGACGCATCTGTATGTGAGCTTATGTTTCGATGGAACCACCAGGGCAAGGCAAGAAGGGAGGAGTAATGTTGATTCTGTTCTTTCCCATAAGTCAAAACTCTAAAGCAGTTAGAAATGTGGGGTATGGGCATTTTTACCAGCATGTGTTGTCTCCCCATCAAGAAATTACAGATTTTGATTTGGGCACAAAATTAACTCAGGGAAAAGGCACCTAATGTATGCATTGACAATGAAAATAACCAATAAATTTCAAGTGTGTTAATGACAGATGGGCAGTCTTTCCAAAAGAAATTTGAGCTAATAGGATATTCTAATATATAGATTTTTCTCAGTTTTTTTCTTCTTATATAGAGGCACTCAAAAATGAAGTTCTGAAAGCTACTCTTATGCCATCCATCTGTAATCTCTAGCAATGCCATCCTGGTCCACTGCTTCCCCTCCCTTGGGAATCACTGTATGACAGATATGCCTTGTCTCTTAAATGTTGTAGCACCCACATGCTCCCTTACTCCCATTTATTCTCTCTTCTTTCTCTTTTCCCTTTTCTTCTCCCTCTTCTCATCTTTCTCTTCTCTTTCCATGTCTCCTTTTCCCCTGTCTCTTGTCAGTCTGTCCATCTTTCTCTGTGCTTGCTCTCTCTCTCTCTTCCTCCTTCTTTCTTTCTCTCTATTTCAACAGCAAATTACAGGAGACTATTTGGTCCTATAATCTTCTTATGGACATAATGGAGCAATCAAGTCCTCTATGGATGAAGGAGCCCAGTAAAAAATAAATCCCGCTGTGATCCGCTGAGCAGTTTGAAAGACCATTTAGCAGTAAGTTAGAGACCAGTACTGAAGGATTCAATCTAATTGGTCTAGGGATTCTCTTTCTATTTATGTAAAAGTCCCCTATTTTACAAATATATGTGGGAGTATGCTTCTTGGCAGGTACGCTTGACACTGTGAAGAACTGGGGGTGTCCAAATGCCCATTAGCTGGGAAGCAGAAAAATGTTATTTTGCCAACCATTCTGTAAGATGCCATGTATTCATGAAAAGAAATAACCTTGGTGCCTGCCTGACTTTGAATAATCAAGATTTTTAAAAGACTTAAGAAAAGCGAATTTTGTGGCAAAAAAAAATAATACTTTATAATCCAGTTGTGTGAAACAATGTGCACGTACTTCCATAGAAAATTTAAATACATACAAATTTTGAAGGAGAGTAGAGGGGGAGCACAGGTTGGGTTACTTCTGGCACATGAGCACAGATGCGTGTGTGCCTGAGTGCACCCATGTGTGAGAACTTTCCATTTTCCATTGCCCCCTATTATTTGTTGTCAGTGGGAATGTGCTAAACGTTTACATAAATTGGAAAGAGAATGTCCTCTATTTTGAATAAGAAGCACGTTGTTTGCATGAGAAACTACTGAAAAAGGGTATAACATGTTGAACATGGATATCTCAACAATTATTGTATGTTAGCATTCCAAGCAAGGGGTTTCTTGATAACAAAGACATCATTTACAGTAGAAGTAATACTTCCCCAGGCCAAAAACACTGTAGAAATGAGAAGTAATTCACAACTAAATGACAACCATCAAAATTCCTCGTGTCTAAAACTAGTGCCTGGCACACAGTGGAGATTCAATAATCATTTGCTCAATGCGAATCACTATCGTGAGATCTTATATGGGTTATATCTCTGCAGCTGAGTTCTCCTGCTGTTCCACTAAATGGTTTTTCTTAGATTATTTAAATATCCCATGAAGGCATCAGAGCCTTTGCTTAATAAATCACTTTTTTCTAGGCTAGTATATATCATAATTGGTGAGAGATTTTTTTTTTCTGGGACATTCAGTTCTCTTGCTACCCAAAATAAACCCATCCTATTCTTTCTAGAAATAGAGATTAAGTTGTCTTACTTGTTCGTATTTAATTTAGAAAAATATCACTATAATATGCTTGTCTCTTATAGGTGAGGCATATCATTTTACAGACATTGTTTCAATAGCAGATTCACAGACTTGAAAGATTCTCACAGCGGCCACAGTAAGGAGGTCCAGGAATTACCTCTCCAGAACTGATTCTGGTTTGACTATGACCAACAATCACCATAAGTCAGAAAAAAAATTCATAAACCTATTTGTAGACATTAAAATGCTGAGAAATGAATGCTTCCCAGAAGAAAAACATGTGTTTGAAGACACACAGGGGAGGGTTTACAAAAAAACATGGTAATGAATATAGCAGGGCTTAGGATCACAAAGGAATGCAAAATGCTAGGCAATTTGTTAATTTTAAATTATTTTTCCCCACATGGACTAAAGGTTGTAGTAAATTCAAGAAAAAAAAAAACCACACTTTCCTTCCTAAAGCATAATGAATCAGAATATAAATATATACAGAGGAAAATAAAAATGACAGTAAGGCCTCCACTATAGGTTCTTGGAAAGCATAATTTGGAGCAAAAGGACAAAGAAAGGCTACTCTCAAGTAATGTCACTTCTGAAGAAGAGGGCCTTGGGGAATAATCTTTTCTCAAAAACCATCTAACAAAATGACAATGGTTGAGAACACTAGTAGAGACCTGATGTCTTTACACACAGCCTAACCCATCTATAGATAAAGCTGCTGATGTTTTGTTCTGTCCTGCTGATAATTTCTTCTCAAAGCACAGACTTAGCACCATTAAACTCATACTACTTTATCACTTGTTTTTTAAGTTTAAAATACAGCATTATAACAGTGTTTTTCATAATCTTCCATTGGCAACTGCAGACATTCTTTCCAACGCTTCACTATTGAAATATGTTATAGTGAAATCACTAGAAAATACATGTTTTCACTGTTGTTCTACCTCCTCAGTGAGGGATCTGGAAACAAAAATAAAACAGAAACTCCTTCCCTAAGGATGAGGCTGTTGAGATTTTCTGGAAAGAAATTATAGGAAATAGAAACAGGAAATAGAAACAGCAAAGCAAAGAAGTCTGGGGAATATTTCATCTAGTCATCCTGGAGAGAGGGGCAGAAGGAAATAAACATAATCCCCACTCTATGACAAAACACTTTCTGACAGTTACAACAGCTTTGGAACATTTGAATCTGGAATGAATATGGATTTAAAACAAGAAGGCAAAACAAAAGGAATAGACTAATGTAGCATTAAGTAATTAACGATGGTGGTGGATGGTGAAGGATGGAGGTGGATGCCATCCCAGGCCACGTGGCTCTGCAATCCCCATTCAGCTGGAGGGTCCCAGGTTTAGATGAACGGCGGAATCACTCATCCAGAGACAGGCATCAGGAAGCATCATCTTTATTCAAGCACAGCCATTCTTCGCTAGCCCTGCATCTTAACTCCTTTCAGCCATCTTCCCTTTGACTCCATGCTGGCCAAAGACCAAAAGGGCAAGGACTCGAGAGCCAGAGAGCCAGAGTCCTAATCCCCTGGGTCCAAGGCCTTATCTACCTTTTCCAAGACCCCTCCCAGGAATGGGCCGGGTCTTGCAGGTAAGGTCAAGTTACCTAGGGAGAAAGGATGGGGGATGAGGCTTCAGACTAAAATCAAAAATTAGTTGATAGGGGCCAGAGTGATAGCACAGTGGGAAGGTGTTTGCCTTGCATGCAGCTGACCGGGACAGACCTGGATTCGATTCCCGGAATCCCATATGGTCACTCAAGCCTGCCAGGAGCAATTTCTGAGTGAAGAGCCAGGAGTAACCCCAGAGCACCGCGTGGTGTTGCCCAAAAACAAAACAAAACAAAAATTATTTGATCAATTTTTACAGTTAAGTTTAGGACCCAGCAGATGTATAAAACTACCATTCATACCATCCCCACAAACAAGGCACAGCAACGGCCTTTACTTCCCAAAATTTCTTTCTTTGACTTAGTGTGTTCTTTTGCCTGTGTAATTTTGTTTTGTGCTAAGAAACACTACATGAAGCAACATTAAAGCACATGATGCTGTGTTAACTGTGGACATTCAGTTCTCTGTACACAGGGCAATTTTCTAGAAGGTAATTCACACGAAAACGAAAACCTTAGACTCCTTAAGCAACAACTCCAGCCACCCCCGGCAAACAGCAATCAATTATCTGTTCCCATGTGTATTCAACTTTTTCAGACACATCCTACATGAGTCACCGTGAATACTTGAGCTTTTCTGTGACCACAAGAGTGAAGATAAAGGGGGGAAAATGAACATTTGAGCTATTTCTATATCCTGCCTAATGTAAATAATGTGTCAATGAGTATGAGCATACAGACACTAACTCTGAGGTCCCAGTTTTAATTCTTCTTGAATCTATACCCTGAAGTGCAATCACTGTATCATATGATACTATAATGGAAATTTGATAAAATAATGGGAAAAAAATCAAGGATGTTCATGGGCAATTGGAATAAAGATGCTCATTAAACTCTGAGTCTGAGAAACATTCACCACTTCACAAAAGAGGAGGAAAAAAAGCAGGCCAACAGTCATAACTGAACCAGTCACACTTATATAATAAAAATCTCATACAAACCCAAAGAAGTGAACGTCAGAAAGCTTGTAGGAGGGTACAGTAAGTGCAGGAGGGTGACCATGTGAGGATTTGGGGATTTTAGGGCACTTGGAAAGCCCATAGGAGTTTTTTTGTTTTTGTTTTTGTTTTTGTTTTTGGGCCACACCCGGCGCTGCTCAGGCGTTACTCCTGGCTGTCTGCTCAGAAATAGCTCCTGGCAGGCACGGGGGACCATATGGGACACCAGGATTCGAACCAACCACCTTTGGACCTGGATCAGCTGCTTGCAAGGCATACGCCTCTGTGCTATCTCTCTGGGCCCACCCATAGGAGTTTTGCACCTTCCTCCCAACACCTCACCCCACCTATCTCTTCCATTCTGGCTATTGATGTGTTTCCTTGAACATATTTTCTTTCAGTTGTTTGAAATTCCTATAAGCTGACCTATATGGAGAAGGGCAAGGTTTCAAATTCTTTTATAATGTCCTCACAAATCCTATAGGAAAGCACAAGGCCACCCAGACCCAGACATGCTGGAAGCTTTTAGCCCCTTAACATCTTTTGTAATAAATCAGATTCTTCTATAGCTACTTCAGCTGTGGATCCTGACCCCATCTAAAGCAGTGTAACTGACTGTGGAAGTCATTTCATTTCAAAACAAATTTCTTTTTCTGTTTGATTTTTTGTTTTGTGGCCACACCCTGCAGATGTTGGGGATCACTCTCAACCTGTGCTCAGGAACTTTTTCTGGTAGTGCTCAGAGGACCATGTGATACTGTGGATCCAACCAGCACCTCCTGCATGCTAAGTGTGAACTTAGTTCATTGGGCTATCTCTCTGGTCCTCAAGATATATTTATTGATGATTTCTAATTTTTCTTCTTTTTTTTAAAAAAAACAGGCAATAAAATAATGGAAAAAATTTTGTTTTTCCATACCAATTTCTATTTTTCATAAAAATTCCATACCAGTGAATTAATTCACAGAAAATTGACTTGCAGTATGTGGATACATACCTTTGCTTTATCTTTAAAGCAAGATTTAAAACCATAACAATGCAATCACATTCTAAAATTAAAAATCATTTGATGCCAAGTACAACTTGGGGAAGGCATTCTGGGGAAAGTAGAAAGTAAATAGATATATCATGTCTTCCATATTTCTCTCCAAGTCCCAGAGGCTTTGGGTCTTCACTATTAAAATAAGAATTAGGACTTAAGACATATAAAATGTGGAAAATATAGTGGGGATAAAATTGAAAAAAATAGAGGGCAAAAAATATATAAAATTTGGAGAGCCATGAAAGCTTTCTTACACATATTACAACACTTCCCAGACATTTCCCAAACTGGTCAAAGATATAACATCTTTTCATCTCTCCCTCTCTCTCTTCCTTTCTCTCTCTCTCTTGTCCTCTCCCTTCTTCCCTCTCTTCCTCTCTCCTTTCCTTTCTCCTTTCTTCCCTCTCTTCCCCTCTCTCCCTCTCTCTTTTCTCACTATCTCTCTCTATTTCTCTCTCTGTGTGTGTCTGTCTGTCTCTGTCTCTCTATCTATCTCTATCCCTATTTCTATCTCTATCTCATTACATCATAGAAAACGCCCCCACATCCAGTCCCCTGACACCAACAGGTAGAGACAAATCTAATGGTGCTAAGTAGAGAGAAAAGCCTTTAAGAGTCTGACCTCACATCTTTCTCAACATCTTCTGTGCACAGTTTGAGGATAAAATCTTACAAAACAATGACAGTCCTGAACACCTCTCTGAATCGTGTGCTCAGTGCCAACTCTCCTCATCATCTGAGACAAAAGAGAGGTGGACAGAAAAAGCTCTAACAAAGCAGCGCGAGCACATAAATTAAAGCATATGCCCCATAGAGGGCTTCTGAAGCGTCGCCGGGCGATCTGGGGGAAACAATGCTTCAATTGTTCTCAAGCACAGAAATAATCTCATTGAAGCTGAAGTTTCCCTGTGTCCGACAGCTCTTCAGAAAAATGGAACCGTTTTCCTTTGAGAACATTCAAAGCCAGATTTGTATGATGCAGACTCTGCTGCACGCATGACTATAATAGGCCTCAAAAAGAAAACATCTATTACGCGGTCTTTCTTTTATCCAAATTCTTTATTATCCCCAAATATGTTTTAAAGAATTGTTCTTAGGGTCTGGCCAACAATGTATGTAATGAGTAAAAAGTCCATTTTGCCAATGAGGTAGAACAGTCATATGAAAACTGAGGGAAAAAAATAACCAGGCCTGTTAGCAATAGTCTGATCTCCCTCTTAGCTTCTCTGCACTTCAAATGACCAGCCTCATCCTCTTGTTTCTTCATTTCTAACCATCTCATTAAAGGGGGGAAGAAAACTTGAATAGTTTTCTTTGCTTCCCGTATTTTTCCAAATAGGAAATACATTCCAAATGTTTCACTACAATACCAACACCTGTGAAAATGAACTTAAGTCCAAACACCACCCAGAATGACTTTGGGGATACTTTATTATGTTTTATTCAAGCTAATAAAAGTGCTTTTCATATATATTAAATGTCTTGTGATGGCATGTCTTTGTCTGGGGACTGGCCTTCTTTTCCCTCCAGTAATAGGTAGTTGAGTCATTCTCCTACTCACATTCTTCTGCTCCCTCTGAGTCCCTCTTTCATTTCAAATGACCCTGGTGATACAATCCATGCACATCTATCTACTTTCAGTTTATTAGCTATCTTAATTACACCTGAAACCTCATTTCCCCCTGGCCATTTAACTTAATATGAAAGATACTCAAAGAAAGAAAAAAAAAAAAAAAACCTTTGTAGATCAAACGCCATTCTCAAGATGTTAATGAGAAACTGTATCTAAAAATTCACCCCATTAAGCATGGCAGATTCAATAACAAGCAGTCAGCTTTGTCATCTAGATACTGTTTTTAGACGCTCTCACTCATCCAAAGGAGAACAGATACTCATAAGAAGCAAGGTATTCTGCTGACTGAGCAGGATAAATATGGTGGGTGGGTGAAATGCGATTGGCGGTCATGCTGGTTGCCAGGTCAGAGTAAACTCTTCTCAACAATAAAGTTGTAAGAACTTGGGAATATTAATACAGCAAGGAACAGGAATAAGCAGGTCTGTGTCTAATAGTGTGAGGAGATCCCCACTGGTATAGCCAGAAAGAAGAAAAGACATGCTGAATGTGGACTAAATACATGATAACTCAATACAAGATAACCAAATACAAGATAAATACAAGGAAGATACTAGAACACAGAACACAAGTCAGAGAGAGTTCCTCCACAGAGTTTAAGTATTGCCTTCCCTATTAAGTTACCTTTAGTTCTACTCCAAGAAGAATTCTAGGATGTAGGATGTATCTTCTAGCTTATCCTCCTCCTACTTCGATCAAAGCCCTGGCTTTTCCAAAGTGTTGCCATCCTACCCTCAGAATTCTCAGGTCCATTTCAGAAGAGTGTCACAAAGCCTTTGGTTCTATCTGTAAGGTAACCCTTCCCCCAATTTCCTGTTTCCCTAACATCTTCTTTTGAGATGTTAATCCCACCTGGATGATCAGACCTGCCCACACCTAGGATGGGGCAGGATGTTTTAAATAAGGAATAAAAGAGTCTGACTGAGGGTAGGCGAAAGGAGAAGCAACAAAAAGAGCGATAGGGTCAGCAAAAAGCTTAGCAGAGAAGCAGTTGTGAGGGAAAGCATATGGCAGAGAAAAGCCATGGAGTAAAAGCAAGCTGACTCCAATGAAACTTTAAATGACTGCTTGTGAATTATTACTCCGCCATTATTCTGCTTCTTCAGACCCACGAAAGGGGCTAGAGAGGAACCATGCATGGGGCAGCCTCACCCAACACATGGACTTTATACTTTGTATTTTATATTTTTATTTTACACTATTTTCCTGAGTATATGTAAGAGGAACCCTGAAGAAATGCAAGACATTTTGGTGTTCTTGCCCCACACAAGACCACTTTACATTAAGATTTCTGGTCATAGGGCTGGGTATAACTTTAGTTTTTAGATTTGCTTAAATGTTTCTAGTATAAGGTCAGAGTTGGTTCATAGGCCCCAAGGTGAGTGATGTGGAAAACAAGCCCTTTTTAATCCTCTCAAGGAAGGATGATGTGTTGTTATTGTTTCTCAGATACTTCAAAGTAAAGCTTCAGCAAGAGAGATGAAGTGATCATGGAAACCACATCTCCTCATGCAATTGAATTTCCTTGATTCTTTTTTCTATTCTACAAAGAGGAGTACTAGATAAAATGAAGGAAAATCAATTAGGATGTGAGGAAGAAAAATGGTTGTTGCTTTAAGGATTCCCTTAGATGAGGAATTACCCTCCACAGAGAAGGTAAGCTCTGCTCCCAGTTGGTACTTTGAGAAAAGTTGGAGACTAACTTAATGATGCAGCTCAAAAAATTAAAAAATGATCAACAATAGGAACCAAAAATAGGGAGACAGAAGGAAATAACAAAGCTGAAAGCAGAAATCAATGAAGTGGAGAACCAAAAAACAATCCGAAAGATCAACGAAAGCAGAAGTTGGTTCTTTGAAAAAATAAACAAGATTGATAGACCATTGGCAAAACTCACAAAGAGACAGAGAGAAATCTGATAACCCATATTAGAAATGAAAAGGGGTAGATCACGACAGATATTGCAGAGATCCAAAGGGTAATCAGAGACTATTTTGAGAAACTTTATGCTACTAAACATGAGAACCTAGAAGAAATGGATAAATTCTTGGACACTTATAACCTTCCATATTTAAGTAAGTAGGATGTAGATTATCTAAACACCCCCATCACAACTGAGGAAATTGAAACTGTAATCGAACATCTGCCCAAAAAGAAAAACCCAGGTCCAGATGGATTTCCTAATGAATTTTTTCAAATCTTTCAAGAGAAGCTACTACCAATACTAGCCAGGCTCTTTCATGAAATTGAAAAAACGGGAACACTCCCAAACAGCTTTTATAAAGCCAACATCACCTTGATACCAAAACCAGACAGAGATGCTGCCAAAAAAGAAAATTACAGACCAATATTCCTGATGAATGCTCATGCAAAGATTTTCAACAAAATCCTGGCAAATAGGATCCAATCCATCATCAAGAAGATCATACACTACAACCAAGTAGGTTTCATCCCAGGAATGCAAGGATGGTTTAACATCCGTAAATCTATCAACATAATACACAACATCAACAAGAAAATCATATGATATATGATCATATCAATAGACGCAGAGAAAGCATTTGATAAGGTCCAACACCCATTCTTGATCAAAACTCTCAGCAAGATGGAAATGAAAGGAATCTTTCTCAATCTAGTTAAAGCCATCTATCACAAGCCAATGGCAAATATCATCCTCAATGAAGAAAAACTAAAAGCCTTTCCTCTAAATTCTGGTACAAGACAAGACTGTCCACTCTCACCACTCCTCTTCAACATAGTACTGGAAGTTCTTGCTATAGCAATCAGGCAAGAAAAAGATATCAAGGGAATCCAGATAGGAAAGGAAGAAGTGAAGCTCTCACTGTTTGCAGATGACATGATACTCTACTTAGAAAACCCTAAAGACTCTATCAAAAAGCTTCTAGAAACAATAGACTCATATAGCAAGGTGGCAGGCTACAAAATTAACACACAAAAATCAATGGCCTTTCTATACACCAACAGTAATAAAGAAGAAATGGACATTAAGAAAACAACCCCATTCACAATAGTACCACACAAACTCAAATATCTTGGAATCAACTTGACTAAATATGTGAAGGACCTATACAAAGAAAACTATAAAACTCTGCTCCAAGAAATAAGAGAGGACACACGGAAATGGAAACACATACCCTGCTCATGGATTGGCAGGATTAACATCATCAAAATGTCAATACTCCCCAAGGCATTATACAGATTTAATGCCATCCCTCTAAAGATACCCATGACATTCTTCAAAGAAGTGGATCAGACACTTTTGAAATTCATTTGGAACAATAAACACCCTCGAATAGCTAAAGCAATCATTGGGAAAAAGAATATGGGAGGAATTACTTTTCCCAACTTTAAACTGTACTACAAAGCAACAGTTATCAAAACAGCATGGTATTGGAATAAGGATAGGTCCTCAGATCAGTGGAATAGGCTTGAATACTCAGAAAATGTTCCCCAGAGATACAACCATCTAATTTTTGATAAAGGAGCAGGAAATCCTAAATGGAGCAGGGAAAGCCTCTTCAACAAGTGGTGTTGGCACAATTGGATAGCCACTTGCAAAAAATTAAACTTAGACCCCCAGCTAACATCATGTACAAAGGTAAAATCCAAATGGATTAAAGACCTCGATATCAGCCCCAAAACCATAAGATATATAGAACAGCACATAGGCAAAACACTCCAGGACATTACAGGCATCTTCAAGGAGGAAACTGCACTCTCCAAGCAAGTGAAAGCAGAGATTAACAGATGGGAATATATTAAGCTGAGAAGCTTCTGCACCTCAAAGGAAATAGTGCCCAGGATACAAGAGCCACCCACTGAGTGGGAGAAACTATTCACCCAATACCCATCAGATAAGGGGCTAATCTCCAAAATATACAAGGCACTGACAGAACTTTACAAGAAAAAAACATCTAACCCCATCAAAAAATGGGGAGAAGAAATGAACAGACACTTTGACAAAGAAGAAATACGCATGGCCAAAAGACACATGAAAAAATGTTCCACATCACTAATCATCAGGGAGATGCAAATCAAAACAACGATGAGATACCACCTCACACCCCAGAGAATGGCACACATCACAAAGAATGAGAATAAACAGTGTTGGCGGGGATGTGGAGAGAAAGGAACTCTTATCCACTGCTGGTGGGAATGCTGTCTAGTTCAACCTTTATGGAAAGCGATATGGAGATTCCTCCAAAAACTGGAAATCGAGCTCCCATACGATCCAGCTATACCACTCCTAGGAATATACCCTAGGAACACAAAAATACAATACAAAAACCCCTTCCTTACACCTATATTCATTGCAGCTCTATTTACCATAGCAAGACTCTGGAAACAACCAAGATGCCCTTCAACAGATGAATGGCTAAAGAAACTGTGGTACATATACACAATGGGAATATTATGCAGCTGTCAGGAGAGATGAAGTCATGAAATTTTCCTATACATGGATGTACATGGAATCTATTATGCTGAGTGAAATAAGTCAGAGAGAGAGAGAAAAACGCAGAATGGTCTCACTCATCTATGGGTTTTAAGAAAAATGAAAGACACCCTTGTAATAATAATTTTCAGACACAAAAGAGAAAAGAGCTGGAAGTTCCAGCTCACCTCAGGAAGCTCACCACAAAGAGTGATGAGTTTAGTTAGAGAAATAACTACATTTTGAACTGTCCTAATATTGAGAATGTATGAGGGAAATGTAGAGCCTGTTTAGGGTACAGGCGGGGGTTGGGTGGGGAGGAGGGTGATTTGGGACTTGGGTGATGGGAATGTTGCACTGGTGATGGGTGGTGTTCCTTTTATGACTGAAACCCAAACACAATCATGTATGTAATCAAGGTGTTTAAATAAAAAAAAAATTAAAAAAAAAAAAAAAATTTATTTATTAGCTTTTGAGCCATACTAATGTGCTCAGGATTTACTCCTGGCTCTGCTCAGAGGTCATTCCTGGCATTGCTCAGGGGACCATGTGGGGTGCCAGGGATAAAACCTAAATTGGCTGTGTGCTAGACAAGTGCCCTACCCGCTGTACTATCATGGATGGGGGGAGGCGGGGGAGAAATCCCGCCCTTTGCATCCCAAAACTGCAGAGGCACGGCTGGGCTCAGACCACTCCACATGCCAGGATTTCTGGGTGTTTGACTGGTATGTGGGGGGCTCTGGGCAGGACAGCTAGCCACAGGTCCCCTGGGCTGAACTCCTAGTCCAGGGGGCCAAGATCCCCCCAAACCTGGTGGGTCTTCAGGGCCACGCCTGGTTAATCGGGCCCTGGGGGGAGGCGGGGGAGAAATCCCGCCCTTTGCATCCCAAAACTGCAGAGGCACGGCTGGGCTCAGACCACTCCACATGCCAGGATTTCTGGGTGTTTGACTGGTATGTGGGGGGCTCTGGGCAGGACAGCTAGCCACAGGTCCCCTGGGCTGAACTCCTAGTCCAGGGGGCCAAGATCCCCCCAAACCTGGTGGGTCTTCAGGGCCACGCCTGGTTAATCGGGCCCTGGGGGGAGGCGGGGGAGAAATCCCGCCCTTTGCATCCCAAAACTGCAGAGGCACGGCTGGGCTCAGACCACTCCACATGCCAGGATTTCTGGGTGTTTGACTGGTATGTGGGGGGCTCTGGGCAGGACAGCTAGCCACAGGTCCCCTGGGCTGAACTCCTAGTCCAGGGGGCCAAGATCCCCCCAAACCTGGTGGGTCTTCAGGGCCACGCCTGGTTAATCGGGCCCTGGGGGGGAGGCGGGGGAGAAATCCCGCCCTTTGCATCCCAAAACTGCAGAGGCACGGCTGGGCTCAGACCACTCCACATGCCAGGATTTCTGGGTGTTTGACTGGTATGTGGGGGGCTCTGGGCAGGACAGCTAGCCACAGGTCCCCTGGGCTGAACTCCTAGTCCAGGGGGCCAAGATCCCCCCAAACCTGGTGGGTCTTCAGGGCCACGCCTGGTTAATCGGGCCCTGGGGGGAGGCGGGGGAGAAATCCCGCCCTTTGCATCCCAAAACTGCAGAACCGCGCGGGGGCTAGCGCCCCCGCGCGTACTTCATATATTAAGTGCATTCCTACTGTTATGTTACTTTTTACGTATCCAGAATCTTTACTATGTATCGTGCCCTTTCCCACATCCCTACAAAGCTCTTTTTTATTCCTTTACTCTCTATCCCCCCCAAACATCTCTAATCTACATTACTCTTTTTAATCAGTAGTGTACAAGCGTTATCACAGACCAAAGCCGTGCATTGTGTGTAACAACCCCAAACTGTTTCAAGATACATAAAATGGACACGTATTTCTTTAGAATATTTTGGTTTTTTTTCTCTGACAGCTATAATTCTTACTAAATGTTGTCTTATATAGTGACGATTCTAACCGCTTTTCTTCTTCTCTTTTTGAGCTGTTTAACAAGGAATCTTAGAGAAAGAGTCCCCCAGATTAATGCTTATGATTGAACCATAATTGTTCTTATCACCCCCTTATGGGCCAAGAACACCACGTGGCAATGCTCCCTTTTTGCATAGGCACATTAAAATGGGAAAATACTATACATATAAATAAGATCCTATCTAATAGAGATTGGTACAGACTAATCTTATAGTGCAAAGGGACCTTACACCCTGAACATTGACATAACGACCTGGCACAGACCTCAGAAGAAAGGACATTCCCCTGAACCAGGGAAGCCATCCACAAAACATCCAGGCTGGTCTATAGCATCACCTGGAAGCAATCCTCTACCAAGGAAGACTCTACACTGCTCAGACATTGTCCTGCTCAAAAGAGACTTCCATTAACACTGAGAAGACTTAACAACAACAACGATTTGCTTACAGGACAGGGCTCCCTGCATTGCCCTTTGATTGTAAGGTGAAACCAGAGGACGCTCCACATCCTGACTTCAATGTTGGATATACAGATTCCAGGTTCTTAAATACAGAAGCTTGATACCAACAACAGAGACTGTGTGAAAAATATAAGTGTGTTGGCACTACAGACAATGTCTTGGATTGGACGATCTAGCTTGCCTGGAGCCTAGAGTTGGTCTTGTGCCAGGAATCTTCAGGGGTCGGGTCTTTTTGTATTTAGGCCAAGGTTATTTCTTTCCATGTCCCTCATATTTTGGTGGGCCTATGCAAACAACAATTGCCACTCTAACACCATTTTTGCTGTGCTCCTTTGACTCTAATCCTTAAAAAGAACCCAGTTAAGATTTGAGGTCAACTTAAGCTAATATGCATGAATATGGAAATGTAAAAAAAAATGCTATGCCTGTAATGTTTAAGGAGTTATGTAAGTTTTATGGCTTTAGATTGCCTTGTGTGCTGTTAAGAAATATTATAGTGTGTTACAATCTTAATGTTCTTTGGATGAAATTTCAAAGTTGGGATATCAGCAAGGGGACTTCTGAGAATTATGTTATGTATTGTCCTTCCACTGTAACTTTACCTTGTCCTCTTTCTTTGCATCCTTGTTCTCATAATTACAAATAAAAAATTAAAAAAAAAAAAAAAAAGAAAATACCATAAATATATTCAAAGTCAAAATAAGAATAGTAGCAACATAAAATACATATTATGTACAAAGCCCCAAATAGGTATTAGAGATAGAGTCATAAAATAAACCTATTTGGGGGGCCAGAGCTATAGTGCAGCAGTAGGGCTTTTGCCTTACATGCAACTGACCTAGGACGAACCTGGGTTCGATCCCTGGTGTTCCATTTGGTTCCCCAAAGCCAGGAGCAATTTCTGAGCACATAGCCAAAAGTAACCCCTGAGCATCACCAGCTATGGCCCAAAAACAAACAAACAAACAAAAAAACAGACTTTTGAAAAATATCAAAAGCATCTATTTAAAATAAATGTAATACATCATAAGTATTATAATCTATTGGGTAAATACTAAAAATGAGAAAGACAGAAGAATTATAAAAATGTTAATCTTTAATCTAAAGATACAAAAGAAAGGGGAGAGAAAAGGAACAAAATTGAAGGGAAGTAAAGTAAAAGGCTAGATGAGAGATTTAGAGCTCATTAAAGCAATCATTAAACTAAATGTTGATATAATAAATATTCTATGATAGACAAAGATCTAACTTTGGTTAGAAATCTTAAAATCCTTCCATAGGAAAAATTGAGTTGTCAAACAGGATTTTTTCTTCATATTTTTCTTTATCATTTTGTTTGTTTTTTTTATCAATCAGTATGACTCACAATTATATAAACAGGAGAAAGAATTTTCTAAAAGAGAATTCCAAAATGAAAAACTAATAAAAACTAACAAAGTTTCTCTGGTATGTTTGGCATGGTGATGAAACGTCACACATACTTTTTTTTAATATATTATACTGGGGAAAATACTGCAAGTCAGATCTAGAACATTAAAATGAGCTAAACTTCATATTCTGTTCCTGACTAGTATTGTTTCATTATTAACCTATGGATCCTGAAGAATTCTAGACAGTCCTTTCTTATTTTCCTTAGAAATGTGTAGGTGATTCATCACTGATCTCTACAGAAACATCAAACTGACCAAAACTATAGGTATCCAGTTTCTGGGCTGAGAATCCTGGATCTTCTTGGAATGAGTGCAGGCAGCCTCCCTCCAGCCCTTTGTACTTCCAGAAGCCCTGGCAGCCACAGACAAGTCCCACAGTTACCATCATGTCAGTGCATGAGCTAGCTACACAGACTCACTTACTCTCAAAAGAATGTTAAGTCAAGTCACAAAAATTGTGGTTACACTGGTTTTTTTTTCTCTCCTCTTGGGAGGAGAGAAGTGGTTCAAGTACCTGCCCTGCCAAAGTCTTGGCAATGTCATCCACAACCCACATGTGCCACCATGCCAATGACCCAACTTCACAGCTTTGCTGAACACTGATATCCTCAGAGACACCTAACTGACCAAAACTCCAGCCAGATACTGAGAACTTTAGGGTCTTCTCAGAGTGAGTATGAGCGGCCACCAACTCACCCTTCCATACTTCCAGAAGCCCTGGCAGCTACAGACACATTTCACAGCCATTGTCATGTCAACCACAGATCCTGAAATTCCTGGAGCATACAGTCATGTATGCAGACATACAACACCTCCAAATTTTTTTGCTCCTAATACTCCAGTAGGAATGCACCAAATTAGATGCCAAAGTAGCACAGATACCAACTTATGTAAACAAATGAAACCAAAAATACAGAATGATCAACTAGCAACATACAGCTTAGTAAACCTTCAATGACTTAATAACCCCATTTAGGATATAATAGTTTTCATAAGTTTTCTTTTGCTAAAGTTTTTTTTTCAATAATTCCATTACTACTTAGTTATAACAAGCAATATAAAATAATTATAGTGTACCTATCAAGGGAAAAGGCTCGGGAATGGGTAAAAACTGGGGACAATGGTGGAAGAAATATTATACTGGTGATAGAATTGGTGCTAGGATATGGAATGCCAGAAACAAGTATATTATTAGTAACTACATAATCTATGGTTTTAAAAAGGAATCATTCGGGTGAGAGCTATGTTTTTGGACCTTTATTTGCTGAATGATCAGCAAAATAATTAAATGTGATGGTAATAATAAAAAGAAGTACAATAGTTTCCAAGTTCTCACCAATAAGAAGAATTTAAGTATAAAACATAATTGCTTCTTACAAATAGCCTTGAAATGAAAACAAAAATGACTAGTTATCTGATCTAAGGTATTATTTCAAAGGATTATTCAATATTTATAATAATGGGTGGAATGGGTTAAAAATGTTAAGACCTATTTTTGGAAAATATATGTTAAACTAGTAATTTAAAATTTGGCATTCACCAGAATCCCCTTGAAAGCTTCTGAAAACAGATTCTGGGCCCACTGAGGCATTAGATCTGAAGTAGAGGTCAGTAATTTGCATTTCTAATAAATTTGCAGGTGATACGGAAGTTGCTTGTCCCCAAACCAAACTCTGGGAGAGCCAGTGCTTTAAGCAAATTACTAGAAACACCAGGGACTCATGTAATCTCCAGTATCTAAGTGATTTCTTTTACTTCTCTAAGACATTGCATTGGTTTAATGTGAAGATTTCTTCCACATGAAAAGCTAACAAACATTTAATTGGATATTTCCCATAAAATGATTGTTGCACTGATCCCATATCCGGAAGCTTTCAATATCTCTCTTGCTCATGCCTGCTCAGGGACCTGCAATGCTTAATCACAATAGGGATCTACAATCCTCCTTCGAACTTCTAGGGAGTCCCATAAGGAGAATTTCACTTTGGTGTTTGGCCTTTCAAATCTGCTCGCTTCATTGCATTTTATGCTGCTCCCTATTCCCAGGAAAACCAAGTCTCATTAAAGCAGGAAAACATTGCAATTGAAACCACCCAAAGAAACCAAGGGTAACCACAAGACACTAATACGTGTCTTCTCCCTGCTTATCTGATGTTTAGTGTGTCTAACCTACAACAGGGAATGGATGTAAACAAAAATCTTATTAAGAGCAACAATGAGTTGAGAAGTAGATCAAGGGGACATAAGACACAGTAGCTTGGGTTAAGCTGATATTGGCAGCAGCTGAACAGAATAAGGTGAGCTCCTGGAGAGATGTCATGAATTAAGGCACACACACTGTGCTTTAAAGTTGTGTTTCTCACTTAACCTTCTCTGGACCGGTTCATCTAATCTCCTTTCCTTTTTGTGTCCCTCACATTCTACCGATTGGCCCTCTAGTTTCATGCTGTATACTCTCCCATTTATACAATTTTCACTTGTGGTCTTTTGGGATATACTGGGGATTCAGAGGGAGCCAAATGGCCCCAGATGAGAAATGCTGGCTTTTGAGTATATACAAGAACAAGAATCAGAGAGAACAGGCAGTAAGATTTTCCAATATCACCAGGAGAGAAGAATTAACTGACCTGGAGGATTTGACTAAATTCTAGAGATCTGTCATGACAACGCTGTGTTTACACTCAACAACAGTCCATAATACAGGTTAAAATATGTTGAGGATGGATCTCAAGCAATTGTATTTACCAAAATAAAATTGAATGCATCATATCTATATCTATTTACAGAGTGAATTGAGAAATACATGTATAAATATGAACAGGAAAAACACAAAATACCATGAACTCTGTCTTGATCATCCAAAGATTACATTTTGTGTGTCTAAAAGACAGAGAAAAGGAAGTGAGGGGTGATTAGATACTGAGAAGGAACTGGGAGAAAGATGCAGGGTTAAATATTTGTATTACATAAAAGATACTCTGCTCAGGAAAACACTTTTGTTTGTATTATTCCAATTCAAGGTGCTGACCTTTTGTATTTTCTTGTTTGGAGGCCACACCCAGTGATGCCCAGGGGTTATTTCTGGCTCTGCACTCAAAGGTAACTCCTGGAAGGGCTCAGGGAACCCTATGGGATGCAGGAAATAGAACCCAGATGGACCACATGCATGGCAAGCTCCCTACCCTGTGTACTACACTCTAGTCCCCTATGGTAGTCATCTGTAAATATTATTTAGTGCCACCATTTCCTAGATTTTTAAGGCACATTATTAGATACATTGACATATAATAAAATTGTCTAAAAATGCGCTTTGTATAGCTGTTTGAAATAAACTAAAGTATGGTGAAATCATTTGTCGACAACAGTTTAATGACATAAGAAGAAATATTTTCAAAATCTAATAGATATGGTCCTTTGTCATTACAATTTACTGACATAAAAAGGTGGAAAATAATATTGGATAAAGGTAAATTTTTTCTCAGAATTATTACAAATAAAAAGCCGGGGCCGGGTAGGTGGCGCTGGAGGTAAGGTGTCTGCCTTGCAAGCGCTAGCCAAGGAAGGACCGCGGTTCGATCCCCGGCGTCCCATATGGTCCCCCCAAGCCAGGGGCGATTTCTGAGCACATAGCCAGGAGTAACCCCTGAGCGTCAAACGGGTGTGGCCCAAAAACCAAAAAAAAAAAAAAACAAATAAAAAGCCCATGTGGAGGGAGAAAATGAAGGAGCTAGGGAACTTGTATGAGGTTGACCCAGGTTCAATTTCTGACACTGCAAATGGCTCCCTGAGCACCTTCATGAGTGATCCCTGAGCAGTCAGTAGTTGTCGCTGAGTACTGCCAGGTGTCCCCAGTTTCTCTCCCACACTCCCATTTCCCTGCTGTCTCTGTGGCAGACATTTTTCTTAGCGAGTGAGCAAGAGATTTTCATGTTTGTTTGTTTACTGCTTTGATTTAGGTCATAACCAGTAGTATACTTGGTGGCTACTCTCAATTCAGTGCTCAGGGTTCCCTACACCAGCAGCATTGAGGACAGTGCAGTGTCACAGATCAAATTAAAGGCTCCAGAATGTAAAATAAAGTTAAATCTTTGAAACATCTCCCAGGATAAGTCTCACATTTTTTGTTTGTTTGGAGGGCCATACCTAGCTATGCTCTGGGTGACTCCTGGCTCTGCAAACAGCAATCTCTCCTAGAAGACTGGAGGAAGCCTATGGGATGCTAGGGATAGAACCCAGGTCAGCCACCTGCAAAGCAAGCACCCTACCCACAGTACTCTCTCCAGCCCCCAAATCTCACATTTTATTCACTCCATTGGTAAGAATTGCCAAATGTCCCACATTCTACACTTACCTAATTCCTTTATGATGTGTAGATTAACTTTCCTCTACCCCTGTACTTCCTATAAAAACTGGCAGGTCAATCTCAGAAATCTTAACAGAAACAGCTCAAGTGTTTTCTATTTTAAAGAAATGGGGATACACTCAGCTGTGCTTGGGATTTACTCTTGACTCTTCACTTAGGTATCACTTTCTGGAGTGCTTGGGTGTAGAATAAACATAAAAAATATAAATTATAAAATCCACGTGTTGGGTGAGGCTGCCCCAGGTACCATCTTTCTAACCCCTCAAGTGGATGGGTCTGATGATGCAGGGTAGTGTCGTAGAAATAATACACAGCAGTCAGAAAAAATATTCATTGAAGTCAGCTTTATTTCTCATGGCTTTTTCTCTGCCACGAGTCTTTCTGTCATCTGCTTTCTTTGCCAAGCTCTCTCTGGCCTGTGCTCCTAAGCCATGTTTTGTTTTGTTTTGTTTCCTGTGATCTTTATCCTATGTGTCTTCTTTTCTTTTCTTTTCCTTTTTTTTTTTTAATCAGGGGAGAACGCGAACGCAGTCCCCCACTACCACAAATTATGCAGTCGAGTTTCCCACATTTGGGGAAATCGCAGGGGTCAGCACATCCGGAGTGCAATGGATAAGCCTCGCCCTGGAGAAACCACCTTCGTGATCATGGTATCTCCCCTGCCAGGTAAGTTTCGTCTTCTTTTATTTTAAACAGCCTGCAGGTCTTATCATACAGGTGGGATTAATATCACAAAAGAAAGTTTAGGTAAAAGGGCATTGGGGAAGGGGAACCATATGAGTTGTTGGGATTGAACCCAGGTTTACCTCATGCAAGGTCAGCATCTTACCTGTGGTGCTATCACTTTGGCCCCATCAAGAATTTTCATGATTATTCTTTTTTCTCACTTATTTTGGTTTGGTTTGGTTTGGGGCCATACCAAGAGGGGATGGGGAATGATCCATCATGATCATGCACTCCAGCCATTAGACTCATCTCCCACTTCACAAACAGACTTCAGGAGTGTTTTGTTTCCTAAATGTCAACATCATTGAGATCTCATAAACCTATTTTTTATGTTAAGATTTATTAGTGGCATGAGTGATATTGGCCTGTCCTCGCTGTAGACTTCCAAATCAAGCTTGCCTCTGATTTTAGAATTTTAGGATTCCAAATGGCTATTGCCTTTAGACCCATTATTTTATCCAGAATTGCAAACATAATTTTAGAACCATAATGTTCTTTCAACTCTGTACTTACTAGCTGCTTTCTTGTAAAGAAGCACCATGCTTTCCCTCCTAATAGTTGTGTTCCATGTATAGATCTCTTTTATTCTCCTAATTTGAAGAGTATTTTCCTGTCTTTGGAAGTGAAAAATATTTTCTTGTCCTTCTTTTTTTGGCTATATAACCACGATCTCCTTAACTATCTGGGGAATGTTAAATAATGCCAATAATGAGCCAGATCATCCCAATGCATAAATTATCCTCAGGCTTACATCCCTTACTTTAGAAGCTTCATTAATTGCTTTAGCAGCATTAACTTTTAAAGGCCATCGGGGTCCCATTAACTTACAGTTATCTTATGTCTCCATCCGACTCACTTATCCCCAGGGAGTAGTTTGTGAGCTAAGAGAACTCAAAGTGACAAAAAAGGAAAAGCATCACTTTTCGGTGCAAGTTAACTCAAAAAGAAGTTTTGCAAGAATAACCATAAAACCCATTTATTTAAAGCTTCATAAAATTTGACTGAAGTGATCTTTATAGGCTATCTATATTCTTGGGGGGGGTGCCTTTTTTCCCTTTTGCTGCTTGATGAAGCACAATGCTCATGAGGCCCAGATTTTCTCCCAAGGGGTAGGGCTATTAATATCAAGAGGAAAATAAGAAATAACTCTGGAACCCTCTGCACCTTAATTTAAATGGCTGCTTTTCAAGAAACTGTTGTTCAACTAGAAATAGTAGAAAGATATGGTACATAGTTCCATAGGGGGGAAAAAATGCTTGCAAAGATTTTACTTTGAGAGAAAACAAAAAGCACACATTTAAACAATCACAACGATTGAAAGCCGTGCAATGTATACAATATATTCTGTGGAATAGAATGTGCCTTTGGTTGCATTGAAGCAATACAGTTGGTGTGCTCAGAACATTTCTTTTGAGTACATTTCTATTCATCTTCCTTCTCTAAAAATATCACAAACTCATGCTCTAATGCCATCTCAAAATGCTATTTTTTTAATTCATGAATCAGATTTCTCAAAAGAATAATATTTCTTTAAAGAGAGAGTGTGTGTGTGTGTGTGTGTGTGAGAGAGAGAGAGAGAGAGAGAGAGAGAGAGAGAGAGAGAGAGAGAGAGGCTGATAGTATAGCAGGTAGGTGGCTTACCTTGCATGACACTAACTTGGGTTAATGGTAACCCAGAGGGTCCCCCCAAGCTTAACTAGAAATGAGCCCTGAGCACAGTCAGAAGTAAGCCCTGAGCACTGCCAGGTGTGGAAGAAAAAAATACTTGTCCCAAAATGTTGGGAAGAGATAAAAAAAATTAGTTTAAAAGGATTAAGACAGACAGACTGAGAAGGGCTTATGGGTATATGGGACCTTTATTTCTGAGAAAGCCAGCACCGGATGTGGAAAGCTACATCAGTGGGGGTCCTGTAATCATTTTATCTGCTCTACTTCTCCTAGAGACAAATCCCTTGAGATAAACCTAATTTGGAGACTGTTTCACCTCCTTCATGCAGCTCCTTTGCCCATCTTTCACAAAGCAACTGTTAACATAAAAGCTTAGCCTGGGGCCTGAGCAATTGGTAGGCATGAGAAGATAAGGCTGTATTTGCCTTGTACATAACTGACTCAGGTACACTCCCTGGCAACCTATATGGTCCTCCTAGCCCTCCAGGAGTGATCCCTGAGCACAGAGCCAGCAGTAAATCCTGACTATTGCCAGATATACTCTCCCCCAAAACCCCTAAAAAAACGAAAAAAGGAAAATCTTAGCCTGGTTAGGTTAGCTAGAGAGGCAAATGTTCATAAGAATTTCCCTTGCTCTTCCAATAAGAAATTTGATGGAGAATCAGGGCTCTCAGTCCACAAGGCTATGAGCCACCTGACCCCACACTTTTCTCTCTCATGTCTTTGTTTGTTTCCTAAACTCAGTTTAGTGATTACTCTTGGCTCCTGCAGGCTCGAGGCACCATATGGATCCCACCGATCAAACCCACAATGGCAGTGTGGGTCGGCAGAACTGGGTCGGCAGTGTGCAAGGCAAATGCCTTACCACTATGCTATCACTCTGGGCCTATATTTTCTTCTTAATCCTTATAGCACCTCTGCCTCAGACCACCCACTGGAGACTACTCCCCAGCACCAAAACAAAAACTAAGGAGAGATGGTCATATGCAAGACATGTGCCTGAACCCACATACTATCTCACCATCTCAATTAGACCTATTTTGTTGTTGTTGTTGTTGTTGTTGTTGTTGTTGTTGTTGTTCTGGGCCCACACCCAGTGATCCCCAAAGTTTATTCTTGACACACAAGAATTACTTCTGGCAGGCTCTGGGGACCTTCTAGGATGCCAGGGATTGAACCCAGGTTGGCTGCACATAAGGCAAACTGCCTACCCACTGTGCTACCATTCTGGTCCCCAATTAGACCTTATTGATAAAAAACACATTGTGTAATCAGCTAGTTCCACATTCTTCTTCCAAAATTTCTGTTGTTCTGGTTCTTTAAAAGTAAAATTTACTCTTTCTCACTCCTAAGAAACTCGTGTGTGTGTGTGTGTGTGTGTGTGTTGTGTGTGTGTGTGTGTTGTGTGTGTGTGTGTGTGTGTGCACGCGCACGCTCTTAGGAGGAGGGCTTAAAAGTAGTGCTCAGAAGGCTATTCTAGGCAATACCCAACCAAGCATTGAATGAATGAATAAATGAATGAACCAAGTTCAATGCCAATGAAGGCAATAAGATGCTCAGGTCTGAAGGTGCTGGAAGCCAGCAGGGATATACCAAGCAGTGCTGGGTAGTGATCACACTAGTTTTACAGTAAGAATCCCAAACTATCTTTCCCGTAAGTTGACCTATTTTATTTTCTGCCTTATTACTTTACTCCTATTTCAGGAAATCTTATCTTTCCCATAGTGGCATCAGGCTTTTAAATAGTTGTCCTGGTGATACAAATGGAAATAATATATAATGTGAAAGGCAGTAAAATACATTTTGTATGAAATGGCTATCTATCAGTCAAGATTTCTAAGGAAAGATTGTTCCTTAGACCAGGAACTAGGGATTTCAAAGAGGGCACACAGGGAGACCTGTTCTGCATTTTCAGAATTCCAGAACCAAAAGGCTTCCCATTAGTATGCATGGAGGAAACTCAACTGCAGTTTACATTATGCAAATACAGGTTAAAGGGAGTGAGAGTAAGTTTTACGGACGTATACAGGACTCTGAGGAAAGCAATCAAGATATTGAACCAATATTTGGAAAATGTCACTGCTAGTAGAAAATTCTGGAAATATCAACTCAAATATGAATGCAGGAAAGACATTTGCCAGTGGATTATCTGCAAAGATCAATTGTCTGGTTCTCATTATGAGCTTCAGCAAGTCATAAGGGAACATTGGTCCTAGCATTAGAAGACAGCCACTGCCTGACTCATAGGTTGAACTCCTAATGCCCCATGTAAAGGAGGTTTTGGGGGCAGTGCTTAAATCCTGGGGTGATGCCCTTAAGAAACAATTAGAGCCTTTTTAGACAGAGAAAAAGGGGTAGACAGAGAATGATGGCCCTCACTGTAGAATTTTTTTAAAAGATAGAATGGTAATAATATCCAGAGACAATAAAGTCAAGAGCCAGGAGGACCAGTCCATGATAGAAAGCTTGTCACGCATAGTGGAACAGTGCAGTTAAGATAGAGATAGGGACCACTATGACAGTGAGAGATGAAAATGATCCTTCTGGGCAAGAACTGGGTGCTAAAAGAAAGTAAAGTGATATGCATAATACCCTTTTAGTAGCAATATTGCATACCAGTGTCTAAAAGGAATAGGGGGAGTCTGCTCTAGAGGCAGACAGGGGAAGGGCAGGAGGAAACTGCACTGTGAAGCCTAAAGCAGAAGGGACTCCATTTTGTCAAGCCAATGTTAAGTTTCCATTTAAGGCTAACAAGACTAAGTTCCATTTAAGGACTAAGTTGCTATCCCAACAATAATGATGTAACCAAGACCCTATAAACCACAATATACTGCCCTAGACATCTAGCCATAAAAGGACATGATGAAACACCCTAGAAACACCCTAGACAACAGCCAATCAACTTAAAGGTCGAGACCTCCTGCTTCTAGTCCTATATAACTGGCTTGTGACCCCTCCTGGTGGTGGGGTAGCCTCCTGTGGGAAGTGACCCTGATTAGTCAGTTTATAGCTTGTTGATAGATAGAATAAAGCTTTGCTTTGCTTTGCTTTATTTTAATTGTGTGGTCTGGTCCTTCAACTCCAGACTCTATCATGATAAAGGGTGTTAGACATTGTATGACTGAAACTCACTCATAAACATAAAATTATCTGTGAAGGAAAAAAAACTGTATTATTAACATTCTTGCTACCATAGTGTTTAAATAAAATGAATTCGTGCCTTTTTATAAAAGAGACTCCACTAAGCTCTCAAGTTTCTTTCGCCATATGAAAATGCAAGAAGCTAGTGATCAAAAAAGAGGGTTCCCACACAGCACTCTGGCATGGGACATCCAGTCTCCAGAATCACAGTTCTAAAATATAGAAACACATTTCTGCATTTATCAGTTACCCAGACTACAGCATTTTGTTCTAGAAGCCTGAACACTGCTAAGATAGTGCACTATAACTGTTCAAGCATCTACATGAATCCTTAACCTGGTCTTTAAGACAGGACACAGTATTGGGAAACCATGAATTTTCTCTGATTAAAATAAATAATTCCTTCAAACACTTCCTCTAAGCTGGATCCCACTCCTGAGTTAGATTTTGGCAATGCTGACTCAGAGCCAAGACGGATCTACCGCAGCACAACGCAGTCATAGCTCTTTTATCAGAACACATGGTGGCAATGGCAATCTTAAATTTCTCCAATCTTGAGTTGTTTGGTGCTGATTCATTTGGTTGTGCTTTCTCTGGGAAAGGGGGACATGAACCTGGAATAAGGGGCACTTCTTGTTTCTTAGTATCTGTTGGTATCTGTTTATTGAAATTAAAGCTTTAAAGAGAAATGGGGAATTATTATATTAAAACCTTGTTCTCATGGAACATAGCAAACTACCAGGGACCATTTTACTGGCTGAGTTCCCTTCCCAACTCCCTCCCTCCCACTCTTTCTCCATCCCTCCCTTTCTTTTTCCCTCCCTCCCTCCCTCTCTCTTTCTCATCCTTTCCCTTCCTTTTTCCCTCCCTCTTTCCCTTCCTCTTTCCCTCCCTTCATCCCTGCATACATCCCTCCATCCAACCATCCATCCACCAAAGGCACAGTTCACTTTGTGAACTCCCAAGGGCTAATCCAAACTTTCCTAATCTCTGATTACTGATAACTACTTCCACCCAGTGTGCTTGGCTGGGAGCATCTTCCATGGTGTCATCTTTCCCTACTGCAAAACCTACACTCCTTTGAATAATTCTAGGTTATTGTCACCTTGTCTTCTTATCTTCTCAGATTGTGAACAATGACCCCTCCATCTTATTTATAGAGTGACAGTGTGTTTCCCCTGAGCTTCCTTCTTTTGTATCTGATGATTGCCAGGCTGGAAGGAGGCAGATGGGAAGAAATCATGCATCCTTCGCCCTTTAAAAAGTAAAGCAACTCAGATTTAAGATGTCACACTGTTTTATTGCAAAGTATAAAAAGAACTGTTTTACGGTGTCATTACAATGACACGGTGCAAGGGCTGGCTCTGGAAAAATACCTCTGTCTTGGGAGACCAAATCGTTTAAGGCAGAAACTATCAAACGATCTCTCGCTAAAGTGTTTATCCACCAATCAAGGATGGAATTGTTTTTTCCCCAGTGGAGTGTCGTATCTTGTTATGCATTTATTGAATATTGAAGTCACCACTTCAGAAATTAATAATGAGGGGGAAATGCACGTGTCACTTGATTTAAGGGCATGTATTTCCTGATGTAGGAAGTTTCATTTCAACATTCAGAAACAAAACCATTATTGGAAGATGTTATCTCTATCCTAAAGGGTTAGCTGTCCAAAACACATAAAATTAATACAACATGTTTTACTGCTCTTTTACTTAATAATTTGTCTCTTCAACTAACCAGAGAGGGAATGCAGAAAATGATGAGACAGTTAGAAAGTAACCCAAGGATAGAGGTGGAGGGTCAAGGGCTTGTTGCCGATGATAATGTGAAGTAAACATATGCCCCAACACCTTAACTCTTCATCTCAAATTGTGTGGGGATGAGGGAAATCAACACTAACGGTGAAATGCGGACAGGGATAGAAGGTAATGGGCAATTTGGTGGCAGTAGTGTGTAGAAATTCTGTGCATTAATACCATAAACCAAAACAGTATTGTGACAATATCACCCAAACTATAATTTAGCTTTTAAAGCCCAAAAAGGAAAAGCTCTTAATTAATAATACTGTTTACCTAATTAAATGACATTTTTGTTTTTTTCTTTTTTTGGTATGTTTTAACTTGCATATACCAACAATTTCTTAAAATATATCTTTGAGAATAAAGTAACAATGCAACAGTATTAATTTTATGCTTTAAGCAGGCAATGCGACAGCAACACGCCCACACCAAAGTGCTAATATCTCCTCAACACTGTCCCTAGGTCCCTTCTCTCTGCTTTCTCTTCCCCAAAACCCCAGTTTTCAGAGTCTAAAGGCTTGTCTGCATAGATATTTTCTATATTTTCACTTTGTAGAAACATCATGTAGCAGAAATCTTTACATTTCAAGTGCCATGTGTGTTAAGCACATTATTTTATTGAACCAACATTACCCTTATTCACATATACAACTAGCATTCTTAGAGCCATCTGTTATCTGTGAAGTCTTTCTACAGTTTATTCCTTTCAACACAGTGTGGGGAAGACATTCATTCATTGAAATAGCACTACATTTACATATATATTTCAGTTCCTAGAAGGCATTATCTCTGTAGATTAGCCCATTATCGTGGGTTTAGGCTGATAGATCATGATCTTTATACAATAGGAACTAGCTATGGGTGTGCATGAGGTTGCACAAATTAATCCTTATACTAACAGTGCAATGGGAGAGTATTTCATATTGATCTGAGAGAGAGTCAAGGCTTTTCTGAAGCCAGGTCTAATTAGCAAGCTTATCTCCAGAAGCCTTTGATTTCATGTCCTAAACTTCAATGACATTCTACTTCAGCTAACTTCCACAGTGAACAACAAAAAAAGAAAACACACACACACACACACACACACACCACACGCACACCAGGGCTGAAGATATAGTGCAGCAGATAGAGCATTTGCCTTGCATGTTTGGTTGATCCACATTGAATCCCCAGCCTCCTATATGGTACCTGAAGCCCCATCAGGAATGATCCCTGGACACAGAGCCAGGAATGAGACCTGAGTACTGCTGAGTATGACTCAAATACAAACAAAAATTTACATTTGTCTAAAAAGAACATTTCTAGCGTATAAGCCCTTTTCAAGGTTCCATGCATCTGATTCTGAGCTACGCCTTTGAGGGTGTATTTTATACTAAATGCTAATTATAGTGACATCTTAGTAAATTTCCACAGCAAAATTTTGAAACAAGTCAATCATATTAGGTCTTTTCCACATATCCTCTCTCTCCCTGGATTAGTGGATTACTCTCCTGGATTACTGTAGATTGTAGTACTGTGGATCCTGTAAGATTTTCGGAAGCATTTATAAATGTTCATATTATCCAATGCTCATATAGGGTTTATTTTTCTGTTTTAAAAAATTTCCTGGTAGATATTCTCAGTTTCTTTGTTTGTTTGTTTGTTTGTTTACATATTTTACAGCTCAATCTGTGACAGAATGTCAAGTTTCATATTTCCTAATTATATTAACATAGTCATTCCTTAGCTACTTTCTTATGTACTACTGACATGCATATTAATATCATAAATAGGAACAGTAGGATCATAAAAAACATTTTTAAAACTTAGCAATCACTTCCAAATTCTGCTCCATAGCAGCTGAATTAATCTATAAGCCTATTAGAACTCAAAATATTTGATACATATTTTACCCATTCTTGATATTAGAGATGTTTTGTCATTTTAATTTAGAACCTGTCTATTTATTCTACAATAAAATACATCACCAAAACCAATACATCACCAAAACCCATATATTTATGGAAATTTGATGTTTGGGTTTTTTGTGAAATTTTTCCTACCCATTGTCAATATTTATTGGTCTATTGACCTTCTGAAATATCTGACATGTTTTTTTTAGAAATTCTTGGTGTTATATTTTTATTTGTTGCAAATATTAAAAGAAATATTTCTTTCTTTTGTCACTAATATCTAACTCTGCTGAACTATGCTTTCATCCATTGTTTGTTTATCTTAATAGAATGCTTCTCCTCATAAAGCAATAGTCTGTCAAATTCTATATAAAAATCTATTAGCTATTTTATTGAGACCACACTAAAATTATACATCAATTTATAAAGACAATGTATTTTTAAAATAGAGCCATCTGTGTAGAATGCATATCTTTACATTATTTGACAAATTTTCTGCCCTTCAGCATTTTTAAATCTAATTTATATGACTTTGTGCAATACCAAAAATGCAATACATAAATACAGCTAAGTGCAAAATTATATTTCTTTCATTGAGAGGCTATGATTTCATTTCTGGTAAAAAAGAAAATATGAACTGCACATACAGAAAACCGAGCATCTTACAATTTGGGGTCAAAATGACATTTTATAAAGTTTAAAAAGACATTGAAAAAAGCTTACTCTCTGACTCCTACCATTTCATTGACTGTATAGTCTTTTGTATCAAAAATAATATTGGGATGCTTATATTAAATATTATTTCAAAAATAAGGCAATAATCTTCATTAATATGGACATTACATGAAAATAATATATTCTGGGAAAATGGGGGGAAGAGGAGGGGTTGGAGTCCATTGGAGAGTCCATTGGTAATAGGTGTGGTGTTGAAATTATGTTCATGAGAAACCATAGTTAGTAACATTATAAAAATGATTACTATTAATTTCAAAAGAAAATCATACATTTTATAAAACAGAGTGATTAGATATTACATACACATATACCCTCTGGATGAATTTTATAAATTTCCCTCTTACAGCATGTATTTTTAAATAGAAGTCTAAAAAAAAAAAGAAAGAACTACTCATACTAAATCATAATACTGTAAATATTACTTTGAAAAATGATTTGAATTACTCTACTACTTCAAAATAATCAGATCGCATCATTGTAAGAAAGGGTACCTGAATCAATATATTGCAGTGAGATTTTGTTTAAATTATCAAATAAACCCTCAAATAACCAAAACACAATTGTGAGTTATAGAGGGGAATACTTTGCATTAAATAAAACACTAGTTTAAGAAAATAGAGGAGGAAAAAACAATAGAGTGGTAATTCATGTTCAAACATTCTTGAAAATTCATGTCACTGATTCTCCTTATGGACAATATCAAAACAATAATGATGGGTCATGCAATCAAATATTTGGTTATAGATATGATTGTGACACAGGTCAGACTAGCTGAATACTGAGGATCATGAAGACACAACTGTAGTTCTTTTGTAACTGGTGGTGAAAAATGGGGCTTCAAGATCTTTCCCCGTCATTTTTGTTATGCCCTCACTCAGACTGAAAATTTCCATTATTATAAAATACACAGTGAGCTCAGTTCTTTTCTCTTTGTTTGGGGGTGGGTGGGTTTTGGGGTCACACCCAGCAGCGCTCAGGGGTTATTTCTGACTCCATCCTCAGAAATCACTCCTGGCAGGCTTGGGGGACCATATGGTATGCTAAGATTCGAACCACTGACATTCTGCATGAAAGGCAAACGCTTACCCTCCATGCTATCTCTCCAGCCCCTCTTTTCCCATTTTTCTTCTTCATCCTCAAAAGGACTTTTCCTACCAAAACTTTATGCTATGCTGCCAAGTTACCTTTCTCATGAGGCCTGTTGTAATACAGCAATATTTCATTAGAAAAACAAGTACACCTTTTCTCTAAACTTCATTTCACACAAATATTACATGTATGTGTTCATTATTTATTTTTCTTAAGATACATGCTTCCTTCTTTCTACTTTTTGTCTTTAACAAGTCATTGAAGAAGCTGCTCTTATTCCTGATGACTCCCTCTCCATTCCTTTCATATTACTCAGATTTCTGTTTTTCTCAATGTGATTTTCAGCCTCAGAAACACCCCAAAAATGTTCTCCTGTGACTTTTGTCATTGAACTATGCAAGAAGAAGAACAATACTTGAAAAATATAAGTTAATATTACACTGCCATAGATGAATTATAAAAATATTTTGGGGGTATGGTCACATCCAGGCATGTTCAGGAATTACTCCTGGCTCTGTGTGTGCCAGACAAATGCTTTACTTGTTGTACTATCATTCTGATCCTCATACAAATACTTTTCACATAGAGTAGGCACTAGTAACAAATTTGATCTGTGTATTTTGTGGCCATTATACTTTTCCATCACTTTTGAAGTCAAATATTGCTGGTGATAAAATCTTTTACTGGTAGTTTTTTTTTAATTTCAGCACTCAAAATATGTCATATCACTTCTTCTGGTCTCCCTCATTTCTGATGAAAATTTTGAAGATGTGTTAATTCATGTCTCTTCCATTTTTTAATGTTCTGTCCATGATTTGGGCTCTGTACAGTCTGACTGTGATGTGTCCATATTTTATCTCTATTCTTACTAAGATTTGGATCTTTTTCTGATTGTCCTAATGACAAGAAAAGGAAGTTAATTTAACAGCTCAAGATTAGAGCTATAGCCCAGCAGGTCCACCTACCTAAAAAAAAAAAAAATAGGTGAGTATTTAGCACACATATTGAAAAAGAAATAGAAGCCAGTCATCATGAATTAAGCAATTAAGCAAGTCTATATTTTGGACAATGTCTCTCATGCCAAAGAATTCACTTAATAAGTTCTCTGTACTCAATTTAATTCATAAATTCTTTATTTTTGTCTCTATTGAATAATAGAAAAACAGTAAGGGTGAAAGAGACCTGCAGAGTCAGGTCTTACGCTGAGAAAACTATAGTTTTCTATAATTATAGAAATTATATTTATAAAATTATAATTATAGAAAACTATAGTTTCTATAGTGACTAATTGTGGCTTGGGCAAAAATGCATAATGATAAAAGACAATAACCTTTATCATATTTCTGCTGTTATCAAGGGACTACTTTTGGAGCCCCAGTCTTATATCATAAAAAGTGAAAATAAATGCTGTTCAGTTCCCAACCTGTAAGAAGCTTTATAGATGTGATTTAAGCCTTCTTGCCATGATTCCATTTTGAAAAATTATGGAAGAGTTTGTCCTCTTAATGTCCGATGAATATTCAATCACTGTAGTAAATATAATATTCGTTCTACTGCATGAGTTCTACTTTATCACTTTATTTACAATATGTCTAGACTACTATCATTGGAACTGTTACTTCCAGTCAAAATTTTAAAATGACAGATAGAATAACACTCAATGTACCTTCCGTATGATAACACATATACCTATTTCATTCTAGATAATGTGGACTCCTCCAAAATAAAGAAAGCAAACAGAACAAATCTGTTTGGTAATAAAGTGGACTGACTGACTCTTGTGACAGGAGGTCAGTGGACATGCTGGGCTTGACCTGAGAGGGGCTAGGAGCATTTTTACTATGTACTTCTAGGATTCAAAAGTCTAACTTCCTCATGTGTTGGGTGTTCACCGAGTGCTGTACTTCCCCCGAGTATTTTTTTCTGACTGCATGTCATGTTATATAGGAAAATACCTCAGAAACTGCATTTAAAATTAAGCCTTTTAGGGGCAGGAGTGATGACAGTCCAACAGGGAGGGCACTTGCTTTGCATTCATCCAACCATGTTTTATCCATGACATTCCATATAGTCCTCAGAGCACTTCCAGGAGTCATTCCTAAGTGCAGAACGAGAAATAACCCCTGAGCATTTCTGAGCATCTAAGCCCACCCCCCAAAAAAATGTCTTCCAGGCTTGTTCTTTAAGACTTGGTTCTCCCTTGAATACATACCTTTCTTGCTGGTCTCTGTTTTCTTTGTCTTTCTCTGGAGAAGCCTGTGTTCTCTCAATATACATTCCCTCTCTTTCTCTCTTCTCACAGCTTTCTAAGCAAATTCCTTTCAATAAAAACTGCCTTTCTTCACTAAAAAAATTAATTAAATTAAATAAGTCTTCCAAAGCTTTGTTAAACAGGAGTGGCTTGAGTGGCCGTTGTTGTCTTGTTCTTCATTTTTGTCGAAAAGCCGTGTTTGTCACCGTTGAGTACAATATTAGCTGTGACTTGTCATGTATGGTCCTTATTATGTCGAGGCGCATTTCCTCTATACCCACTCTCTTGAGAAGTTTTATCATAATTGAATTTTGTAAGTGATTTTTCCCCATCTATTGAGATGATCATGGTATTTTTTTTGTCCTGTGTGTTGTTAATGTAGTGTATCATACATCAACTGGTTTGCTCAAATTGAACCACCCTTTCACGCCAGGGATAAATCCTACATTATCACAGTGTTTGATCCTTTTAATGTGATGCTGAATTTGATGGGCCCAGTGTTTTTCTAAGTACTTTTGCCTGAATTCCCACATTGGCATATTGTTTCCTTTCCTAATAATATCTTTTCTCTCGATGGTTGACATCAAAGTATGCCATTATCAAAAATTAAGTTTGCAAGTATTCTCTTGCCTCAACTTTTCAGATAAGCTTAAGAATCCCTGGTATTAATTTTTTTCTTGAAACTTCACAAGATGAAAGAGACAATAAAGAAAATAAAGTTGCTTGCTTTATAGAAGGCTGGCTTGATTCCAATACCATATGATCCACTAGACACATAGTAAGGAGTGACCCCGTGAGCACAGAGCAGGAGTAATCCCTGAGTACTGCCAGGTGTGGCATAAAACCATCCCCAAAAAAATTTTTTTGAAATAATTCACCCTGAATATAGCTGGTCCTGGAATCTCTTTAGTTTGGTGGAATTGTTAATCCTAAATCAATCTCTATATCTATAATTAGACTACAGACTTTGAACTTTGTGATTCAGTATTTTCAGTTTGCACACTTCTAGGAATATCTCCATTTCCTCTTGGTTACTGAATTTCTTGGAGTATAATTATTCACCATATTCTCTTTTGATTGAGGATGCTGGGGACCTCCCCAGCACAGCTCAAAAACCTGTGAGTCATTTCTCACCTCATCAGTGTCAGACCTGACAGCTACGTACTTGGGTCTGAGATGCAGAATTGCTCAGGTGTGCGGTGCTTGGGCCACCCAAACTGCACCCAGTGGTGCCTGGGAAGCATGTTGTGGCAAGGATTAAATTCAGAGCCTAATACACACATAGCTTTGTCACCAATCCTCTGGGTTCCCTCCACACCTCTCGCAGCAGTCCCCAGGGTCCTTCCTGTCTCTGTGAGAGCAACTGTAAAGTCTGCTTGTGAGTTTCTGATATTAATCATTCAAGTACTCTCATTTTTTCCAGCTGTATCTGGAAAGATATTCGACATTACTAATCATTGGGGATATGTAAATCAAGACTACAATAAGATCTCTACATGCTTGTCAGGACAGCTATTATCAAAAATTAAAAAGACAAGTTTTGATGAAGACTTTGTGGAGAAGTCTGAATCTTTGTGCTCTGTTAGCAGGGATGTAAAATGGGGCCTGCACTGTACAAACACTACAGAGCATCATCCAAACAATGTTTTCAACATAACAGAGGCTAGAGAGATAGTATACAGGTAAGGTGCTTGCTTGGCAAGCAGTTGCCCAGATTTAATACCAGCACCCCTATGTTCTCCCAAGCCCAGCAGGGGTGATCCTTGAGTATAGAGCCAGAGGTTAGCCCTGAACAAGTGTAGCCAAGTTTGACCCCCAAACTAAAAATATTAAAAAACAGAAAAGCAACTGAGATATAATTTAGCAAACGCATTCTATGTAGGCATCAAAAAAGATTGAAAGCAGAATCCTCGAGAGATAAATCTGAGTTCCCTTTATAGAACATTATTCACAATAGAATAAACATGGTAACAACCTAAATGTCCACTGATGAATAAACAGCTCAGCAAAATGTGAAATATAAATAAAACAGAATGTCACCCAGCCTTCAAAAGTAAAGAAAATCAAGGCCAGGGAAGATAACTCAATAGGCTAGAGGGCGTGCCTGGCTTACACAGGACTCCAGGTACAATCCTGGGCACACCGTGACCAGTTGGCAACTTTCAGTGTACCCAAGGAAACTTCCAAGAATCACTAGGGAGTCCCCATGACCCCCAAAAAACATAGACCAAAATGAGTAAGTAAAATCTTACCAATCTTCTGGGCATTATGCTGAGATAAGTCAGTAAAAGACAAATACTTAAATGATGATTCTATTTAAAAGAAAATTGATTGTAGAATCCAACTGATAAAATCTGAGACAACAGCTCACTTCCGAGACACAAAGAGGAGGAGTGCAGGGGTTGTGGGGTGGTGGTGGCTCAATGGGAAGTTGCTGTTCTCCACAAATAAACTTTCACTCATATAAACAAACAAGATTGGGGCTTCATGCCTACAACACTGTGCCTTTACTGCCCAATACTGTACTCAGCACTTAAACATTCGTTAAGAAGGTAGAGTTCAAGTTACATATTTTTACATTGATTTTTAAAGAAAAAAAATGACTGCAACGTAAAAGGATGATAACATGTTTTCACCTGTTAGATTAGCACAAAATAGTATCACTGGCAGTGAATAAAAATAACTCATCCTAAACTTTGTTCATTTGAGTTTGAGTTACCAGTAAAGGGAAATGATTTGAAAGTATAGATAAAAATTTAAAATATGCATTTTAAGTAGTGGTTTCACTTTTATGTTCATGCCCTAATGTAATAATAATAAAAAGATACATGTATTCAAATTAAGTATCTGAAGAAATCTGTTGTATAGTTATCTGTACAGAAAAAGACTAGAAATAAAATCATCTAAAGCAGGGGTCTCAAACTCGCGGACCAAGGGGCGTTTGCGGCCCTCAGTACAACATATTGTGGCCTGCGGCCAGCCTTCAAATATTGCAGTATTTGCGAGCAATAAAAATCACATTAGTAAGAAAAAAACGCATTAAACATTCACATACCCCGAGCAGTTCCATTCGGGGTATGCAAATGTTTAATGCGATATTTTGCGATTTTTTTTCTTACTAATGCGATTTTTCATTGCGAATATTTGGTAAGTGAATAATCGTAAATACTTTGCGCCTAGCACAGACGTCATTTCTGCTACTCCTGCATGCTGTCCCTTGCATTATCTGAGGCCTAAGGGAGAGAAGGAGAGAAGTTTATTACAGAATTAGATTTTGTCATACTTTCATCATGACTTCATCAAAGCCTGCAGTGAAGAGAAAGATTGATGACAAGCACAGACCATTTCAGGAAAAGTGGGAGACGCAGTATTTCTTTATTAAGCACGGGGGCATCCCCACATATCTTATTTGCTCAGAGAAAGTTGCAGTGCACAAGGAATACAACTTGAAATGCCATTATTCAACTAAACATGCTGAGGAATGTGCAAAATATCAAGGAAATGAGAGAGCCAAGCGGGTTGCCAGTCTTAAAGCATGTCTAATAAGGCAACAAGATTTCTTCAAGAAAGCAACCAAAGAGAATGTTGCATCAGTCAAAGCTAGTTACATGGTTAGTGATATGATTGCTAAGACAGGGAAACAATTGTCAGAAGGAGAGTTTGTTAAAAAATGCATGTTACAGGCTGCAAGTATTATCTGTCAGGAAAAGAAAGGTCAGTTTAGCAAAATTAACCTTTCTGCCAACACTGTGGCAGAGCGCATTTTATGATGATAAAGAGACATTTATCATCAACTGTGTGAGAAAGCCAAATGTTTTGATGCATGCTCAGTTGCTCTTGACGAGGACACAGATATAACAGACACTTTGCAGCTCACAATTTATGTCCGTGGTGTTGATTGCTATTTTGAATTGACAGAGGAGCTGCTCACAATAATTCCAATGCATGGCCAGACCACTGCTAATGAGATATTTTGGCATCTGTGTGATTGAGAATGCAGGTTTGCTATGGAAGAGGTTTGTTGGAATAATAACCGATGGAGCGCCATCAATGACAGGGAGGAAAAGTGCACTGGTGGCACTTGTTCAAATAAAAACTTGAAGAGGAGCGTGTAGAGAAGGCCATTGCTCTTCACTGCATTATCCATCAGTAGGCCCTTTGCAGTAAATGCCTGCCGTGTGACAATGTGATGTCTGTTGTTGTGAAATGCATCAACCAAATCAGATCCAGGGGCTTAAAGCACAGAAGGTTCCATGTTTTTTTAGAGGAAATAGAGTCAGAATATGGAGATGTGCTCTATTTCACCGAGGCACATTGGCTCAGCAGGGGAAATGTCCTGAAAAGTTTTTTTTGAGTTGAGAGAAGTGAAAGCCTTCATGGAGAAGGATGGGAATGCTGTTACTGAGTTGAGTGATCACAAATGGCTCATGAACTTAGCTTTTCTTGTTGACATCACACATAAGCTGAATGTACTAAACAAGATGTTACAAGGCCCAGGGCAGCTTATCAGTGCTGCCTATGACAACATAAGAGCATTCTCCACAAAACTTGTGTTATAGAAATCCCAGCTCTCTCAGACAAACCTTTGCCATTTCCCAGCATGCAAGGAACTTGTGGATGCAGGCATACCATTCAGTGATGAGAAATATGTTGATGTTATTTTTAAGCTAGAGAAGGCATTTGATCACAGATTTGCAGACTTCAAAAAGCACAGAGCCACTTTCCAACTTTATGTGGATCCCTTTTCCTTTGATGTGCAAGATGCCCCTCCTGTGCTTTAAATGGAGCTCATTGACCTGCAATGCAACTTTGATCTCAAAGCCAAGTTCAGGGAGATTAGTGGAAAAGCAGACATGCATGGGCAATTTTTGAGAGAATTGCCCCCCAGCTTCCCTGAGCTTTCCCGAATGTTTAAGTGCACCATGTGCCTTTTTGGGAGCACATATTTGTGTGAAAAGTTATTCTCCACATTGAACTTCAATAAGTCAAAGTACAGGTCTAGAGTTAATGATGATCATCTTCAAGCTATACTGAGGGTCTCAACTGCTTCCTCTCTAAAGCCAAATGTAGTTCAGATTTGTGAGGAGCGCTGTCAAGTCTCTAGCAGCAAGGAATAGGCAAAAGATGCCATGTTCAGAAGAACTATTCATGATCTTCACCCAATATTCTATTCATGTTCAGAAGAAATAATTAAAACTGTTAATAATGACGTTTGAGGACTTTTTTTGTGAACTCGCTTATGTGGCCCTGCCTCACCCCAACTTTGCCTCCTGCGGTCCCCAGGTAAATTAAGTTTGAGACCCCTGATCTAAAGTAAAGAATTTAAATAAGTACATGTGAAAGTGTGAAACTAGACCACCACTACCCAATGTCATCCACATTAATTAACATCAGATTAATTAATGTCACACACAACTTAATTCAAAATGGATTAGAGATTTGCTGTAACATCTGAAAACATAGAAGAAATAGAAAAAAACTGGGAATACATTCTTAGACACTGGCTTTAGAGATATGTTTGAAGAGGCTAGAGAGATAATTAAGATTAAGGTTAAGGTTAAGGCATTCATCTTGCATGTGGCCAACCCAGGTTTAATCTTTAGCACCATATCTACAGTCCCCTGATCACTACCAGGAATGAGTACAGAACCAGGAATAAACTCTGAGCACTGCTGGGTATAGCCCCAAAACAAACAAATAAGCAAACAAAAAAAGATGTGCTTGAAGCCTCAACACCAACAATAAGGTAAACAAAATAAAGAGTAAAGAGATGAAGGGCAGGAGAGGTAGCACAAGTGGTAGGGCATTTGCCTTGCATGTGATAGCCTAGGATGGACCATGGTTCAATTCCCTGGTGTCCCATATGGTCCCCAAAGCCAGAATTTTCTGAGCGCATAGCCAGGAGTAATCCCTGAGCGTCATTGGATGTGCCCAAAAAAAAAAATAAATAAAATAAATAAAAATAAAAATAAAAAGATGGGACTAATTCAGATTAAAAGACTTCTGCACAGAAAAAAAATTAAAAAAAAAACATGGGCTCCCTGTGTGTGACACCAGGCGGGGAAAATCCGCGAAAGTACACCGGCCCAGTGGGGCTCAGCTGTGAAAGACTGTGAGTGTGACCTGTCTATGTCTGTCTACTGTCCTCTTGCGTGAAACTCTTGCGAGTGGGGCAAAAAGACCCTCCAGAAACCTCGCTTGCCCAGACACCATTCTCAGGGAGGGACTTCAGAGCATAAAAACCGGCTAACCTTTGCAAAAGCTGGCTCCCTGTGTGTGACACCATGCGGGGAAAATCCGCAAAAGTACACCGGCCCAGTGGGGCTCAGCTGTGAAAGACTGTGAGTGTGACCTGTCTATGTCTGTCTACTGTCCTCTTGCGTGAAACTCTTGCGAGTGGGGCAAAAAGAGGCTCAGAGGAGCACGGCCGCTCCGCTTCGCTACGCGGCCATGCACTCTTTCTAAGGAAAGAACTCCATTGCAACAAGAAGGAAAAATCACACTAAGAACGGCGCTATATCACAGAAGCAAACATTTCTCTCTGGACTGTCTTCTCTGTTGCATGCTCGGGCCTAAGATTTGTCCCAGTGTGAGGCTTCATCCACGGAGGACTCCCCTCCCTTAGAGGCAAGTCAGCCCATCCAGAAAGGGAGGAGCCAGAGGAGTGTGCTGCCTACATCATATAGACAATGAATACCACTACAACACGTAGAAAAACCCACAATACAAGTGTGACAATGGGGAAACAACGCAGGCCAGCATCAGACATAGAGAATGAAGATGACAATTCTGAGGACCAGATAATGACTGAACAACTAATCAACCTCTCAGATAAGGACTTTAGACTAGCAATATGGAAGGTGCTCAACAGACTCCAAGAAACCATGGATCGAGTTGAACAGAACACTAATAAGAACCAAGAAAATATGAAGGCAGAAATGACAAAACTCCAAACTGAAATAACATGTCAACTAACAGGACTGAAAAAGTCAGTAAACGAAGTGAATGACAAAATGGATAAGCTCTGGGACAGGGTATCAGAAGCTGAGAATAGACTTGGTGCTGTGGAAGATGAGATACATAACAATTCCATACAGCAGGAGAGATTGGACAAAAAACTTAAAGCAAATGAGCAGACAATGGAAAAATTAGTCAAAGAATGGGAACAGACGAAAATAGAAGTCTATGATAAGATCAACAGAAACAACTTAAGAATCATTGGAGTCCCAGAGACCCAGGAAGAAAATTTCCAGGAAGAATCAATGGTCAAGAACATCATTAAAGAGAAACTTCCAGAGCTAAAGAATATATGTGATCAAATCCTGCATGCCCGAAGAGTACCAACCAAAAGAGACCCCAGAAAAACCACCCCAAGACACATCCTAGTCACAATGACAAATCCCACAGATAGAGACAGAATTCTGAAAACAGCAAGATCAAAAGGGGAAATCATGTTCAAGCAAGCTTCCCTGAGATTTACAGCAGACCTGTCACCAGAAACGCTCAATGCCAGAAAGCAGTGGTGGGATATTGTGACAAGACTGAATGAAATGAATGCTTTACCCAGAATACTATACCCAGCAAAACTCACTTTCCGGTTTGATGGAAGAATACATGGTTTCACAGACAAAAAACAGCTCAGAAACTTCACAGACACAAAACCAGTCTTAAGAGAAAAACTGAAAGACCTAATCTAAGACAAGACTACCCAAAAGACACACCAAATTTTGAAATAAAGATGGCGTTAAATCCCAGGACAATTCTTTCTCTCAACGTCAATGGACTAAATGCACCAGTTAAGAGACACAGAGTGGCTAAATGGATCAAAAAACTCAATCCAACCTTCTGCTGCCTACAAGAAACGCACCTGAATAGTCAGAACAAACATAGACTCAAAATAAAAGGCTGGAGAAAAGTTATCCAAGCAAACAACACCCATAAAAAAGCTGGAGTGGCCATACTAATATCAGATAATGCAAACTTTATACTCAGGAAGGTTGTAAGGGACAAAGACGGACATTTTATATTAATCAAGGGGTACGTAGAGCAGGAAGAATTCACTCTCCTAAACATATATGCACCGAATGAGGGGCCAGCAAAATATTTAATACAACTGTTGACAAATCTGAAAAATAATATCAACAACACAATAATTGTGGGGGACCTTAACACGGCTTTGTCAACACTGGACAGGTCAACCAGACTGAAACCCAACAAGAATATACTAGATCTGAGGAGAGAAATGGAAGAAAGAGGCCTAGTGGATATATATAGGACTCTCCATCCCCAGAAACCTGAATACACATTCTTCTCCAATGTACATGGGACATTCTCCAGGATAGACTACATGCTGGCACATAAAACATACCTCCATAAGATCAAGAGGATAGAAATTTTGCAGACTACCTTCGCTGACCACAAGGCTCTGAAATTATTTGTGAACTCCAAAGGGACTCAGAAGAAACACTTTAACACCTGGAAGTTAAACAGCCTCATGCTCAATAACCAGTGGGTCCGAGATGAAATCAAGGAGGAAATAAAAAGGTTCCTGGAAACAAATGACAATAAAGACACAAACCTTCAGAACTTATGGGACACAGCAAAAGCAGTACTGAGAGGAAAATTTATAGCTTTGCAAGCACACATCAGGAAGGAAGAAGGAGCTTACCTGAGTAGCTTAATGACACAGCTAATAGAACTAGAAAATGCTCAACAAAAGGACCCAAGAATAGGAAGACAGAAGGAAATAACAAAGCTGAGAGCAGAAATCAACGAAGTGGAAACTCAAAAAACAATCCGAAAGATCAACGAAAGCAGAAGTTGGTTCTTTGAAAAAATAAACAAGATTGATAGACCACTGGCAAACCTAACAAAGAAAGAGAGAGAGAGAAATTTGATAATTCGTATCAGGAATGAAAAAGGAGAGATCACTACTGATATGACAGAGATTCAAAGGGTAATCAGAAACTACTTTGAAAAACTCTACGCCACTAAAAATGAGAACCTGGAAGAAATGGATAAATTCTTGGACTCTTATAATCTTCCACGGTTGAAGGAAGAGGATGTAGCATATCTAAACACCCCCATCACCATTGATGAAATTAAAACAGTAATCAAATGTCTGCCGAAAAACAAAAGCCCAGGTCCAGATGGATTCACTAATGAATTCTATCAAACTTTCCAAGAGGAACTACTGCCAATCTTGGCAAGACTCTTTCATGAAATTGAACAAACAGAAACACTTCCAAATAGCTTTTATGAAGCCAACATCACCTTGATACCTAAACCAGACAGAGACGCTACCAAAAAAGAAAATTACAGACCAATATCACTGATGAATGCAGATGCAAAGATCCTCAACAAAATCCTGGCAAATAGGATTCAATGCCTCGTTAAGAAGATCATCCACTACGATCAAGTAGGTTTCATCCCAGGAATGCAAGGCTGGTTTAACATCCGTAAATCTATCAACATAATACACAACATCAATAACAAGAAAAATAAAAACCACATGATCATATCAATAGATGCAGAGAAAGCATTTGATAAGGTCCAACACCCATTCTTGATCAAAACTCTCAGCAAGATGGGAATGGAGGGAACCTTTCTCAATATAGTGAAGGCCATCTACCACAAGCCAGTGGCAAATATTATCCTCAATGGAGAAAAACTGAAAGCCTTCCCTCTAAATTCTGGCACAAGACAAGGCTGTCCTCTCTCACCACTCCTATTCAACATAGCACTGGAAGTACTTGCTATAGCGATTAGGCAAGAAAAGGATATCAAGGGAATCCAGATAGGAAAGGAAGAAGTCAAGCTCTCACTGTTTGCAGATGACATGATACTCTACTTAGAAAACCCTAAAGACTCTATCAAAAAGCTTATAGAAACAATAGACTCATATAGCAAGGTGGCAGGCTACAAAATTAACACACAAAAATCAATGGCCTTTCTATATACCAATAGTAATAAGGATGAAATGGACATTAAGAAAACAACCCCATTCACAATAGTACCACACAAACTCAAATATCTTGGAATCAACTTGACTAAATATGTGAAGGACCTATACAAAGAAAACTATAAAACTCTGCTCCAAGAAATAAGAGAGGACACACGGAAATGGAAACACATACCCTGCTCATGGATTGGCAGGATTAACATCATCAAAATGTCAATACTCCCCAAGGCATTATACAGATTTAATGCCATCCCTCTAAAGATACCCATGACATTCTTCAAAGAAGTGGATCAGACACTTTTGAAATTCATTTGGAACAATAAACACCCTCGAATAGCTAAAGCAATCATTGGGAAAAAGAATATGGGAGGAATTACTTTTCCCAACTTTAAACTGTACTACAAAGCAACAGTTATCAAAACAGCATGGTATTGGAATAAGGATAGGTCCTCAGATCAGTGGAATAGGCTTGAATACTCAGAAAATGTTCCCCAGAGATACAACCATCTAATTTTTGATAAAGGAGCAGGAAATCCTAAATGGAGCAGGGAAAGCCTCTTCAACAAGTGGTGTTGGCACAATTGGATAGCCACTTGCAAAAAATTAAACTTAGACCCCCAGCTAACATCATGTACAAAGGTAAAATCCAAATGGATTAAAGACCTCGATATCAGCCCCAAAACCATAAGATATATAGAACAGCACATAGGCAAAACACTCCAGGACATTACAGGCATCTTCAAGAAGGAAACTGCACTCTCCAAGCAAGTGAAAGCAGAGATTAACAGATGGGAATATATTAAGCTGAGAAGCTTCTGCACCTCAAAGGAAATAGTGCCCAGGATACAAGAGCCACCCACTGAGTGGGAGAAACTATTCACCCAATACCCATCAGATAAGGGGCTAATCTCCAAAATATACAAGGCACTGACAGAACTTTACAAGAAAAAAACATCTAACCCCATCAAAAAATGGGGAGAAGAAATGAACAGACACTTTGACAAAGAAGAAATACGCATGGCCAAAAGACACATGAAAAAATGTTCCACATCACTAATCATCAGGGAGATGCAAATCAAAACAACGATGAGATACCACCTCACACCCCAGAGAATGGCACACATCACAAAGAATGAGAATAAACAGTGTTGGCGGGGATGTGGAGAGAAAGGAACTCTTATCCACTGCTGGTGGGAATGCTGTCTAGTTCAACCTTTATGGAAAGCGATATGGAGATTCCTCCAAAAACTGGAAATCGAGCTCCCATACGATCCAGCTATACCACTCCTAGGAATATACCCTAGGAACACAAAAATACAATACAAAAACCCCTTCCTTACACCTATATTCATTGCAGCTCTATTTACCATAGCAAGAATCTGGAAACAACCAAGATGCCCTTCAACAGACGAATGGCTAAAGAAACTGTGGTACATATACACAATGGAATATTATGCAGCTGTCAGGAGAGATGAAGTCATGAAATTTTCCTATACATGGATGTACATGGAATCTATTATGCTGAGTGAAATAAGTCAGAGAGAGAGAGAAAAACGCAGAATGGTCTCACTCATCTATGGGTTTTAAGAAAAATGAAAGACACCCTTGTAATAATAATTTTCAGACACAAAAGAGAAAAGAGCTGGAAGTTCCAGCTCACCTCAGGAAGCTCACCACAAAGAGTGATGAGTTTAGTTAGAGAAATAACTACATTTTGAACTGTCCTAATATTGAGAATGTATGAGGGAAATGTAGAGCCTGTTTAGGGTACAGGCGGGGGTTGGGGGGGGGAGGAGGGAGATTTGGGACTTGGGTGATGGGAATGTTGCACTGGTGATGGGTGGTGTTCCTTTTATGACTGAAACCCAAACACAATCATGTATGTAATCAAGGTGTTTAAATAAAAAAAAAATTAAAAAAAAAACATATATCCTAATCAGAGATCCTACTGAAGAAGAAACTGTGTTTGTACATTAGACCAATTTATGTACAAGAGGTACTATCCAAAATCTACAAAGAACACACAGAACTCTACAGTTTAAAAAAGGCAAACAATCCCATTAAAAATGGGCAGAACATATGAATTAAACACTTCTCAAAAGAAGTCATTCAGAAGACCAACGTGAAAAGATGTTTGCCTCTTTCTATTGAGCAAGTGTGAAACAAAACAAGTTATGACTAAAAACAAACAAGTTGTGACTTCACACCTGTGAGAATAATATGTCTCCAATACAAAGGAAATAACAAGTGCTGGAGAGAATGTAAAAAGAAGAATGTACCATGGTTGGTGGGAATGCAAATTGGAATAATCAGTATGAAGGCAGGTAGTATAGATATTCCCACAAGATTAAAAACTGAAATTCCATTTCATCTAGCTATCTGTCTTCTAGGGATTTATCTAAAAAAATATTTTAAAATGCTAACTTGGATTCTAGGATAAGTTCTGCCCAGTCATGATTGTCATAGTCAGTCTTCTCTAGTTAGTGATCTTGGTTTCTGCACAGATCAAAGGATGATGTATCTTCTGATTTCATTTTACCATTAGGTGATGATGTAGGACAACCTGCTCTTAGATCAAGTTGGGCCATTTCCTTGTTGTCAGGATGTCATATCAAAATTGGTGCAAGTTGATACTTGAGCAATATTAGGAATTTCCCAGGGGAGAGTTTGGTTCATGGTGCTGTTGCAGGGAACTGTAATCAGTTCTATGTCTGGGATCTAGGTCTCAGGATTGGGCGGTCAGGCTAGGCAGTGTACAAAAATCAAGATCTCTAATTACAGAGGTCTGGAGCAGAACTTCTGGAAACACAATGAAAAGTTTCTATACCCACAATAAAAATTAAAAAAAAAGAATATATAGTAGTAAAAGCAAAAGAAAAGACTCTATCCCAGGCTTCGTCCTAGGATCTATGCAAAAACCAAGACCACCAATTATAAAAGACTGATTACAACAACAGAGATGAAACAGAACTTCTAGAACTGTAAAGAAAGACTCTATCCTAGGCTTTATCCTATGACCTGTGCAAATACCAATAGTTACAGAGGCCTGATTTTATCATCCACAATTGAGTAGAAAGTTTCCAGGCACCATAAAAAGACCTTGGGATTTATAAATGAGCATGTACAGAGCCTGAAGTTATTTCCATGACAGTATGCTTCAAGGACAGAGAAACCCTGTATCTCTTAGGACAAAAGAATTCCCTTTCTAATTTCCCTAATTTTTACTGTGCCTATGCAAAAAAAAAAAGAAAGAAAGAAAGAAAGAAAAGAAAGAAAAGAAAAGAAAAAGAAAAGAGCACAAAACCTTGACACACCAGCCCTCCTTCCTTTTGTTTTTTTTTTCTTTTTTGTTCTCATGGTAGTTATTGTTTGGTTGCTGTCTTTGTTGCTGTGGCATTTTTTATTTTATAGTTTCTGGTTTGCTTTTCTGTTTAATTTTTGTTTTTTGTTTTGTTTGTTTTTAGTTGTTTTGGTTTTTATTGTTTTTCTTCTTTTCTTTTAAATTGATAGTTATAACCTCTAGATGGACTCCTCTTGGGTTTATTATTTTTTTAAAACAAAACAATATAACTTGAAACATCTTGTCCTGCCTCATAAATTGAGGGGGGAAAATGGATGGTACCATGATCAAACAGTCTTATGAACATTGAGTAGAAATAAAAAATGATCAGACTTGCACACCAAACCCAAAATCAATGACAACAGAATCGATATCCAATCTATAACAAGCTATACACAGAGGGGACCAGTTATATTAGCAGTCCAGGGAGAGAGGAGGGAGATACAGAATGCATGCTGGGAACAGGGGTGGAGGGAGAACAATTGTGGTTGGAATGCCCCTGAATTGAATCATTGTCACTTGGTACTTTAAATATTACTGTGAAAGATTCATAATTCACTTTGATCAAAATAAAATTTATTTTTTAAAAAACTCTAACTTGAAGATAGCTATGCACCCTTGTTTTGACTACAGCATTATTTAGAATAACCTAGAGCTGGAAACTACCTAAGTGGCCAGAATAGATGAGTAGATCAAAAGATGCGGTATATCCATGCAATGGAATAGACACTCTATCAGAAAGATGAACTCCTCTTCTTTGCAAAATCGGGAGAGCCTTAGACCTTACTGTGTTTGGCCACACACAATTTCACTCATATGTAGTACTTAGAGAAATCAGAGGAATCCATTAAAAAATAAGTGTTTAATATGTTAAGATTATTTCATAGCTGCCCAATAAGGAAAAAGATGGATCCATCGGCTAAAAGATGTCAACTGAATGGTGAAGGATAGAATTGGACTGTTAAGTAATGAATTTAATGTCAGGTACACAACATGTTAATTTGGGGTGCCTTACCATGGTGCCTTACCCCATGGCTCCTACATTATCTTCCATTAAGTTCACTGAGCAGTGCAATAGGCTCCACCAGAATTAGATTCTTTTAGTCAACTAGGCTGGGGGATGTGACAGGACTGCTCAGGCACAGCAGTGTTGGATTATCCAGGTCTCTCCCACTGCTCACAGCCTCCAGACTCACACTAGCCATGCTTAATGGTCTCCAGGTCTGCATCCAGCAATGCTCAAGGATCCATATCATGCTGGGAACTGAACCCAGACTAGGAATATGCCCCCTAACCACCATACTGTATCCTGGCCCACAGGCTGATTTTTAATGAGTCACTAAAACATCATGTTATAATGCAGTTGATTTCAGTTTCATTTAGTCTTAAACTCCCCCCAAAGGACTGCAGGGAACAAGACCATGAGCACCAATCTGTGAGTAACCTTCAGTCACCATCAGTTATAGCTCCTTCCCATACTCTTACAAAAAACTGAAAAAAAAAAAAGAGTCACAGTTCATTGTGACTATATTGTTTTGATCCGTGTGTGTGAGAGAGAGAGATAGAGAGAGAGTGAGAGTGAGAGAAAGAGAGACAAAGACTAGAAGAACAAGATCAGCTTTTCATAAAGTAGATAAATTGGGACACAGTGTATACCTGGGTGAAAACGTGTGGGTACTTGGTGAATAGAGAGATGTACTCGGACCTACAACAAATACACACAAGAGCACTGGCAGATCCTTTCCAAACAGAGCAGGAGCCAGGAAAATGGTTCAAGGGAATGGATGCTTCACAAGCAGGAACTCTAGGCTCCATCTCCAGTACTTCTCAGTCCCCCAAGAACCACCAGAACTGAACCTTAAGCAATGTTGATGTGCACATCCTCCCAAAAAAATAAAATTAGAGCAGAGAAAGCTACTATTTCCACTACAGCTGTGTCCTGAAAGTGTGACAGGACCTTGGAGGTCAATAGATTAAAAAATGCTTCCACTCCAGGAGCAAAGTAGAAGCCTGGAGAAAGATCCAAAACACTGATAAGCAAACCCTCTACACTTAAATTGCTGACTAGCAATTTTTTAACTTAATATTTGAAAAAACCTGAGAAACTATTTATGACCCTATTCACTCAAGTCACTACAGACTGAGAAACTTCAGCTGAGAGATGTGACCTAAGGTCACATGATCCTCCATGGGCAGAAACAGATTTTCAAAGTCTCTCAGCAGGCCCAGGAAGATGAGGACATGTGCGGCACTGGATTTGCTAAGTCCAGGTCATTAGCACTGCTGTAGGGGTCTCTGGTGTCAGCTCTGTTCTCTTCTACTTAGAGCTTGTGTAAGTCTAAAAGGAGGAACTTCATTTAATTCAGTTCCAGACAGGGAGGTGCATTAGCAGAAAGGAACTGGGAATCCATATAGTTAATGCTCCAAATTTTCTTCTGCTCCAAGGGTTGCAGACTTTGCCTATCCACTCAGTCCACCTAAGCCCACTAAAAATCTAATTTCTGCAGTATTATTTACCTAAAGAGGCCTCTTGCACCTAGGGACTTGGGTTTGGGCTTAGAAGAGTCTTGATACTGGAAGCTCCAGCCATACTTCCAAGGACATTTGCTGAAGCTACTGTAAGTCAAGGAGCATTTTTTGGAGGTGGGAGTGTGGGGCATTAAGACACAATGACTCTCATTTTACCTAGCAAGGAAACAGCATTGTCTCCATAATGTTCATTTTATGCTATTTCTTTAAAGAGGTTTTACAAAAAGAAAAAAACACATTTTCTCTCCCTTTCTTATCTCTTCTGACCTGAAGAGAAAAGAGAGAGAAAACAAATGGGAAGAAGGGGAGGGGTAAATCAATTATTGAAAACCAGGCCTCTCTCTTACACCACAATAAAGACATAAAAATAAAACAAAACATCTCAAAGCCCCATGTGAGACAGAAAACTTATACTTGCCACAAAGGAGCTGTTAAAATCGGTTCATTATTTCACCTAGGATAAGCTTTATTGTGAAAGTCTTTCAGTCAGTAGTTTAGCTTTTCCCCAACAGATTACTTCAAGCATCATTTATAGAAAAATTATTAAATGCAAGACAATTCAATGTGTGAAGAGAACAACATGTGAAAGTTATATTCCACAGTTCAGTAGTAATTCCAGTCCATAGAAATAATTCCAAAATGGATACTGAGCACAGAAAGCTACTTGATTAATATTAGCTATTATTATTATCCACATTATTGTTATTATTCTTCATGGTTCAGATTTAATATGTCAAAAGAGCTTACCGTGCCAATTTATAAGCTAACAACACATAAGAACTGGAATCATGCCTAACTATTAAAAAGTAACAGAGCTCTGGAACTTTTTTTTTAACTGTGTCAAACACTTTTTTAATTTGTGATTTTGTTTTAATTATCACATTAACTCTTTTTTTATTTGAACACCTTGATTACATACATGATTGCGTTTGGGTTTCAGTCATGTAAAGATCACCACCCATCACCAGTGCAACATACCCATCACCAATGTCCCAAATCTCCCTCCTCCCCACCCGACCCCCGCCTGTACTCTAAACAGGCTCTCCATTTCCCTCATACATTCTCATTATTAGGACAGTTCAAAATGTAGTTATTTCTCTAACTAAACTCATCACTCTTTGTGGTGAGCTTCCTGAGGTGAGCTGGAACTTCCAAGAGCTCTGGAACTTTTAAAGGCATTCCATAAACATTTGATCAACAAATGTTCATAGACGATATGATTTTGGTGGGCAGGAAATGAAAATGGATTTTTCAAACTGAGAATTAATTTTACGTGAACTACACAGGGCATGTGTGCTTTGTATTTTCTTCATTTCCCCAAGCTTTTATGCAATCCATCATTTATTCATCCAGTCATATACACATGCTTCTGGGGCCTTGCTCCTCAGCATGCCACAGAATGCTCCACCATCTGTTTTCAATATTGGGGACATCCTATATTTCATAGGGGTGTGAAGTTCTTTTGGAAGCCTTATGAACCCCCCCAAACCCAATTTAGATGCTTTTTCTTAGGTGTCCATGACACACCTGATGTATACCATTGTGTTGTTGCTTTCCAAACTGTGAGTTGTGATTAATTAATGAGTTTTGAATCTAATTAGCACATCTAGAAAGAATTATGCTTAATAAAAATAAAGCCACTTAGTGGAAAATGTTCAAAAATATTACTTTATAAAAATATAGCTGTGTGAAATTTTTTGTTTCACTTCTGTATTCCATATGTGTATATTAAATGTGATTAGGACTAGAAGGTAAGAATTGCATACTTTACTGCATATCATGGACAAAAAGTTAAACACATATATGTATATGTCATCTATTAATTTGTTCATATTGCTGAGTCTCCTTGAAAAAGCAGTTTACTAGTTTTTATAACTAACAATGGCACCTGATTTTCATTAAATTTCAATTCTATGGGGACTGTGATTTATGTTCTAATTTACGACATAGATGATTAGCACATAATCTTAAACTGGCCATATCTCTCCAAAATACCATTTTCACCAAAGGAGGAAGAATGATACTATTGCCTAGATTGGGTTCAAAGACTTTTGTTCATCTCTGGTCCTACAATCTTCCTGGGAAGGTGGAGAATCATAAATCTAGTGGTGGCCCCTTGAAGTTTTCCTTTTTCAATGTGAATAAAGCATAATTTTCTGTCAAATGTTTGGAAAGCAAAATGCATTATTCTGAAAAAATGTGAAGAAGACAGAAATAGGACTAGACTCTCTAAGGTTTGAGTTGGTTCCAGCTGCAGTGATAGGCCTTCACCAAGCACAGAGGCAGGAGAGTGCTACAGTGTAAGAATCTACCCCTCTGGATCCTGATTGGAAAAAAAAAATAATAAGCTGCAAGAAAGCAAGACTGGCATGTAACTGGCATGTGGTCCAGATGACAGATGATGGTGTCTAAGATTCAACTTATTATACAGGAGGTGTCAAAAAGATGTATCTTAAACATCCTTTTAAGATTGAGATGTCTGAGCTTCCTGCAGAATAATGATTCAGTTTAAGTGTCTGTACCCAGCAACAAGTGGATTACAGTATAACTGAAGTACTACTTGCTGAGCTAGGGAAGTCACAGGGTCCGACCATGTCAATTTAGAGAAGAGGTGCGCCCTGGCATGTTGTTCTTAGAAATATTTTTGATTATGGTGTCAATTCATTTATTTAAAACAATAGGCCTACTTCTCTATTGCCTATTTCTATAAATGCAAGAAGTAATTTTCAAAATTCAAAATCTCTGTAAATTAATTTGGCAACATTTAATATGAAAATTATTATGTGGTTTATCTTTAGAACATAAAAACAAAATGTTAAAAATCATTTGTGTATGTAAAATATTTTAATGAGATGCCATAAACGTGATAGTTACTACCAGTTAATAATAAAAATCTATACTTATTGCATTACAAAGTGAATAAAAAATTGAATGCATTCTAGACAAAGAATAAGATACATCTCCTGAACTGAGAGAATCAATCACAAAAGGTGTCTGATAGAATGATTTTATTACTTGGAAAGCACAAAAGTATTATTTCCATTGAAAAAATAAACCTTGGAATACTCAAGTGATTAATTACACAAATAAATGATCTATTTAGTAACAGATGTTACAAATAACATTGGCAAATAGAAAATAAAGTTATTTTTAATCAAAAAAAAAAAAGAGAAGAGGTGCGCAATAACCCTATCTGTGCCAAATGAAATATGCAAACCTATATGGAAACCCATTTACTCAGAGACAGCACTGAGTACCACTATCTTCCAAATATAGGGACAAAGGGAAATGAACTGACAATGAAATTCAAAGGGTCTTCAATAGATGTCATGAGTTAAGAACAGGCGGTAAAGAAGGGGCAGCAGTGAGATAGGAAGAGAACTGAGAGGCTGAGGGAAGTCATTCATAGCCGGATTTCAAGAAGGAAATGAACACATACAGAAAGAATTTTTGAGGTTTTGGGCCACACCCGGTGACACTCAGGGGTTACTCCTGTCTATGCACTCAGAAACCGCTCCTGGCTTGGGAGACCATATGAGACACCAGGGGATTGAACTGCGATCTGTACTGGGTCAACCATGTGCAAGGCAAATGTCCTATCACTGCGCCATAGCTCTGGCCCCCAGAAATAATTTATGTGCTAATAATCAGTACATTATGTTAACCATCATGAGTATTCTACAATGTGTGTTAACTCACTATATTGTACATCTAAATATGTAAAATGTCTATCAAATATTCCTCCATAAGGTTGAAAATTTTATTAGCACAGGTTACATGTTATATATTATATATATTAGCTATACAGGTTACTTTTTTTTGGGGGGGGGGGGACACAACCAGAGTGCTTAAGGGTTATTCCTGGGTCTGATCTCAGGGGTCATTTGTGGCAGTGTTCAGGAGACCATATGGAATGCCAGAAATTCAACCCAGGCTGGCCATACGCAAGACAAATAAATGCTCTACCCAGTATGCTATTGCTCTGGTCCCCAATGGTTATTTTTTATACTTTATTTGTCTTTTGTAGGCCAAATTGTGCATTTCTAAGTCTATTAAGTTTCCAATAATTACTATTTCCCTATGTATTATCAAATACTTATGTAATTGATAATAACATGTACAAATCTTGAAAAGCCATGATATAATCATTTGGATCAAATGTATACATTTAAAAAAAATTCCTTTTTTTAAAGGTAGGTAATACCCACTAAATAGAACCTCAAATGAATTCATTATAAGACAAAGTTTACTATATATCTTGACAACTTACTACATTAATGATCTTGAAAACTATATTATATGGGAATGATAAGAGAGGAACTAATGATAAGAAAGGGACTACAGAGATCACTAGATCAAATTTTTATTTTTGAGGGTTTTTTTATTATTCTATTTGGGAGGATTACTATTTCATTATTTGTAGTTTTCCTTATAAAATTTCCAGAACCAGTGTTAGAGAAATAGTACAATGATTAAGGCACTTACCTTCCATGGGCAGACCCAGATTTGATCCCTGCATTCCATATGGTCCCCCAAGCTAAGGAGTATATTCTTGAGTATGGAGTCAGGTATAGCCACAGAAAACCACCAGAAATGTCTCCATAAAAGAGAGAGAGAGAGAGAGACAGAGACAGAGACAGACAGAGAGACAGAGACAGAAACAGAGACAGAGAGAAAAAGAGAGAGAGAAAGGGAGATTTTTCAGAACCAAAACAAAAAAAATAGTTTTACTATCTTAAAGTAATAAGACTCATTCTATTTGCATTATCATACAGATCTGTTGGGCTCAGTCATAAATATGAGGTATATAATGAGATTTTAGTGGTCTTTTGCCTCCCTATGATATAAAGTAGAACATTTTGAATTTTATATTTCTAGAATTTATTTTATCACAGTTCATCAATTACTTCCATGTATGCTCAAAAAAAACTGTAAAAATGAAAGAACATTAAACTCACTTGAAAGGATAGTGCAATCATGAGATAAATCATCATTCTTCAGTTTTCTTATTCTATTACAGCACTTCATTGTCTTGCAAAAAAGATACCATTTTAAAACAAGAAGTTGAGAACCTGGTTTTACTTTTTATTTTAAACTTGATTAAACAATCTCACTGTTTCCTGCCCAAGGTGGTAAATACATAGGAATACACATAAAAATATATATAATAATGGGGCTGGAGAGATAGCATGGAGGTAGGGCATTTGCCTTACATGCAAAAAGATGGTGGTTCGAATCCTGGCATCCCATATGGATCCCCTGAGCCTGCCAGGAGCAATTTCTGAGCATAAAGCCAGGAGTAACCCCTGAGCGCTACTGGGTGTGACCCAAAAACAAACAAAAAAACATGTATACAATAAATACAAGACATTTTACAGTTATTAGAAAAATTAGACAATGAATAAAAAGAGACAGCTGCAATCCCGATTCTAAAGATGAAGACAAAAATTGATTATCTGAGTGAAATACAGGCCAAGGAGCCTGCTATCATCAGATAGATGAATTTTCTCTAATTCAGAATCAATGCGTAAACAATGTAGTTCTAAAAAAACAAGAAGGAAATCCAGTTTTGCCATCCAGTCATTTAATAAAGACAACATTGCACATCTAATTATTTATGTTTAACCTTAATTTATTTTGTTAGGGTAATGGGTTCAGAATGGTATTGACATTGATGATATTGGTTGTATATGATTATTCTATCTCATCCCCCAAAAAGTGCTCACAGCCCCCTCCCCAGAGGCTGCATCACCTCCAGTCCATCTACTCCCTCTCCCTAGTTTGAAACATCCCTGTTTGCTCAAACAGCATGCAACAACCTTTAATCTTTAAAGACACATGTAAACCAAAACTGTAGGACATAATGATATTTGCTTCAACTAGGGCTTATTCCAATTTTCAATGTTTACTTTCACTGTTCCTTTATTTTTTTCTTAAATTATCTGCCAAAAATACTATTTAAAATAAATGATAACCCATTAGGTTCTCCAAAATAAACAGTAATTCTTTATCCTGTTATATAAGAAAAAAGTGAGATGAGGAAATGAAGGTTCTCAAATTTATATTCAAGCACTATTTTTAGGATGTCTGCCATAAAGGGGAACAGAGAAATGGGCAGTAGCCAGAGAATAGGCAGGGCTTAAGGGCTATAGCTCAGCAAATAATTCTAGTTAGTGCTACAACCCAGCACTGGAAAAGGGCCTATATCTTGACCCAGACGTCTCTTTACTGCAAATAGAGGTGGAAGTGGCCAGAGTATAATGGCTCCTGATCCTAGCTGCTGAGTTTTCAGGGTACATCTATGGGAATCTTACAACCTCCCAACATACCAGAGTTCTCTGCAGGCACTTGTAATTTACATCAGAGTACCCAACCCCAGAACTGGCAGGAACAGATCACAACCTGTGGTATAGTTAGCAGAGACAGAAGCTATCCTAAATAATCTTATGTTCTCCCTGCAAGAGAGCTATATGCCTAGGCCAACCTATATAACTATTGGAATCAGTCATTTGGTGGAATGGAAATCAGTATTGATGCAAGCTTGTTGAATGGTTTCTAGTGACTGCCTAGCTTTGTTCTCAGAATCTCAAAAGCCAAACGTATTTGTGTAACTACATCTTAGGATAAACTGACATCATTAATGAAATGTCTTGGAAGACTGAGAAGTGAAAGTCTCCTCAGGATGGAACACTTATGAAAAATAACTAGTGTGATGCAGGAATGAATTGAGCAAACCGGAAGCTACTCTCTATGGTATCATCAGAGAGTAGGAATAGCAGTATATCAAGAGTGAGGGGAGAATAATAGAATGGCACATGAATGTACAAATATATGCAATTCTACTGATGGACAAGCTTCTTGTTTCTGTAAATCTTGCCTTATCCCCCTTTGGCTCCTCCAAATGTTAAGCCTATCTATATTGGTCCTGTCAGAACCTTCCTAGAACTACTACACCAAATTAAATGCCCTGAAATATATAGTCATTTTGCTGTAAAGAATTCATGAAAGCCTTGAGACTGGAGTAGAGTGTAACTACAAAGAAATACAGGCATAGTCCATTTTGGAATCAGCTATACCCCAAAGGACATCCTTGTTTTCACTTCAAAGAACTCTCCTCCCTCAGTTCGATCCTGGCATCCCATATGGTCCTCCAAGCCGGAAGCAATTTCTTTTTTATATATTTTTTTATTTTTTTGGTGGGCCACACCCGGTGGTGCTCAAGGGTTACTCCTGGCTATCTGCTCAGAAATAGCTCCTGGGGCCGGCGAGGTGGTGCTAGAGGTAAGGTGTCTGCCTTGTAAGCACTAGCCAAGGAAGGACCTCGGTTCCATCTCCTGGCGTCCCATATGGTCCCCCCAAGCCAGGGGCAATTTCTGAGCACTTAGCCAGGAGTAACCCCTGAGCATCAAATGGGTGTGATCCAAAAAAAAACAAAAGGAAGGAAAGAAGGAAGGAAGGAAGGAAGGAAGGAAGGAAGGAAGGAAGGAAGGAAGGAAGGAAGGAAGGAAGGAAGGAAGGAAGGAAGGAAGGAAGGAAGGAAGGAAGGAAGGAAGGAAGGAATAGCTCCTGGCAGGCACGGGGGACCATATGGGACGCTGGGATTCAAACCAACCACCTTAGGTCCTGGATCAGCTGCTTGCAAGGCAAACGCCGCTGTGCTATCTCTCCAGCCCCCAGAAGCAATTTCTGAGTGCATAGCCAGGAGTAACCCCTGCGCTTCGCTAGATGTGCCCCCCCAAAAAAAGAACAGATGACTGAATAGAGAAGCCATAGTATATATACATATATATACACTATATAGAGTATATATAGTGTATGTATATATATACATATATATACTACTCAACTACAAGAAAAAATAAAATCATTCAATCTGATTCCATTTGGAGGGAACTGGAGAGTATAGTACCGAGTAAAGTCAATCAGAAGGAGAAGAGCAGACAAAGAATGACTTCTCTCATATGTGGAATACAATGAAGCAAAGTAAATGGCCCAAAGAAACAGAATCTGTGAACTAGTCTATAGAACTGAGCTCAGTATGGTGGAGAAATATAGAGAGAGCTATGATGGAAGAAACCAATACTAAGATGGAGGGAAGCAGACACTCTGGTAGAGGGTACGGAATTGTCTCTACAGTGTCCGAACTCCTGCTAAGGCTTACGTGCCACTCCCTGAGGCCTGGGAGCTCTAGCTCAGAGAGCAGCAGTAGTGTTCAGTGCTTCCTCCCAGGAGGATATCCTGAATCAAGTTGTGAGCATGAGCACTGGCCCAACCTATGCATGCTTGTCAACCAAAGTTATGGTTTTTTTCCCTCAAGTATTTTTGATGATGTAATAGTTTGTGATCTTAGCTGAATGATTTTTGTGGAAAAAAGGGTTGGGGTAACAGTAATCTTCGGGGCATATGGCCTGAGAGATTTGGCTTAGTAAAAATTTAACCATTAAAAAAGAAAAGATGGGGGCAGAGCGATAGCACAACATGTAGAGTGTTTGCCTTACACACAACCCATCCGAGTTCGATCCCTGACATCCCATATCCCATCCTCAGAAACCCCTGAGCATCACTAAATGTGACCCAAAAAAGAAAAAAGAAAAAGAAAAAATAAAGAGTGTTCAATACTGTATGTTAAAATAATGCATGAAATACTAACATTAACAGTACTATGAATCATGGTGACTAAATTTTTTATAATTTTAATATGTTTCGAACTATAATTATTAATTTTAAGAAATAAGTTTGCTAAGCAACAGGTGCAAGGTGGAAGGAAACCTTGGCATATTGGTGGAGGGTTGCTAACACTGGTGGTAAGTTCAGAGTTCAAATATCATATGCCTGGAAACTCCATTATTAATAGCATTGTAAATTCCAGTGCTTAAACTTAAACAATCTTAAAAACTTTGAGATGAACCAGAGAGATAGAACAGTGGTAGGGCATTTGCCTTGCATGCAGCTGATTTGAATAGAGGGTGGTTCAAATCCTTGCATCTCATATGGTACCCTGAGCCTGCCAAGAGCGATTTCTGATCACAGAGCCAGGAATGACCCCTTATCGCTGCTTGGTATGACCCAAAAACAACAACAACAAAACAACCTTTGGGAGAGAGGGATTAGGGCTCTGAAAGGGACTCTGATTACCAGAAAGCATTAGTAGACACTTGAAATTTTCAGCTCACCAAACATCTTCAGGCAGAAAATAGATCCAGATGTGGAATTATTAGTAATCAATGATGAGAATGTAAGGAAGTCTATAGAAATCCCTAACTCAGGATGTTCGGAAAACCTGTGGGCTGGTGAAATCACTCACAAGTCAACAAAGCAGAGCATTCCCAATCTACAGGAACAAAATTCTCTGTACTTGGACCCTATTGCGTTCCCCCTTTAAATAACTTTATCTGGAAGTTCATCTGTATCCAATTTTATATTCTTTGTGGGGAGAAAAAAGGCAGTGTAAGGAAGGAGTTCCCAGAGTTCTGAGAGTCATTCTGAAAGATTCTAGAACCTGAGGAGGTGACTGTGGGGAACTTGTACTTTGCACCTCTAGGTATGTATAAAGATTCACAAAGTTGTGAGGATGGTCTGTGGGGTTCCATTTGTGGGGGTCTGAGCTGGAGTCATAACTGAGCCACAGGATACCCCCATTGGTGTCATTTGTTATCAAAACTCTATGGCTACTGAGAAATGTTTTTTTTTCCTTTAGTTAGATTCATTTTATGGATTTAAAACAGAAAGAAGCAGCAGGGCTGTTTGATTGCATCTCCCTTCTTAGAATTATGAAGCAATCCACATTAAATAGCTTATCAAAGGTCACCCAGCTAATCAGTAGTTGAGAAAAGACTTGAAAGTAAATCTGATTGCAGAGTTCAAATGCTTAACTACCATATTATGACTCAGAAAAAGTAACTGCTTATCTTATGGTAAATCTAGTCAACTATGTGCTCAGGGTCTCTCTCATATTTTGATTAGTGTTCACCATAATGGTTGTGTGATTTATCTGTTTATAGAGTATCTTTTAAAAACTCATTTTCTGTACCTTTGGTGGAAGACCATGTGCTTGTCCTGGCCTGTGTGTTTATTCATGATTTGATGAAGTCAAGGGAAGGAGAAGGAAGCAAGGGAGTGCAGGATTTGGAAGTAAATAAACATGAATGAATAAATAAATAAATGTCCACTTCTGCCACATATTGCAGAGACAATGTTTCAGCATGTGCAATCTCAGTGCTTTGTACCAAGTCTTGTACTGTCATTTTTATGTTTATATTTGGATTCCGGTATTATCTTACACAGAGATAGCAATTTTATAAGCCAAATTTATCATTTTGTACTCTTTTAAACTAAGAAAATTAAGAGCAATTATTTTTCATTTTTTATTTAAAGCATTGTGATTTACAAAGTTATTCATAGTTGAGTTTTAGACATGTACTGATAGATAGATCATGAAGATAGAATCACCATGGAATACTAATAGCATGAAGGAATGATGCAGTTATGCATCTGTAACATGGATAGAGCTGCAAGATGTTCAATAAAGTTAGCCAGGAAAAAAAACGATAAATACAGGATGATGTCACTTATATGTAGTATTTAAAATAACTTTATAAGGTAATGCAATGGTTTAATGGGGTTATCTAGAACAATCCTAGCCACCAAATATAATGAGGAGAAGAAAAGAATGATAGTGGAGGAGAAGAAAGACAGATGTGAAATAATAGGGGGAGGAGGGAGCAGGATCAAAGAGATTCAAGTATATTGGTGGTGGTGAGAAAGGACAGAACTCAATATCCAAACCACTATATCAACAACAACTGAAATCATAGACCCAAACTTTAACCATAGAGCCAAACTTAACTATGTACCTGTTATGCTGGCATCTGGGGCAGGAGGCAGTGGCAGATGAACTCTGGAAATATTAGTGAACGGAAGTTGACACTGGTGGTGGAATTAATGCTGAAATATTACATTTCAAAAACTCAACTATGTATATTAAAACTCAATTATTTATTTCAAAACTCAACTAGGTCATTTTTTAACTCTATTTTTTTTATTTTTTTAACTCTATTTCTCTTTCTTGTGTCATGCTGGTATGGTGGAGGCCACTCCCAGCAGTGCTTGAAAGCAAGTGGTGCAGAGAATAAAACCCAGACTCCAACATGCTTGTCAAGCAAGTGCTCCAACCTATTCAGACATCTCCCTAGACCCCAAACTCTACTTCCAAATGAACACTTTCTTGATTTAGACTGTAAAAAAACATAAATTATTGAAATGCTATTGTGGTTCACAGATAAAAAATAAATTCAACCATTTCTTTTGGCCTTCAGTTACTACAATGACTCTCCGAGCCACACGGCTCCCAGAGCTCCAAGAGTCTTGGAAAACCAGTGAAGCAGGTAAGGTTTCCCTCTTTATAGGCTCATCAATCCCTAGGAGATGAGTTAAGCAAACCTCAGAATTTGGGGGGGGTAGGAGTGATGCTCATAAAATATTGACTTCTCCTAGCCCAACACCACAAATACCTACTTGAATAGTAAATTATTTTTAAAGGGAAGTTGATACAACATCAAAATAATTTTATTGATATTCAAACCATCAGCTCAATTAGTCATTCATAAATTAATATCTCTACCTCTTCTCAGACATATATTTTATATATAGCTATAACCAAGTTAGAGTTTACGCAAATACCAATGTAGCAAAAAAGTAAGTACAAAAATAAAGAACTTTTAAATTTTCATAAGCCATGTGATTAACTTTTTCAGAGTATATAAAAACATGCTTGATTATTATTATTATTATTGGATTTTTTATGTTTATATCTGGATTCCGATATTATCTTCCACACAGATAGCAATTTTATGAGCCAAATTTATCATTTTGCACTCTTTAAAACTAAGAAAATTAAGAGCAATTTTCATTATCTTCTCCCCTTTTTTCCCTTATTAGTTTTTTTACCCCATTAAGAGTTTTGAGGATTACTTTCTGTTAAATCGTCAAATCAAACTCATTTTCCTGAGACAGTTTAAAGTTAAACTGAATAGTTCCCACATCACAAAAAAAAAAATCACACCCACATTCTCTTGAGAACCCTCTTTTGATCAGATCTAGACCAGCTCTTAGTAATAATAATAATAATAATAATAATAATAATAATAATAATAATAATAATAATAATAATAATAATAAAAGACATCCTGAAATAACAAGGCAGGGGATCATTCACAGAGGGTAGAATGTGATCTCAATTAATTCAGAAACTTTAAATAAGGAGAAATATCTCTTTTCCCCTCATTTGCAGGGGCAGTCACTCCAAGTCCTTGGCACAGTAGGACAGAGTTGCAACTCTAAATTCACTTCTTTAGTTTTATTTTGGTGATGGGACAGACACTGTGGCGTAAATTCAGTTCTCCATTACCTCTCAGAACAGCCTACTGACTTCCAACAGTTTTTCTTTTTTTTTTTTTTTCAACAGTTTTTCTTAAGTTCATTAATTGTATTACAAAAATCTGCTCTGAACATCTTCTGAAGATTGAACTGAAATACAAAAAGTCAAACCTTAAAACTTTAGTATTCATGGTGGCTGAAACATAGCGACTGGCAGAGACTTTTTTTATTTGGGGACATTTTTTTTTAATCCTTCATTGGACACATGATTACGTATGTTATCTCTTCTGAAACAAATAGCCAAATAACAGGGAATTAAGCATTCTGCCACAAGTATTTGTAAAGATGATATGGAGGAAAGCTCAATTTTGCATCAGATTCAGGCTAAAATCAAGATCCTATAAAATTATTTCTGCAGTTGCAAAATCCTAAGGCTCTTGCTTCATGTTCCTTACAGGTGTGAAATTTTTATTCCAAGTGGATCTAGTCTTTTTTAAATCTATGTATCATCATTGTGAAATTATAGTGAGTTCCCTCAAAAATTTTCATCCCAAAAAATCTACTTGAGTTTCAGAAATGAAGAGAATTTAAATATTCACTGTATTATATGGCTTTACTTGTTTGTAGTTAGGACAATGGAAAATTGTGAATATGTATGTATGTTACATGCCAGCAAGCTTCATGTGGGCTTTATTTTAATGGTAAATGTACCTATCTCAGATATTGAGTTGCTGCTGTTTTACAATTTGCATCTTAAAGCAAAATAGAATTGTGTGTGTGTGTGTGTGTGTGTGTGTGTGTGTGTGTGTAGTTAGAGCCTCAATTAACAGTTCATGTGAGAAATGCAGCACTTGCAAGATAAACCAAGTGTTACTTATGCAATACAAATGCATAAACTGATCCTGCCACAATTAGCATGAAGAAAAAGGAGGAACGTATGGAAGAAATTATATTCAAGTCTGGGTTGAAACTGAAAGGTATAAAAATAGAGAGTCTGACGATAATGAGTCTAAATTTTAAGGCAGAATTTAGAAAGTATGAAAATGTCAAAATGTGTGATCTATAAATAGACACACTTGGTTGTGCCAGAAAAAAAAATAGGCAAAGATTTTAGACAGACAGATAACCCTGGTTTAAATCCTCACTCTTAGTCCTTATGTTGCAACTAAAATTGCAAGACAATTTTATTGTCTTGTTTTGTTTTGTTCTGTTTCGTTAGTGCAAGGGATTCAACCCAGGACTTTATACATGCAAGGGAAGAGCACTATTACTGTTATATCCCTGGCAGGTGACTAATTTTTAAATGTGAATATATATATATATACATACATATATATGCAAGTCAAATAAGGTTTTTTAATTGTATTCTTGTTAATATAAAAAAATAAGGTTGCATTTTACACTTGAAAAATGCAAGCATTTTGGTGTGGATTTTGTAGCCTGCCATTTTACCCTATTTGTTTATTGTTTCTAATATATTTTGATGGGATCTTTGGGATTTCCTATAAATATTAGCATGCCATCTAAAATTATGCTAGTGCAACTTTTTCTTTTCTTTTCTTTTTTTTTTTTTTTTGGTTTTTGGGTCACATCTGGCAGCGCTCAGAGGTTACTCCTGGCTCTATGCTCAGAAATCACTCCTGGCAGGCTCAGGGGACCATATGGGATGCCGGGGTTCGAACCACTGTCTTTCTGCACGCCAGGCAAACGCCTTACCTTCATGCTATCTCTCCGGCTCCAACTTTTTCTTTTCTAATTCAAGGAATTTTCATTTATTTTTCTCCCTAATTGCTGAGGCTGCGAATACCAATTCTATGTTGTATTAAAAGTGGTGAAAATGGGAATCCTACTCTTGTGCCTTAGCTAAAGGTGAGAGGAAAAGTTATCAGCTTTTCACTGTTGAATACATTAGCTCTGGTTTGTTGTATATGACCTTTACTATTTTGAGATAACTTCGTTCTATCCCCATTCTGTTGCAAATTTCTTAATTATGAATGGGTGTTGAAGCTTGCTGAAAGCTTTCTCTGTAGTTATCAATGTAATCATACAATTTTTATCTTTGCCTTCTAAAGGAGATATAATGCATAAATTATCTACTATTTTCCTATATTTTGGGGAAGCACTTGAGAAGGATACTGAATAAGTCTTCTTCAAAAATTTGTAAAACTGGGCCCGGAGAGAGAGCACAGTGACATTTGCCTTGCAAGCAGCCGATCCAGGATCAAAGGTGGTTGGTTCGAATCCGGGTGTCCCATATGGTCCCCCTTGCCTGCCAGGAGCTATTTCTGAGCAGACAGCCAGGAGTAACCCCTGAGCACCGCCGGGTGTGGCCCAAAAACCAAAAAAAAAAAAAAAAAACAATTTGTAAAACTGAGCCAGAGCAATAGCAGAGCAGATAAGGCATTAGTCTATCTACAAGACCCAGGATCAATCCTTGGCCTCCCATATGGGGCTCTGAGCCTGTTGAAAGTGATTTCTGAGCTCAGTTAGGTGTAATCTCTGAGTACCACCCATAAACAAAACAAACAAAACAAAACATTTGTAGAACTCACTAGTTAATCTATAACGACTTATATTTGGGGAGAGACTTGGGACTGTAATACTTAAGTTTCTTTACTAGTAATGGTCTGTTCAGTCTTCCTTCTACTTCCTTCAAATAATGTTTTGAAGGGCTCTATGATTCTTCTAGATTTGTTAGCTTAGTGAACTTGAAAGTTTTCTCTCCTGATCTTTTTGTACTGTTACCTGATATAAACTTCCCTTCCACTTGTAATTCAATTTATTAACATTTTCTCATCTTTAATTTTTAAGCATAACTACAGGTTTGTCGATCTTTTTTATTCTTTATTTTTTTAAATCTCTTATATCATTGATTATTTTTGTATCATTTTAATTTCTGTATAATCAGGCACAGCCAGTGCTGCTTAGGACTTACTTCTAGCTCTGAGGTCAGGGATCACTTGTGGCAGAGCTTGGGGGACCATATGAGGTGCTAGGGATTGAACCCAGGTCATCCACATTTGCCTTGCAATGGATTATAATGAATGCCTGTATCACTATGAATTTTCTTCTAAATATATAGTTTTTGCTGTGTGTGATGTCCTGGTAGCTGTGTTTTCATTCTCATTTAATTCTAAAAATATTTTTATTTCTTCTATTTTCTTTTGACCCACTGGCTTTTCAAAAGTAAATCGCATAATCTCCAAGTTGTTTAAGTTTTTCCCAGCTTTCATTTTATGGTTAATTTCTACCTTCATAGCATTGTGAGCTGAAAAGATTTGATATCTACTTTTGCTTGCAACACAATATGGATAAATATAGAAGATATTATGCTTAGTGAAATAAATCAGATGGAGAAAAAGAAAGCATTATTTCATCCAATATGTGGGAAACACAACAAAACAAAAATAAACTCTAGATATATGGCAGTTACCATAGGTAAGGGTGAGGGAAAGTTGACATGGGAGAATTATGTTTTTAAAAACAAAATTTTTATGTGACATCTCACTTGTAGAATGAAAAGAAGAAGATGGATTAAAACAAGATTTCAAATATTTTGCATTTTGACAAATGCCTGTCCACTAATCCTATAAATCTGTTGGCTTTATTCTTTATATTTATTGAAAAGGTGAACTTTCCTCATACAGTAAACATGTTCAAAGAAAAATAAAGATATCTTCTCCTTCAAATAATTCTCTGTACTTTACACCAAAAAAAAAAAGGGTAATTTTTCTTTTTTCACACAGTATCAGTACTCATTTCCTCTCCTAGCTTAATTTATAAAGCTAAGGGGGAGAGTGTGAAAATTATATTCTAATGATGCATTTTATTTTAGCTGTAATTTACTATCTGTCAAATATGTAACACAAACACTGGGTGATATGTGATTGTAGCTGCTGACCAAAGAAAATGTTGAGCATGCACAGTCATTAATCTTTAAAAATCAAACTTAGCCTTGGATACTTTGTACATTTTTTAAAAATTATATCCCTTTGCACAACCAAAAGAAATGTAATTACAAAGTGTTAATTCCAAAATTAAGAGAGCTAGCTTTTCAATGTTAATATATACCTAAAATACTACAGTGAAAGATATGTAAGCCATTATGAAAAAAAAATTGTGTTTTTAATCAGAAACTTTCTTTGACTTACATGTATTATTATATCAATTATATTATATATTATGTTATGTCACTATATTATGTTATGTTAATTTACCTCATTATGTTAATCAATTTTGTCTCTTGAATAAATTCTTACAATAAAAAAAGAGATCTAGCTATTAAAACAATAAGATCAGGGCAATGATAATGAGCAATTTTCACTCAGTCCTTTCTATTGTTTTAAATATATATATACATATACATATATGTTACAAAAACCTTATGCAACCTGTCTCATGGCTAAGGACAAATTCTTCAAGCTTTAATTGATTTCCAATTAGGGAAACTGAGACAGAGTGAAGTTGAGGTCAGTTTGGTGTGATGACTGTTTATTTGGAAGCCTTTAATAAATAAATGCCTATAATTTGACTATAAATGTTTTTGTGATCTCAATATGAGATGGAAACTGTTCTGGAGATATTTTCCAGGGAATGTAATAAAGTTTATTTTCAAATCAGAGTATTAACAATACATGTTTATTACCCAACTTTGTATAAAGGGACCAGAGCCCATTGGCTTCCTCTATACCTAATTAAATGGGCGTGATCCTCTGTCCACTGGGGGTGGGTGGGACAAAAAAGCACCACAAGAAAGAATGCAAAGGTTGGCCTCTACCCAATATGATTCACAGCTGATCTTTTTCCACAAAGCCATCCTCTGTACCCGGCTCTCCGACTTTGCTTTTTACTTTGCTTTTTGAGCATTAATCTTTCCTCAACCCTAAAATATGTTGGGAATGTTTCCTTGGTCTTTTTTCTTTCTGAAGCCCAGCTCCTCCCTGGGACACTTTTATAATGCTGTTGGCCTTGTGCCCTTCGATCTCTTTTACTCACCAAAAGAATAACCACACAATTTTTTGTTGAACCCTAATATGAAGCTAAAAAACATAACTCTAGAGAAAAAGAAAAAAAAAGACAGAAACAGAAAAACAGAAATACAGGTGCCCAAGGACAAAGACATGGAGAGGTGGATAGATGGATAGGTGGATAACATATAGATATAGAATATGCTACTTATAGATAAATACTCCTCACATCTTAACAAACAATCCAACTGACTGTATTCATGTTGTATTCATACCTTCAAGTCTCAAGATGGTACTTAATACTACTCATTAATCCTATTATTTCTTTTGTTTGTTTTTTTTGTTTTTGGGGGGTTTTTTTCTGGGCCACACCCGTTTGATGCTCAGGGGTTATTCTTGGCTAAGCGCTCAGAAATTGCCCCTGGCTTGGGGGGACCATATGGGACCAATGGGGATCGAACCGCGGTCCTTCCTTGGCTAGCGCTTGCAAGGCAGACACCTTACCTCTAGCGCCACCTCACCAGCCCCACTATTCTTCAATACAATTCAGTACTGACATCAAAGGCTGTATTGTTTTTTTTTTGTTTTTGTTTTTTTGTTTTGTTTTGGTTTTTGGGTCACACCCAGCAGTGCTCAGGGGTTACTCCTGGCTCTATGCTCAGAAATCGCTCCTGGCAGGCTCAGGGGACCATATGGGATGCCGGGATTCAAACCACTGACCTTCTGCATGAAAGGCAAACGCCTTACCTCCATGCTATCTCTCTGGCCCCTCTAGTCCCTTTTTATATGCTATATCCCTCTCTTCTTCATCCAATCCTCTTGATAAAATAAGTTTTACTGACAGAATCTGGGTTTGTTCTCATTGTCCCCCATCTTTCACCTGCCTTTTCAATGTTTCTTCACATTCAACATACAACTAAGATCATTTGTTCTTCAAATATTTGTACTTTCCTCTTTCTCTCTTATGCTAACACCTTCTAGTTTCATCTAAGTTATAATGAAAACCAAAAATTTATTTTTCCTTTTTTGGGGGATCAGGAATTACTCCTGGCTCTTCACTCAGAAATCGCTCCAGGGGCAAGCTCAGGGGATCATATGGGATGCTGGAATCAAACCAGGGTCCATCCTGGGTTGGCCACATGCAAGGCAAATGCCCTACTGCTGTACTATCGCTCTGGCCAAAAAAATGTATCTTTTATTAGGGTCTTTTCTTAGCTTCTTAACAGTACCACAGTGAAGATAGGTATATGTTTGTGTCTTTTCAAATTAGTGATTTTGAGTTCTTGAGATAAATGTCAAGGAATGTAATCTCTCTCATATGATGCTCTATTTTCATTTTTTTTTTTTTTGGAAAGTCTCTATACTGTTTTCCACAGAGGATAAGTCAAATTACATCCCATCCACACCAACAGCAAATAGGGTTCCTTTTTCACCACATTCCTGTCGTCACTGGTTATTTTTTAATTTTTTATGTTGCCTATTTTCATCGGTGTGAGGTAATATTTTATTGTTACGAAGATTTTTATTTCCATAATAATCAGTGATAATGAACATTTTATTCCAGGTCTATATCCCATCAGTATATCTTATTGAGAAAATTATACAGCTCTTCTCCCCATTTTTATGGAGTTGTTAGAAATTTTTGTTAGTTTTTTTGTGATATTTCTGATTTCCTATGTCTCTTGGCAATCAGCCCTTTATCAAATGGACAGTGTGTAAATATTTTCTCTCATTCAAAAAGTGTCTTAATTTTAGCCATAGTTTCTTTCACAATACAGAAACTTTCTAGCTTTGTTTATTCCCATGTGTTTATTTTTGCTTTTTCTTCCTTTGCCAGTGGAATCAAATTACAGAAAACATTTCTGAAGTCAATATTCTGAATATTTCTGCCTATGTTCTCCTTAATTTATTTTATAAATTCAGATCTAACATTGAGGTCTTTATTCTATCTTGAGTTAGTTTTTATGTACTGTGTTGTTGTGTTACTGATCCTACCCTAATCAATTATTGTACCCCACCTTAGGGTGTGACCTGGTCATAGTATATTGGATTATTCCTTACCTGGTATTCTGCTCCCACTCTAGGGTGGTACCTGATTCTTGTCAATAAAAGCAAGGGTCTGAGGAAGGCTGGGGCTCATTCTTCGGTCTTCCACTGAGCTACACTCCTATTGGGAGCAGAAAGCTTTTGTGGTTTGAATTCCTTGTTTGAGCACTGGATTTCCTGAACTCATTCTTGTAGCTTTCACTGTGTGAGTTATTTTCTGCGGATCTCTACAACTGGAACTGTTTCTCCTAACCTAATAGGACAGGAGAATGGGGACTGCCTTTTCTGTCTGGGAGCTGGGTGGAACTCAAACCTTAACCAATCTCCTAGAGAAAGAACGTGACACTTCATGGTGTAACATAAGAGTTCTATTTAATTATTTTGTATGTGGTTAGACAGTTTTCCCAATGAAATTTTTTTCTTCATTTTACACTTTTGGTTCTTTGGTCATAAATTAACTGTCATATTTACCACTGGGTTTTTAATACTAATCCATTTTCATAGTGTATCTTTATTCCAATATCACACTGCTTTGATTACTATAGTTTTATGGTATAGTACCACAAGGGTACAGTTCCACTTGTCTTTTTCTTCAAGATTTCTTTGTCTATTAAAGAATTTTTATTTGATTCCACAAATTTTATGAGTTTGTCCTATATCCCTGAAAAGTTCCATGGAACTATGCATAGGAATTTCACTGAATCTGTATAGTGCTTTTGGTTGAATGCTCATTATAACAATATTAAGTCTTCCAATCCATGAACATGGAAATTTTTCAATTTCCTTTTCTTTTATTTATTTCCATAGTGACTTAAAAATTTTAATAAGATATACTTTCAGCTCTTTGTTGATTCTTAAGTACTTGGTTTCTTAAATAAAAATGTCAATAAGTTATCTCCAGTTATTTTTCTTTTATTTTCTTGTTAGCATATGAAAATACAACAGAGAAACCAGAGAGATGACTAGCAGGTAAAGTGCTTGCCTTATTTGTGGTTAACCTGGGTTCAGTATTTGGCATCATATGTGGTACCCTATTCATAATCAGGAATGATCCCTGAGCAAAAAGCCAAGAGTAAGCCCTGAACACAACCAGGTGTGAACACTCCCAACAACAAAACCCAACACAAAAATAATTAAATAAAATAGATTTCTGTGTTGGTTTTGCAGTATTCAACTTTATAAGTTTATTATCTCCAGGAATGTTTGGTAGTCTTTTACAGTTTTTATACATAATATGTCATCTGCAAATAGTGACAGCTTGACTTCTTTTTTATTTGAATCTTTTTCATTTCTTCATGTTGCTTGATTGCTGTGGTCAAGATACTGACCACACAACTGATAACCACATACTGATAACATAGTATAATACTATGTTACATTTAAAATTCTGCCATGGACAAAAGGACATATTATTTACATCCCTCTCATATTACTCTAATAGCATCATGTATTACTTACAATCTCCCTGTCACCTTCAATATTCTGAATGTTTTACAATGTTTACAGAAGAGCCCCTATATATACCACTTTTGTCTCTCAAAAGTGTCCTATTAATTCATAGATAATACTGCAGGCCTGCCCTCTTTTTATTTTCAAATATAACCCTATGTGAGAGATCTTTTGTTTTCCTGTCTTCTCACTGAAGAAAGTAAGCTCCACAAAAGTGAGTTAAGAATGGTGCATGACCTTGTTAACAAAAGCTCAAAATATTCTGTGTTTCATTAATTAATCAAAGACCTGAAATATGTGTAAGTATATTCCCAGTCAGACAAACACAGATAATAGCAAAATAGAATCATGCTAATCAAAAACTCCTGCCTTTACTGGGACATGACATTGGTGCTGGGGTTGGACTTTCACCATCAGGATGACTTGAGGAGCCATAATTGCCTGACATCCATAGTCTGTTAGATTCTCCTTGAGGCACAACAGATAAGTACTCATCAGTGGTCTTTTGCAGTCACTTTAAATCCTTACACAAAACACCATGGAAGTGAAACCAGAGTTTTTGTCTCCACGGTCACTGAATTCTTTCTAACCAATGATACATTTAAATAAATAATCATAGTAAGTGTGGAAGTTGTCATACAGTGTGTAGTGAAGAGGCCTCACCACAGGGATCTTCACAGACACCCAAGTTGTTCACCTTTCCTGTAGATTGCCTGATCATACAGAAGAGACCAACTAGAGTTGAAAGGAATACAAGGAAGGGTGCACTGCCCAGCTCCACATCAGTTTGACAAGCACTAGTGCTACTGGAAACTTTTCTTCCTGTAGTCCCCAAATTGACCATTCATGAACCATAAGCACTGAATGATGAGATAGAATCTTAAATTACTCTGCAACAGAAATGAGTAAGAGTGACTCAGAGCCAGAGGACTCAAGAAGAATTAAATAGCAACTGAAGGAGGCTACAAGGTCTCATTAAAGCCAAGGGAAATAGAATGATAAGAAACCCTAACCAATGGTCTAGAACAAGCCACTTGAAGACAAGACTAAATCCACTAGCAGATTCTTTCAAGCCTAGGGGCATCTTGGATATGAAAAGTGAAGTCATTGCCACACAAGCCATAAGATAATATATGCCATAATGTATAGACATACAATGATGCCTGTGACCTTTTCAAATAATACAGCCTATATATTGATTAACTCTTTTATCATCAGTATTTGGCAGAGTTTGCTTTCATAGAAATATTTGTTTTCAAATACAAATAAAGCCACTGAAAAGAATAGCATTGAAAAGGAATAAATTTTGGTGAACTTGTGTCTGTCTTAATATATGTGAAATATTTGGGAAAGATAGAATTCTACCTACTGTTTGTAAAAAATGGAATTGTCACTACATTGGCACTATTCTGTTTCATGTCAAGCCCATCTGTTGCAATTATCCAAATGTCTATTTTTATTATTCAATTTCCAAATAGCATGTGTCTGCCTTCTTTGTACTATTAACTCGCTATTCTTCTATGTGCTTCCTATAGAATAATCTTCATTTGCTATAGATTGCTTCCAGGAAATATTTTAGGAAAGAAAGGGGTATATGAATAAGGCTCAAGTTTATCAGTTATTGATGGTTATTGAGGTCTTTGGTATCCTTCAAACACAAAGATTGAATTCAGGCAAAATAATCACTTCCTACATTTTTAGTAGCAGTGGTAATGGAAAGATCTAAGATAATTTCATTTACTACACATGTAATTAGGTTAAGTCAAAAGGTATAATATAATACCCTAAAAATAAAACTTAGAGAATTAAGTAAGACTGTTCCCAGGACTATTGGTAGTTTTAGATTACTCTTCTTGCTTAAAGCTCCTTCCTCAAAAAGCAATGAGCAAGTTCCTACCCAATTTCTTAGGGTTCTTTTTTGCATTCAGAGTAGGAGACCAAGCATCCTATTCAACATCCATCACTCTCTCCACCTAGTGATCACAGACTTGTCTGTAGTTTTAGAGAACAGGGCTGTGAAATATCATAACCAGATTATGGCCCCGAGTCAAAACTGGCTTCTAACTTAGTATTGCACTTGGCAGAGCTGTGCCCTGTTGAAGCAATCACTAGAAAACACTAAGGACCCAGGGACCATTCTTAATAATTTTATCAAAGAATAAATGTTCCAGAAAATAAATATAGTGAGAAAAATGCTTCTCTGGCCTTAAATATTCACCTTCATTCTCATGTTTCTGCCTAGGGGCTGAGGAGATGGTACAGACAGGGATTAAGTTACTTGCCTTTCAAGAGGCCCATCAGGTGGCTCAATCATCAGCACAAAACATCTTTCCTCAAGCATCTCTAGGTGTGATCTCTGAACACAGAGCCAGAAGTAAGCCCTGAGTACGATTTGGTGTGGCCCAACATTGGTCCCCCAAAAATAGCATATTTCTGACTAACAAAATAATGTGATATAAAACTAGATTTAGCACTCTATTATGAACTTGGTAAATCACAGTGTTATAATAAACATTAGGAAAAAGAATAGATTTATTATTTATTTCTGGTTCTGATATTCACTGGTAGTTTTCCTTTAGAAAAGTAAGTTAATCTTCTTTCATTCAAAGCACATTTACTGGGGCCAAATAGTACAACAGATAGAGCACTTGCCTTACACATAGCTGACCCACATTTGATCCTAAGCATCCCATATAGTATCTGAGCCTTTCGAGAGTGATCCCTGATGGTTGAGTAACCTAGGAACAAAATTGGATAGGGCCCAAAAAGCAAAAAATATAAAAATAAAAGCATAGCGACTGACCTATTGTGTATGTCAAGCTGAGTCTCAGGCCTTCCTGGTCAGGATCTTCAAGTGTGTAAAACTTTCAGATTTTTCTCTGCTGTAAAACTCAATGTGGTTTTATGATATGTTATAAGATCTTGAACCACGGCAGTGTCTGCCCTATGCATTGATGGCAGGAGCAGCAGGGTGAGAAAACATTTTATATTTCCTTTTAGCCAAGTTCCCTCCATAAATAACAGTCTTTGGAGCATAAAAGCAACATCACAAAGCCACCTGTTATTCTTCTATAGACAAAAGGTAGTTTTATTTTTCTACTCAAGCAAAGAATATGGTTTTGAATTTTCCTTAGCACATGTTTGTTTGTTTCTTTTTAAACCCTGCAAGTTTTGTTCCAAGTTTATTGAAAATGTGTCATAATGTCCCTCTTTAGGGCAAGCTACCTGAGTGGAGGTCAAGGCCTTCTTGATATCAGTACAGAACCTTTCACAGGAGAATAGTCCTCTTAAAATAAATTCGAGTTTGCCAGCAGATCATACCCGTGCTAAGGAAAACCTAATAAGGATATAGAACTAAAATGTGGCTTTTCTCAGTGACAAACATGCTCTCTCAGAGGACCTATAATAACCTATTCCTACAGGCAATGATCCTAGTATAGTCACCAAAGAAAACCACATAAGCTAAAGAAATTTTTATTGTCATTCCATGAAACACAATTTTTCAACCAATTTTATTAAGGTTTAGTTGACAAAAATGATACAAGACAAAAAGCTGTATAGGCTTCTTGTGTACGACTTAATGAGTTTGAAGATAAGTTAACACCTATAAAAGTGCCGTGAAACATAATTTTGAAAACAATTGTTTCCTGACTCTTGCCCCATCTCATCTTTTGTCTTAGAACTGGGCAGAAAAGGAAAGTGCAAATGCTAACTTATAAAAAAGAAATATTTTTCCCCAAAGTACTAGGCCCTCCCCGACAAATACGTTTAGCTACCATTTCTGGAATGACTTGATAATAAAACAGAGGGTATACAGAAATAATGATCTTCAATTAGTGATTAGTAAACAAATATCCAAAAAATATAAATATTTCAAATTATATAGTGATGTAGAAATAACACAGAGAACATTTAATTCTATGCAGATAATGCTCCTGACATTTGCGGGGGGGGGGGGGATTCTTTCTGAGCCATATGCCAAGTAAAAAAATAACAAGGTAAATTAAGTATAAGTTGATTTGAGCTGGAGAGATAGTACAGGGAGCAGGGAGCTTGCCTTGCACAGGGCCAACAAAATTCAATTCCCAAAATCCCCAGAAGGTCTTTCAAGCCCCACCGGAATGACCCCTAAGGGCAGAGCCAGGAACAACCTCTGAGCACCACTAGGTGTAGCCAAAAGAAGATGAAGGGAAAAAAAAAGAGTGATTTTAAGAAGATCAACTTTTGTTTATGAGATGTAAGCACCTTATTGCAAATACCCACAGCTTGATCCTTTTCTTTGAAAAAGAGTACTGGAATATAAGAATTTACCACAGTGTGTGTGTATGTGCATTTTGTGACTAGTGTATATAAACTGAAGTATATTTGGGATATTTCTACTTTGAACTAGTAAAGCAAGTGACAATACTACTCTTGCTACCTTTATCCAACTTACTATTGAAAGTCCAAGCCAGAGAAATTAGGCAAGAAAAAAAAGTGCCACTCCCAAAAAAGAATTAGGGGCTGGAGCAATAGTACAGAGGATACATGCTGCTTTGCATGCAGCCAACTAGGGTCAATCTCCAGCACTCTTCATGTTACCCCAAGCCTCTCCAGAAGTCATTCCTAAGCACAGAGCCAGGAGTCAGCCCTGAGCATCACCAAGGTGACCCAAAATGCAAAAAAAAAAAAAAAAATTAGTATAAATGCCAATAATTACAGATGACATATTATATAATAAAATCCCTAAAGACTCCTCAAGAAACTATTAAAATTAAAAAAACAATTAAGTAAACTTTTGATTAAAACAATACAAAAATCTACTGCATTTCTATAAAAATAACAATTATCAAAATGGAAAATTAAGAAAAATAAATGTATTTACAATTGCATCATAAAGAACAAAATGCCTAGGAATAAGTTTAACTGAAGAATTGGAAATATCGGAAAACCATAAGAATACTAAAAATACAAGAAATGAATAAAAGAAACTGGAGACACAAATAAATAAAAAAAAATACCCTGCTTCATAGTTAGAAGAATTGATACTGTTAAAATACCCATATAAAAACAACTATACATTCCAACTCAAAAACAATCTACAGAGTCAAGTAATTTCTATCAAAATGACAATGGCAGCTTTTACAGAAATAGCACAAATAATCCTACATTTTCCATGGAACCGTAAAAGACCCTGACTAAGTAAAGCAATGTGAAGTAGATCAAAGTCAGAATCACCATCATGTACCCCAACTTAAAATTGCATTATGAAATCTAGTAATCAATACAGTATTGTCCTGTCAGAAAAACATATACATAGCTCAATAGAACAGAATAAAGCATTTAATTCTATAAACTCACATATATATGGCCAATTAATCATGACAAAGGAACTATGAATATACTATGGTGAAAGATCAATCTCTTCAGGGAAAACTAGACAGCTACGGGCAAAAACAAAAGGAGTGGAGCCAGGACCCAGCTTAAAAGCTAGAGCACATGTTCTGCATATTGGAGCCCTGGGTTCAATCATTGTAGAGACCGTTACCACTAAAGTGACCCCACCTCCCCAAGAAAAGAATGAATAAGCTGAGCATGTATTTTACATGCAGGGTATGAAGGTTGATTCCCAGCCTCAATTGGGTCCCACAGCATCACCAGGGATGACTTCTGGACTCTGAGCCAGAAATAACCACTGAGTACTGCCAGGTGTGACTCAAATAACAAACAAAACTAATAATAAAATCAAACTCCTGTCTTATACCACACACAATAAACAACTCAAGGGGATAGATTGATAGAACAGAAGGTAAGGCATTTGCCTTGCATGCAGCTGACCCAGGTTTCATCCCCAGCATTCCTTATATATGGCCCCCCAAACCCACAAGGAGTGATTCCTGAGCACAGAGTCAGGAGTAACTCCTGAGCACCATAAGGAGTGGCCCCAAACAGACCAAAAAAAAAAAATCCTCAGACACATATATCATGAAGAGATATAACAATCATTTTAATTGATCTTTGTTGATCTAAGTTTTTAAATAATTTTTATTGTGACCAATGTGAATTGCAAATCTTTCACAGTTTATTTAAGGTACATAGTGACAGTGAATTAGGCCATTCCCACCACCAAGTGTTGTCTTCCCTCCACCCCTGTTCCCAGTATGCATCCCATACCTCTCACCATTGCCCTCTGGACTGCTAGTGTAACAGATCCCCTTTGTGTATAGCTTGTTGTAGATTGGGTATTGATTCTGTTGTCATTGACTTTGGGTTTGATGTTTAGGTCTGGTCATTTTTTATTTTCATTCAATGTTCATGCGACTGTTTGCTCCTGGAATCATCCACTTTTTCCCCCTCAATTTGTGCGGCAGAACAAGATGATTCAAGTTCTGTGATACTGTTCGAAGAAAAGGAAAGAAAGAAAGAAAGAAAGAAAGAAAGAAAGAAAGAAAGAAAGAAAGAAAGAAAGAAAGAAAGAAAGAAAGAAAGAAAGAAAGAAGAAAGAAAGAAAGAAAAGAAAGAAAGAAAGAAAGAAAGAAAGAAAGAAAGAAAGAAAGAAAGAAGAAAGAAAGAAAAGAAAGAAAGAAAGAAAGAAAGAAAGAAAGAAAAAGAAAGAAAGACAGACAGACAGACAGACAGACAGACAGAAAGAAAGAAAGAAAGAAAGAGAAAGAAAAAAGAAAGAGAAAGAAAGAAGAAAGAAAGAAAGAAAGAAAGAAAGAAAGAAAAAAGAAAGAAAGAAGAAAGAAAGAAAGAAAGAAAAAGAAAGAAAGAAAGAAAGAAAGAAAGAAAGAAAGAAAAGAAAGAAAAGAAAGAAGAAAGAAGAAAGAAAGAGAAAGAAAGAAAGAAAGAAAGAAAGAAAGAAAGAGAGAGAGAGAGAGAAAGAAAGAGAGAGAGAGAGAAAGAAAAAGAGAGAGAGAAAGAAAGAAAGAAAGAAGAAAGAAAGAAAGAAAGAAAGAAAGAAAGAAAGAAAGAAAGAAAGAAAGAAAAGAAAAAGAAAGAAAGAAAGAAAAAGAAAGAAAGAAAGAAAGAGAAGAAGAAAGAAAGAAAGAAAGAAAGAGAAAGAAAGAAGAAAGAAAGAAAGAAAGAAGAAAGAAAGAAAGAAAGAAGAAAGAAAGAAAAGAAAGAAAGAAAAAGAAAGAAAGAAAGAAAGAAAGAAAGAAAGAAAGAAAGAAAAAGAAAGAAAGAAAAAGAAAGATAAAGAAAGGAAGGAAGGAAGAAAAAGAAAGGAAGGAAGGAAGGAAGGAAGGAAGGAAGGAAGGAAGGAAGGAAGGAAGGAAGGAAGGAAGGAAGGAAGGAAGGAAGGAAGAAAAAGGAAGGAAGGAAGAAAAAGGAAGGAAGGAAGAAAGAAAAAGGAAGGAAGGAAGAAAAAAGTGATTTTAAGAAGATCTTAAAAAAAGGAGGAATGAAGGATAATATATGAGGGGCTATATACAATACAGGCATGGATTGTTTACAGTATAGGTTAGGCAGACAAAAAGGAGTCCACTGTATACAAGCTCACGCCCACTTATAAACAGACATTAGAGATCTATTCCTTGATCTAAGTTTTGACAGTACCTTTGGGTTGAAGTAAATTTGTTGAGGCTTGCAAGGGGGCAGACTAGGATGATGGGTGGGAAATTGTGAACACTGGTGGAGGGAAGGTCACTGGTGGTAGGATTAGTGTTGAAACATTTAATGCCTGAGCAACTGTATTATGAACAACTTGAAAAATTACTGTTCTAATAAAAATGTTTTTAAAGAAAAGAAATCGGAACCGTTGACAAAGACATAAATGCATTGTTGGCAATAATATAAATTGAAGCAGGTACTGTGGCAAACAGACAGGATGTTCCTACTCAAAAATTTAAAAACAGAGCTTCCATAGGACCCATCAATTCTACCTCTAGATATTTTATCCAAAGAAAATAAAAACACTAACTCCAAAAGATTCATGTACCCATCTTTAGTATAGCATTATATGCATACAGTTACCAAGATATAAAAACAACCCTTTGTCAACCAATTGAATTGTGCTCAAATAAATCTATAAAATAATGGTATTATTATATAATCATAGTGAGTAATAATATACTTATTCTATAGATTCCCTCATTTCTAGAACTGGTTTTTTAAAACTAGGGTAATTACCAGAAGACTTGGGAGGAGGGAGGCCTGAGATTGGGAGAAATAAAAGATCTTTGGTAGTGGAATGGCCTTGGAACTTTGATGGTGAAAGTAGAGATAATTATATTAACATGCAAAAGTACTATTTAGAATTCTAGAGGCCCAAGAATATAACAGACTGAGCTCATGCCTTGCCAGCAGGACAATTGAGTTCCAGGCTCAGCACCAGTCTCCTGGGCTCTTCCAAGTACAGAGCTGTGAGTATCATTCTATAAGCACTTCTGAGTATGCCCCATAATTCAAAACAAAGGGAAGCTTGCAAAGGTATACCAGGGTAGCATGTCATAAATGTGAATAAAAATTATGAAAAGTCCAATGATAATCTTGCAGGAAATGAAGTTCAATTCTTGTCAACATTTATTTCAAACAACTGGCCATTTGCGTTCTGAATTTCAGATTAGTAATACGATTCGATACGGGCCGTGAAATTAGATATCAAGTGATCTCTTACTTCATTGGGTTTCAACGGGGCTTTACAGAGGCCTCTTTTATCTGGAGACCCATGCGGGAAGGATGGTTTGTGACCGCTCAAAAGAACAAACAAATCTCCTGGCCCTTTCCTCTTCCATGTTGTATATTGGCTCAAGTCCCTTTGGAAAAAGGAAATGTATTACATTATGGTTTCAAAAATAGCCAGAGATTGGAAATGAATGTAGTGCGGAGCAGGTTGTTTTGGCCTTTTGTTTAAAGGGTAAAGGCAGCAAATGAGAGTGTTGAGCTGTATGCCATATATAGGGATTTGTTTCCCGGCACAAAACTCCAAAGAAAACAGTACATTCAAATGGTAATGAGGAGAGGGCCTGGGTGCCGATAATGGGTATATTAAACTTGGATGAGCTAATTGTGCATTTTCATGTGAATCAGCCTCCTGCTAAGACTCATTAGGAATGCACATTAAAGATATAGACAAGTGTACCGCCTTTTAATCAAGTGTCTTATTTCTAACAACACTATTAGTATTGTGAGCATTCTGGTAAGTGGGGTTTTTGACTGAAATTTAATTGTGCAGCCTGGAAATTTGATTCTCTTTCAAAGTTGTAAGAATGATCTTTCTGTGAGGGGATAACAGGAAGAAAAGGCGTAGGGGTTTGTATAAAGAGTGGACAAAAAGAATAAGAGCTTTCTTTCCTCTTAAAAATTTAAATACTGGGGCCGAGAGATAGCATGGAGGTAGAGCATTTGTCTTGTATGCAGAAGGACAGTGGTTCAAATCCCGGCATCCCATATGGTCTCCCGAGCCTGCCAGAAGCGATTTCGAAGTGTCAAGCCAGGAGTAACCCCTGAGCGCTGCCGAATGTGACCCAAAAACCAAATTAATTAATTAATTAATTAGTTAGTTAATTAAGTATTCTGAGAGGAAGCGATAGTACAGCAGGTAGGATGATTGATTTGCATGTAGCCAATCTTGGTTCAGTCCCCAACATCCCATCTAGTTTCATCTGAGACCCATTAGGAGTAAGTAATTCCAGAGTGCAGAGCTAAGAGTAACCCCTGAGCATTGTAAGATGAGACACAAAAACAAAAACAAACAAAACTATAAAAGATCTAAAGTTTTTTATTTTTCTTTTCAAAAATTAAAAAGGAGAAGGGAAAAAACTTCAAATCGCTGCCCTGTTGTGCTGAATTTCTACTTAGAATCCACACACATTCCCACCAAATTCCCATCTTCAGATGGTGCTGAGGAGACAGTAGAGAACAAGGCAGCAAGGTTTGGAAATAGCAACAAGCATTTCTGCAAGAGGACAAGAGAACACCCGGAGCACCTCACTCAGTTTGGGAGCCGGTGCATGCTAGAGAATGTGCATAAAGAGAAAAAAAAACATTCATATATTATTACGATTGGGTAAAACGTGATGTTGATTATTAAGAAATTAATATTTGAAGCTCCCTCTTCAAGCCTCTGTTCTCCCTTGAATGGGAGAATCTATTTTGCTTGCTTGTTTCCACTCTGGAGAATCCTGTGCTCTCTCCTAAACACACACTTGTCCCTTTCTCTTTTTTCATCTCTTTCTAAATAAGTTTCTGGGATTAGAGCAATAGTATAATAACTGGTAGGACATGTATCTTGCATATAGCTGATCTGGGTCATAGAGTCTTCTGAACACCGCCAAGAGTGATATCTAAGCAGAGTCAATTCTGTCCCCTGAGTGCCACCAGATGTGGCCCAAATATGGTGAAAACAATGTTTCCTAAAAATCTACCTTACTTCACCCAAAAAAGAAGAAATTAAACTTGAACAGGCCATACTGTTAATGATAATATTTCTAGCCTCAAATTCACATTTTTAAGATTTATATTTTCCTGTCCTTGTTAAGAACCAAAACACTTGGACTGCATGTGATGCTAACGTATGTTAAAGGGAAATGCAAGAAAAGGGGGCCTGGGAGGTAATAAAACAGGTAAGGAGATTGTTTTGCAGGTGCCTGGCTCTGGTTGGATCCCCAGCATCTTTATCATCCCCTGAGCACCAATAAGACCCCACACACACAGAGTCAGAAATGATCCTGGAGCACTTATTAGTGTGCCCAAACCCCCCCCCACCAAAAGTAAAGAACAAAGAAAAAGACTACTACCAAAGAAAACTTTGCCTCTTTGGCAAAGTTATGTCTTCGTATTAAAGTCATTTCTGTTGGGGTTCCAGGATAATGGACTATTGGTCATGTATCACTCCTCCACTTTCATTTCTACCATCATCACTAAAGGAAGTGACAGGCCTAGAGAAGTGAGAAGCTGGGGGTGTGTGGAGACTGCAGCAGAGGATAGGAATCCAGAGAAGGAAATCAAGCTATCTCCCTTCTCCATGGGATTTAAAGTAAAGAAAGATTTGGTATGTCTTCCAACCTAGGGGAAAGACCCATGGGCAGTCCCAAGGAACTATGGCTTGGGATCTCCAGATTCTTCAATAGCACATATCTGCTTCATATATATCCACTAGGACATGTCAGGGCTCATGTCATATGGAGCTACATCCCTACATACTTAATATGCATGCAAAAACATCAGTTTCATTACTTTACAGTCCTTGAATCAGTGAAATATACAGTCATAAGGAATTTTGTCATTAAATGGTCTTTGGCTTTGACTGAAGAGTTGAGGTCCTTGAGTCCAAATGCTCTCTACACAGTGATGACATTCTTGGGTGCTGACAAAGCAAAAATTTTCCTTCATCCCACACCAGATGAGCAGAAAGGAGCTGCTCATTTTTCCGAGATATCTGCTTCTTGGTCTTAATTCAATGTTTTTAATTTGTGGAAACTGTTTTCCTCCCCAAATTACACTTCAAAATGGGTTGGGGATTATTCTGTTGATTTCCACAATCTGAAGAATAACTGTTTTAAACACAAAAACAATTTAAAGAATAAAGCAATCTACCAGAGTATTATGGTAGATAATAAAGAAGCATGAACATTCCGTTTATATAAAGGACTATACAATAGCAGAAGAACACAAAAAAAATTATAGTCAAAACTAAATCTAGATCAGGTTGAGCTACATAACTAAGAAAGACAACTCCTCCTATCAATGGCCAAACTGAGAACAGAACAGTAGTCATATTGTTAGTTTCATGCAAGTATTGATCTTGTTGGTTAAGTATATGCACTAGGAATAATGCAAGTCCACGATCTGTAGCTGTCTCAGGATGTGGTTTTCCACATGTAAATCAGAAGCCAATGGGATTGTTGACGAATTTGATCATTATTACCATTAAAACAGTAACTTTATGCTCAGAAGTGGTGTCTGGAAATGTCTAAATCAGAAGCCAATGCTATTATTTTTGTTTTGTTTTGTTTTCTTCTAATCTATGCAAAAGTTTAATTATCTGCATTATATTTTCTTTTTCTTTTTTTTTACAAATGGATTTTTTAATAATATTTTATTTAAACACCTTGATTACAAACATGATTGTTATTGGGTTTCAGTCATGTAAAGAACACCCCCATCACCAGTGCAACATTCCCATGTCCCAAATCTCCCTCCTCTCACCCCACTCCCACCTGTATTCTAGACAGGCTTTCTACTTCCCTCATACATTCTCATTGTTAGGATAGTTCTCAATGTAGTTATTTCTCTAACTAAACTCATCACTCTTTGTGGTGAGCTTCATGAAGTGAGCTGGAACTTCCAGCCCTCCTCTCTTTTGTTTCTGAAAATTATTGCAAGAATGTCTTTCATTTTTCTTAAAACCCATAGATGAATGAGACCATTTGCATCTTCCTCTCTCCCTCTGACTTATTTCACTCAGCATAATAGACTCCATGTACATCCATGTATAGGAAAATTTCATGACTTCATCTCTCCTGATGGCTGCATAATATTCCATTGTATATATGTACCACAGTTTCTTTAGCCATTCATCTGTTGAAGGGTATCTTGGTTGTTTCCTGAGTCTTGATATGGTAAATAGTGCTGCAATGAATATAGATATAAGGAAGAAATTTTTGTATTATATTTTTGTCTCCTAGGGTATATTCCTAGGAGTGGTACAGCTGGATCATATGGGAGCTCAATTTCCAGTTTTTAGAGGAATCTCCATATCGCTTTCCATAAAGGTTGGACTAGACAACATTCCCACCAGCAGTGGATAAGAGTTCCTTTCTCTCCACATCCCTGCAGCACTGCTTGGTTCTCATTCTTTGTGATGTGTGCCAATCTCTGCGGTGTGAGGTGGTACCTCATAGTTGTTTGATTTGCATCTCCCTGATGATTAGTGATGTGGAGCATTTTATCATGTGCCTTTTGGCCATTTGTATTTCTTTTTTGTCATATTGTCCATTTCTTCTCCCAGTTTTTTGATGGGATTAGATGTTTTTTTTCTTGTAAAGTTCTGTCAGTGCCTTGTGTATTTTGGAAATTAGCCCCTTATTTAATGGGTATTGGGTGAATAGTTTCTCCCACTCAGTGGGTGGCTCTTGTATCCTGGGCACTATTTTCTTTGAGATGCAGAAGCTTCTCAGCTTAATATATTCCCATCTGTTAATCTCTTAGAAGCCAATGCTATTTTGAGTTTTATAGTTATATTAAAGATTTAAGGAAACGCTGGTCATAAGAAAGATTAGAATGCCCCATGACAGCTCTATAGGGTGTAATAGGGAATATCATTGTCAATTACCAATCTGAATGTAATTTAGATAAAAAAAAAAAAGAAAATTTTGCATTTGCCTAAGGATGAAATGAATGATTCTAAAAATCAAGGGTATTCCTCAATGGTAGCATAAAACCAGACTAGAAACCTTAGGGCATTTTCCTCCTTGAGATGTTGACTCTTCTAAATGGTATAAGCTGCTATGCAGAAGACAGCTGAGGCTGTCAATACTCCTGAATCAAAATACAACTATAATCACAGAGAAAATATGAACCACCATTAAAGATAGATGACTGCTGACTACCATGCTTGATAGCAAAGTTTTCATATGTTTGGGCCTAGTGAAATCCCACAGACCTATATAAATCTGAATCTTTTCCAGATTTTTGTCTACACTTTCTTCCACAGTTTTATCACTATCAACGGCATTTACTAAAAGCAATACAGCCATTTGTTTTTTCCAAATCCCTCTGTGGTATTCTAGACTTTTATGGACATTTATCTCACAACACTTAAAACCATAAAAGCTGAAATTATGGTTTATTTTTCAGCTCAAGATAAAGATTTACCTGGACCTTTTTAGTTTAACTTCCACGTTTACCAAAAAAAAAAAAATCTGCTTTGCTGATTCTTCCCAGAAGACACTTGTTTTACTTTATTTTTTATTTTATTTTATTTTATTGAAACCATTGTGGTTTACAAAGTACTTCATATTTTGGTTTCAGGCACAATGAATAGGCAAATCCCACCTTCAGTATCAACCTCTCTCTACCAATGTTACCCATGTGCATCCCATACCATCACCCCCTGCCCCCACACCAGCATACCAGTATAACAGGCAAATTTTAAGTGTAGCTTGTTAAAGTTTGGGTCTCTTGATTCTATTACCATTGCCTTTGGCTTGATATTTAGTTCTGTCCTTATTTTACAATACCACAGCATCTGAGACTGCCTGGCCTCTGGCTCCCATCCTTTCATATTTGTTTTTTTATATAAATCTTTATTTAAGCACCATGATTACAAGCATGTTCTTACTTGGGTTTCAGTCATAAACAGAATAGTCCCCGTTTACCACTGCAACATTCCTACAACCAATGTCTCTCCTCCTCCCCGACCCTTGCCTGTATTCACAACAGGTATTCTACTTCTCTCATTTTAACATTGTCATGCTAGTTGTTATTGTAGCTATTTCCTAACACTCCCTTTCACCACTCTTTGTGGTGAGCTTCAAATTGTGAGCTGGTCCTTCTGGCCTTTTCAGCCCTTAACTCTATTGTCTCTGGGCCTTATTACTATAATGTCTTTAATTTTTCTTAAAACTCATAGATGACTGAGACTGTTCTGTGTCTGTCTCTCTCCCTCTGACTTATTTCACTCAGCATGATAGATGTATAAAAAAAATTTCATGACTTCATCTTTCCTGACTGCTGCATAATATTCCATTGTGTATATGTACCACAATTTCTTTAGCCATTTTTCTGTTGAAGGGCATCTTCGTTGTTTCCAGAGACTGGCTATTGTATATAGCGCTGCAATGAATATAGGTGTGAGGAAGAAATTTTTGAATTGTATTTTTGTGTTCCTAAGAGTGGAATAACTGGATCAAATGAGAGCTCAATTATCAGGGTTTTATTTTGGGGGGGCCACACCCGTTTGATGCTCAGGGGTTACTCCTGGCTAAGCACTCAGAAATTGCCCCTGGCTTGGGGGGACCATATGGGACGCCAGGGGATCAAACTGTGGTCCTTCCTTGGCTAGTGTTTGCAAGGCAGACACCTTACCTCTAGTGCCACCTCGCCGGCCCCAATTTTCAGTTTTTTGAGGAATCTCCATATTGGACTAGACAGCATTATTACTAGCAATAAATAAAAGTTCCTTTCTCTCCACATCCCCGCCAGCACTGATTGTTCTTGTTCTTTGTGATGTGTGCCAGTCTCTGTGTGTGAAATGGTACCTCATTGTAGTTTTGATTTGCATCTCCTTGATGAATAGTGTTGTGGAGCACTTTTTTCATGTCTTTTGGCCATTGTATTTTTTTTGAGGAAGTATCTGTTCATTTCTTCTCCCCATTTTTGATGGGGTCATATGTTTTTTTCTTGTAAAGTTCTGTCAGCACCTTGTATATTTTTGATATTAGTCCCTTGTCTGGTGGGTATTGGGTGGATAGTTTCTCCCATTCTGTGGGTGGCTTTTGTATCTTAGGCAATATTTCCTTTGGGATGCAGAAGCTTCTCAGCTTAATATAGTCCCATCTATTTAATTCTGCTTCCACTTCCTCCTTAAAGTGTCAAACAGTGTTTTTCCTATGTGTTGTTCTATATTCTTATGGTTTCAGGCCTGATATCAAGGGTTTTAATCCATTTGGATTTGATCTTTGTGCATGATGTTAGATGGGGGTCTGAGTTGGCTTTTTTTTGCAAGTAGCTAACCAGTTGTGCCAACCCCACTTGTTGAAGAGACTTTCCTTGCTCCATTTTTAATTTCTTGCTCCTTTATCAAAGATTAGTTGATTATATGTCTGGGGAACATTCTCTGAATACTCAAGTCTATTCCACTAATCTGAGGATCTGTCTTTATTTCAATATCATGCTGCTTTGATAACTATTTCTTTGTAATACAGTTTAAAATTGGGGAAAGTAATGCCTTCCATATTCTTTTTCTCAAGTATTGCTTTAGTATTTGTGAATGTTTATTTTCCAAATGAATTTCAGGAGTATTTGATCTACATCTTTGAAAAATGTCATGGGTATCGAGGAATTGCATTAAATATGTACAATGCTTTGGGAACTATTGCCATTTTAATTATGTTAATCCTGCCCATCCATGAGCATGGTGTGTGTCTCCATTTCCTTGAGTCCTCTCATTTCTTGAAGCAGGTTTTTGTAGTTTTCTTTTGTATAGGTCCTTCACCTCTTCAGTTAAGTTGACCCCAAAATATTTGAGTTGTGTAGCACTAATGTGAATGAGACTGTTTTTTTAATGTCCATTTCTTCTCTATCATTATTAGTGTATAAGAAGGCCATTGACTTTTGCGTGTTAATTTTGTAGCCTGCCACTTTGCTATCTGAATCTATTGTTTCTAGAAGCTTTTTGGCAGAATCTTTAGGGTTTTCTAAATATATGATCATGTTATCTGCAAACAGTGAAAGCTTGACTTCTTCCTTACCTATCTGGATGCTCTTGATATCTTTTACTTGCATAATCACTATGGCAACTACTTCCAGCACTATGTTGAATAGGAAGAGTGAGAGAGGGCAGCCTTGTCTTGTACCAGATTTTACAGGAAAGGCTTTAGTTTATCTCCATTGATAATAATATTTGCCAGTGGCTTGTGATATATGGCCTTGACTATATTGAGAAAAGTTCTTTATGTAGAAATGTTGTGCATCTATTGGTCAGTCTTGTCTTAACGTAGACCTTTCAGTTTTTCTTTTAAGGCTGGTTTTGAGTCTGTAAAGTTTCTGAGCTGTTGTTCATTTGTGAAGCTATATATACTTCTTTTAAACCTAAAAGTGAGTCTTGCTGGGTGCAGTATTCTAGGCAAAGCATTTATTTCATTGAGTTTTGTCACTTTGTTCCACCACTGCCTTCTGGCCTTGAGTGTTTCTTGTGACAGGTCTGCTGTAAATCTCAAGCATGCTCCCTTGAATGTAATTTCCCTTTCTGATCTTGTTGCTTTCAGTATTCTGTCTCTATGGGATTCATCATTGTGACTAGGATGTGTCTTATGGTACTTTACCTTGGGTCTCTTTTAGCTAGTACTCTTGAGGCATATAGGGTGCATAGGATTTGGTCGCATGTAGTCTTTAGCTCTGGTAGTTTCTCTGTAATGATGTCCTTGACTGTTGATTCTCCCTGGAGATTTTCTTCCTGGGTCTCTGGTACTCCAATGCTTCTTAATTTGTTTCTGTTGAGCTTATCAAAAACTTCTATTTTCATCTGTTCACATTCTTTGAGTAATTTTTCCATTGTCTGATCATTTGCTTTAAGGCCTTTTTCCAATCTCTTCTGCTGTATGGAATTGTTATGCATCTCATCTTCCAGCTCACTGACTCTATTCTCAGCTGCTGTTACCCTGTTGGAGAGGCTTTCCATTGAGGTTTTCAATTCATCTACTGAGTTTTTCAGGCCTGTTATTTCAGTTTGGAGTTTTCTGATTTTTATCTTCATATCCTCTTGATTCTTATTAGTGTTCCATTCAACTCGATCTATGCCTTCTTTGAGTTCTGTGAACATCCTCCATATTTCTTCTCTAAACTCCATATCTGAGAGACTAGCTAGGTGGTTGGCCATTTTCAGGTCATCAGAATTGCCATCTTCATTCTCTATGCCTTGTGTTGACCTGCATTGTTTTCCCATTGTCACATTTGTATTGTGGGTTTTTCTATGTGTTGTGGTGGTATTCATCAGCTAGATGATGTGTGCAGCTGCAACATAGAGTGGAATGGCCACGCTCCTCTGGCTCCACCCTTTTTGGGTAGAATGAGTAACTTCCAAAAAAACAAGGCCTCAGGGAATAATGCCACACAGGATCAAATTCCAGGCCAAAGCAGAGAAAAGTCCAAAGATGTCTACCCTTCTTCAGATACACAGCAGAAGTCCCCATCCTTTTATATTTGTGTTTCTTCCTCTTCTATTCAGTTTCTATCCTCCTTGCTATACTCTGGGGCCAACTCCCATTTAGAACATTGTGTTTCTTCCTGCAGTTATTCTGAATACCATATATAAGTGATATCATTCTGTATTTATTCTTAGAAGATGCTTGTTTTTACTTCTATGAAAGAGGTATTGGTGTTCTGGGGTAAATCAGCCCCTCCTCATTCTGCCAAGCTCATTTGGGAAGATGGCAATAAATGCCAGGTTGGCCACAGTGTCCCTGGCTTATGACCTGGAGAATAATAAATGATTTAAAGAGAAAAATATATTTTAAATTTGAAAAAAAAATGCTTGTTTTTTTTTTTGCTTTGTTTTGGTTTTTTTTAATTTTTATTTTGATCATAGTGGCTTACATATTGTTGACAATAATATTTTAGGTACATATTTACATAAAATCAGGGGGGATTTCCATCACCAATTTGTTCTCCCTACACCTCCGTTTTTGTCCTACCTCCCATATGCTCTTCCCTCACCCCTAGGACTGCCAGAATATGTTGTTCCCTCTGTATCTAGCCTAATACTTAGTAGTCTTGCACCTGTTTGGTCCTGGTGCCTCCCTTATTTCCCGCAGGACTAGCTAGTTCAATTTATGTGGTTTTTTTTGCAGAAGGGAATAGTAGTAAACTGGGGTAAAGGTCTAATACACAGAAAATAAGCAGAATTCTTCTACAGGGTCTCATCCTCAGTTAGAGAGACAAAGGAGAAAAAGGTGAAACACTCCACCAGTAAAAAAAGAAGTGTCAAATATCCAGTGAGGACTCCAACAATAACGCTAAGCACCACCACCACCACCACAACAACAACAACAACAACAAAACCGCCACAGTCTTGAGATAAGAAACATGGCAGAGCATATAATGAAAGAAAAGAAAAGAAAAGAAAAGAAAAGAAAAGAAAAGAAAAGAAAAGAAAAGAAAAGAAAAGAAAAGAAAAGAAAAGAAAAGAAAAAAAGTGTAAATGGGGGCAACAGCTTCAATAACCACACCAAAACAAAGAAATCAACCAAAAATAGATAGGTAAATATAATAATAATGATAATAAATAAAGATTAAAAATAATATATATTAAAAGATAAATAATATTTTGTGTTTTGTTTCTTTCCCTCCTGCCCTGGCACAGTAAATATTGGGGTCATTCCAAAAGGAATTCACTTGGCCTAAGCGATATGGGGTTTCTCCGCCCTTGGATTATATTGTCACTGGATCAACTATAGCCTCTTTTCAGGATCCTTTACTCTCCCGGTGGTGTTTTTGTGTTGTTTGGAAGACTTCTGTTCCGTCCTAGGTGATACAATCAGACCTCTGTATCTATCAATCTCAGTATCTGCACAGTTCCAGGGATGGGGCTTATGATGAAGTCAGTCTTTGTGGTTTTAGAAGTTTCGTTCCCTCAGTGTCATTTTAATCCATCCTCTGTGGTTGGTGGTCTTGGTCTTGGCACTAAACCTGGGATGGCACCTAGGATAACGCCTTCCCTTGTGTTTCCAGAAGCCCCATTCCGTTACAGTTGTCTCTGCCAGACCTTTGGTACTGGGGATTATGGTTGTGCAGGTCGTAGTTCAAACCCTAGACTAGGGCTTTTTTATTGGTCCCAAGATATATACAGTCTGGTCATGGTTCTAGCAGCCAGTCATCTGTAAATCGCGATCTTGGTTTTTGGACCTACCAACGGGTGACAAATCTTCTGATTTTGACTTATCGATGGCTGGTAAGGTAGAATAACCTGTTCTTAGGTCATGTTGTTCCCATTTTCCTCGTTGTCAGGATATCATATTAGAGCTGGCACTCGTTGGTGTTCCAGTAGTATTAAGGTTGTCCCGGATGGGGTTTGTTTCTTGCAGCTGTTGTGAAGAACTGTGCTGTTTCTGTGACTGGGATCCAGGGTTCAAGACTGGACAGATGGGATCTAATCTCCTGAGGTCTAAGTTGATTCCACATGACATATTTTCAAGGTAGGAGTTATCCCTGTATTGTAAACAACTATGAGTTCCTATCTCTAGTAGATAAGAGCTCTTTTTTATGTGTAAGATTTCCCCTTTTTTTAGTGTGCCTTTGCAGAGAGAAATGGTGCTACGTTATATTGTTGGTGCATTTGGGGGTGGACAGAGAGGAAAACAGAAACAGGTCACATACCCAAAAATGATTTTAAAAATAGGATTAAAAATGTATGTGCTCACATATGTATATGTAGAACAGACAATTAAAAAAATGAATTAACGAAGTATTTAAAGGACCAAAGTGATGCAGAAGACTACCTTACATTTGGGGAAAGGCAGGTAAAGAGGAGGTGTAATACAGGTCTTATGTTTATTTTGGGAGTACATGTTTTCCCATTGTCTTTTGGGTTTTTCTTGTAGTGTGTGGGTTCCCAGGCACCTTTCCATCCCACCCCCTGACCTTCTTCAGATTGGCAAAAGATTTGCGGCAGGGAGGTCTTGGAAGAGTTCTTGTATTGGGACTACTTTTGGAACTAAGTCCGGTTTCAAGTATCAGTCCACATTAGGGGAAGATGGTAGGGAGGGCCGCGCAGCATGGGTCCGCAGGGGAGTTAGCTGTCTTTTCTTGCAGGAGACAAAGTGTGGGTTTGACTGGGTGACTCTTCGTTTGGGTACTGGGTACTGGTTCATTGGGGTAGGAGGTCAATCTTGATGCCTAATAGATTAAGGACTGAGGGTGAAGAGTTTTAATACAGTGGGAAGTCTGGATGGGAATGAGGGGTGAGGGGGTAGTTGGATTTCCAAGGGGGGGGGGAAGGCGGAGGTATATGGTAGGGTTAGGAAGGGAGAAAAGAGAAAATACATTAGAAAGAAAGGGAAAAGAGAAAAGGAAAAAAGTAGAGAGAAGAGTAGAAAAGAAATGATAAAGAAAGTAGTGAGAAGAGAGGAGAGAATAGTAAGGGAATGTTAGTTTGCTTGAATGTGTTCGATGAGTAGAGTCTGTAGTTTAAGTCTGTATGTCACGGTTACTGCTTCGGTGGTCTGACTGGCCACATGCTTCGATTCCTAAAAGAAGGTATAACCTTGAAATAAAGTGTATGTTAAAGATTTTTCTCGGGACCATCTCGTAGTGCCAGCTAGGTATGGTATCTCGTGTGGAATCCCGAGCTGCCATCTTGGTTTGTCCACCCTTTGTATCCAAGAATGCCTGTGGACAGAAAAGTTGAGAGGTTATTTTAAATATAGTAAGATAAGGCATTAAAACATGATGTTATGGGATGTTTCCATTGGAGTCAGTGATTTCCCGTGGTATTCTTTACCTGTGATCCTGTATACGATCTCCCAGGGATTAATGTGGGCCTTTGTCGTAGAAGGCTGATTACATACCTGTTCTCTCTATGCTGCTGTTTCTGGTGTTGCTGTTTTCTTTATGGTATAATGCTGTCAAGAGTTTGCGTTGTTCCTTTTTCATGTATGTTGGGCACTGCTCTCGAGTATATGTTGACTATTACAGTGTTTAGAGTTTCTACCCTGTTAAACCCTATTATTTGATTGTTGAGTGTAGTTGTGTATAAGATGTATGTTCTAGGTGCTTCAGAATAGTGCTATCATTTTGTGTTTATCTTTTGCCTTCTGACTTACCTCGTTTAACATAACATGTTCTAGGTCCATCCATGTTGCTGCAAAGTCTGTGATTGTATCATTTCTGACTGCCATGTAATATTCCATTGTGTATAGATACCACAGAAGTTGCTTGTTTTTAAAGGAAATATGAAGAGCAAGACTGAGATTAGAAATGCTCACTGTTTTTCATAACGACTTCCACTCCTATAAAATGTTGCATGTTGTTTGTAGTCTGCTCAGTAAAAACAAGACAAGGCTTTCACTTTGCCTTGCCCTATATGCTGCCATATTAGAGAATTATATAGAAACTCAAGTAACTAAATGCTCTAGTATGGGAAATATCTAAATAATCATAATTACTTAACTTATAAGTTTTCCATCTGAAGTTAGCAAATAAAATGGAAGTTGGATACAATGCAATTGACAAAGCAGAAAAAAAAAGACAAATTCTTTTTCAGAGAATTGAGTATAATTAACTCTGTTTTATCACCACAATGACTCCTAGACCTCTTTGAAGTCAGGCTAGAAGTCTCAATTTGAAAACAAAGAAATCAAAAAAATTCCTTATCAACTAAATATCCTTATACTTGGTAACTAGAATTTAACAGAATACTCACATAGGACCTAAAAGTATTGGAGAATAAATAACCCTTCTGACAGTATGTTCAATAATACTTATTTAAACTTCTTTTTAAATTATGGCTTTTCCTTTTGGTTTTTACTCATTTATTTTAAATTTGAGCAGTAATTCTGCTTCTTGATACACTTAGGAAAGTTCACCTAGGCATACCAAGTAGAACTGTTTTTACAAATCATAACAGAAAGTTGAGCAGAGTAAAAATAGAGCAGAAAATACACAGGGAAAACTGACAAGGAGGGAAACTCCTGTTGGTGTTTGTGATTCTACCTTCATGCAAGAATTACCACCATTTTCATTAATGCGTTCTTTATGAAGGGGTGGTATCAAAGAGCAAAGCAGTGGCTTTGGGATGATAAGAGGATCTGTGTTATAATAAAATACGTCAACAGAGAATATAACCCTGATATTAGGAAAGATAAAGGTGCCATGATGATGAAGAGAAAACAGGAAGTTGCAGTCATAATTTAGAAACTTTTTAAAAATAAGGTACAAGTCTCTCACTAATGAAAAACTCATTCCAAGCTCAACATATTTGAAAGTTTTATGTCCTCTCAGTATGTAAAACTTTGCTGTTACAGACTGGTTGTCACCATCATAATACATAGAAATATTCCTTCATAGCACTCATGTCCATGTTTATGAGTATCAGGTTTCACCCTTCACCAGGTTAGGCAATACCGAGATCTATGTTTGCTCCTTACAGTGGACATAACCCTCAGTAGCCAGCAAATACTTATAATGTATATTTGCTTTAAATTAATGAGATAATCAATCTTGGTCATCTATTATGACCTTGCCTTAAGTAACATTTTCATTTCTTCCTTGGCTTTTGTGTTCCAAGAGCCCCCAAAATCTTTAATCCCATTCCTCAAATGTTCCTATTCATTGTCAATTGAGCTTTCCTAAAACACAATATTGCATAACAAACTACAATTCAACATTTTCTGCAGTTTGCTCATCATCTAGAGCCTGAACCAGTCTCTCTCTATGGAGATTTCCAAATACTCTAGATAACAGTAAATGTAATGAATCGACTTCTGCCCAGTACGCTAAGGTTGGTGATAGCTTAGGGTTAGGAAAAGAATGATTCTCCTCATTATATGTAAGACTTAATTCTCTTCTGGAGTCCCAGTGAGGAAGAATAGTACTAGAAATCAGTATGTTATTCTCCAAATCCTCTGCATGTAACCAAACTGGTCTCTACAGGAATCTTTAAGGGGCTGGAGATGCAGCTCAAAGGCATATATCAGGTTTTGGGTTCGATTCCCATGGTTCCAAGAATAAATAAATGAAATAACCACTTCACATTTCTATCTCCACCAAAAAATTTCCATTTCTTTGCACATATCCATTTCACAACTTTATTTAACCAACTTTATTACATACATGATTGTATTTGGGTTTCAGTCATGCACCCATCACCAGTGCAACATTCCCATCACCAATGTCCCAAATCTCCCTCCTCCCCACCCAACTCCGCCTATAATCTAGATAGGCTTTCTATTTCCCTCGTACATTCTCATTATTAGGATAGTTCAAAACGTAGTTATTTCTCTAACTAAACTCATCCCTGTTTGCGGTGAGCTTCATGAGGTGAGCTGGAACTTCCAGCTCTTTTCTCTTTTGTAACTGAAAATTATTATTGCAAGAATGTCTTTCATTTTTCTTAAAACCCATAGATGAGTGAGACCATTCTGCGTCTTTCTCTCTCTCTGACTTATTTCATTCAGCATAATAGATTCCATGTACATCCATGTATAGGAAAATTTCATGACTTCATCTCTCCTGACAGCTGCATAATATTCCATTGTGTATATGTACACTCTTTCTTTAGCCATTCATCTGTTGAAGGGTATCTTGGCTGTTTCCAGAGTCTTGCTATGGTAAATAGTGCTGCAATAAATATAGGTGTAAGGAAGAGATTTTTGTATTGTATTTTTGTGTTCCTAGGGTATATTCCTAACAGTGGTATAGCTGGGTCATATGGAAGCTCGATTTCCAGTTTTTGGAGGAATCTCCATATCGCTTTCCATAAAGGTTGAACTAGATGGCATTCCCACCAGCAGTGGATAAGAGTTCCTTTCTCTTCACATCCCCACCAACACTGCTTGTTCTCATTCTTTGTGATGTGTGCCAATCTCTGTGGTGTGAGGTGGTACCTCATAGTTGTTTTGATTTGCATCTCCCTGATGATTAGTGATGTGGAGCATTTTTTCATGTGTCTTTTGACAATATGTATTTCTTCTTTGTCAAAGTGTCTGTCCATTTCTTCTCCCCATTTTCTGATGGGATTAGATGTTTTTTTTCTTGTAAAGTTCTGTCAGTGCCTTGTATATTTTGGAGATTAGCCCCTTATCTGATGGGTATTGGGTGAATAGTTTCTCCCACTCAGTGGGGGGCTCTTGTATCCTGGGTGCTATTTCTTTTGAGGTGCAGAAGCTTCTCAGTTTAATATATTCCCATCTGTTAATTTCTGCTTTCACTTGCTTGGAGAGTGCAGTTTCCTCCTTGAAGATGCCTTTAGTCTCAATGTCCTGGAGTGTTTTACCTACATGTTGTTCTATATATCTTATGGTTATGGGTCTGATATCGAGGTCTTTCATCCATTTAGATTTAACCTTCGTACATGATGTTAGCTGGGGGTCTAAGTTCAATTTTTTGCAAGTGGCTAGCCAGTTGTGCCAACACCACTTGTTGAAGAGGCTTTCTTTGCTCCATTTAGGATTTCTTGCTACTTTATTAAAAATTAGGTGATTGTATGTCTGGGGAACATTCTCTGAGTATTCAAGCCTATTCCACTGATCTGAGGGCCTGTCTTTATTCCAATACCATGCTGTTTTGATAACTATTGCTTTGTAGTAAAGTTTAAAGTTGGGGAAAGTAATTCCTCCCATATTCTTTTTCCCAATGATTGCTTTAGCTATTCTAGGGTGTTTATTGTTCCAAATGAATTTCAAAGGTGCCTGATCCACTTCTTTGAAGAATGTCATGGGTATCTTTAGAGGGATCGCATTAAATCTGTACAATGCTTTGGGGAGTATTGCCATTTTAATGATGTTAATCCTGCCAATCCATGAGCAGAATATATGCTTCCATTTCCACGTGTCCTCTCTTATTTCTTGGAGCAGATTTTTATAGTTTTCTTTGTATAGGTCCTTCACATTTTTAGTCAAGTTGATTCCAAGATATTTGAGTTTGTGTGGCACTATTGTGAATGGGATTGTTTTCTTTTCTTTTAAAATATATTTTTATTTAAGTAACATGATCATATTTGGGTTACAGTCATAACCAGAACACCCCCCTTCACCAGTGCAACAATACCCCCTCCCCCCTTCCCATCTCCTGCCTGTATTCAAGACAGGCATTCTACTACAGTAATTTGTTTTTAAGTTCAGTAAGTTGTATTTTTTTCCTTAAAGGATAAGAGTAAAAAAAATATAGTAAAGGTGTGATAGTGGCATCGCCAATGTTTGCATAGGTCCAGAAAAATGAAGAAAATGAAAAAAAAATACTTGACCTGATTACAAAAAGGTCTCACCCAGAAGTTTATTGGCATAAGACAGACTCTGGGTTCCAGACATACCAGTCTATCCAACTCGTCATTCTCAAGGTCCCGGTGAAACTTTTTCACACTTTAGCTATTGTTGGTATCAGACTCTTATATTTAAAGACTCTGGATTCTGTGCATTTCTTTCATCAATGTCAGGCTGATGTGGAGCATCCTCTAGTTTCAGTATATCATTAAATGCGGAGCGATCTGCCCTGCATGCAGACTGTTGCTGAGTCGCCTGGGTGTTGGGAGCACTCTTTGGAGTAAGTCAATGCCAAAGCAGTGGTAGGTCTTCTCTGGTAGAGGCTTGGATCCTGGTAATGTTAAAGACAGTTGTGATTGTTTCCATAGATGGTATCCATTGCCCATTCTTCTGAGGCCTAAGCCAAATCATTATGCCAATGTTCAGGGTAAAAGGCCTAATTACATTACCAGATTTGTGTTCCCATCTCTATTAGATAAGAACTTGTTTGCATATGTATTATTTTTCCATTTTAATGTGCCTATGCAAAAGAGAAGCAATGCCATAAAATATTGTTGGTGCATCTTGGGGCCGACGAATAAAGTCCAACATTTCCCGTAACTTGGTATAAACGTGAAATCTATACAGAGTTACTCTTATACAAGTATTGCTTATAAAACAGATCTCACAGGGGGAAAATCAAACAATCAAATAACTAAACTAGTGGGCAAAATTGTCACTATATGAGGATATTCGAAAAGAGTTATAGATGTTAAAGGAATACATCTGAGATATACAAAAGAGATACATGTGACCCTTTTATGTTTTAAAAAGAAAACAAAGAAAGAAAGGGGTTATTTTCTTAATGTCCATTTCTTCCTTATTACTATTGGTGTATAGAAAGGCCATTGATTTTTGTGTGTTAATTTTGCAGCCTGCCACCTTGCTATATGAGTCTATTGTTTCTAGAAGCTTTTTCGTAGAGTCTTTAGGGTTTTCTAAGTAGAGTATCATGTCATCTGCAAACAGTGAGAGCTTGACTTCTTCCTTTCCTATCTGGATTCCCTTGATATCTTTTTCTTGCCTAATCGCTATAGCAAGTATTTCCAGTGCTATGTTGAATAGGAGTGGTGAGAGAGGACAGCCTTGTCTTGTGCCAGAATTTGGAGGAAAGGCTTTCAGTTTTTCTCCATTGAGGATAATATTTGCCTCTGGCTTGTGGTAGATGGCGTTAACTATATTGAGAAAGGTTCCTTCCATTCCCATCTTCCTGAGAGTTTTGATCAAGAATGGGTGTTGGAACTTACCAAATGCTTTCTCTGCGTCTATTGATATGATCATGTGATTTTTATTTTTCTTGTTGTTGATGTTGTGTATTATGTTGATAGATTTACGGATGTTAAACCAGCCTTGCATTCCTGGGATGAAACCTACTTGATCATAGTAGATGATATTCTTAATGAGGCATTGAATCCTATTTGCCAGGATTTTGTTGAGGATCTTTGCATCTGCATTCATCAGCGATATTGGTCTGTAATTTTCTTTTATGGAGCATCTCTGTCTGGTTTAGGTATCAAAGTGATGTTGGCTTCATAGAAGCTATTTGGAAGTTTTCCTGTTTTTTCAATTTCATGGAAGAGTCTTGCCAGGATTGGTAGTAGTTCCTCTTGAAAGGTTTGAAAGAATTCATTAGTAAATCCTTCTGGGCCTGGGCTTTTGTTTTTGGGCAGACATTTGATTACTGTCTTAATTTCCTCAATAGTGATGGGTGTATTTAGATATGCTACATCCTCTTCATTCAACCGGGGAATATTATAAGAGTCCAAGAATTTATCCATTTCTTCCAGGTTTTTATTTTTAGTGGCATAGAATTTCTCAAAGTAGTTTCTGATTACCCTTTGAATCTCTAACATATCAGTAATGATCTCTCCTTTTTCATCCCTAATACGAGTTATCAAGTTTCTCTCTCTTTCTTTCTTTGTTAGTTTTGCCAGTGGTCTATCAATCTTGTTTATTTTTTCAAAGAACCAACTTCTGCTTTCGTTGATCTTTTGAATTGTTTTTTTTTTTCAGGTTTCCACTTCATTGATTTCTGCTCTCAGCTTTGTTATTTCCTTCTGCCTCCCTATTTTTGGGTCCTTTTGTTGAGCACTTTCTAATTCTATGAGCTGCATCATTAAGCTATTCATGTATGCCCCTTCTTTTTTCCTGATGTGTGCTTGCAAAGCTATAAATTTTCCTCTCAGTACTGCTTTTGCTGTGTCTCATAGGTTCTGATAGTTTGTGTCTCCATTGTCATTTGTTTTCAGGAAGGTTTTGATTTCCTCTTTGATTTCATCTCAGACCCACTGGTTATTCAGTTAGGCTGTCTAACTTCCAGGTATTAAAGTTTTTCTTCTGTGTCCCTTTGTAGTTCACATATAATTTCAGGGTATCAGCAAAGGTAGCCTGCAAAATTTCTATCCTCTTGATATTATGGAGGTATGTTTATGTGCTAGCATGTAGTCTATCCTGAAGAATGTCTCATGTACATTAGAGAAAAATGTGTACCCAGGCTTTTGGGGGTGGAGTGTCCTGTATATATATACTAGGCCTCTTTCTTCCATTTCTCTGTTCAGGTCTAGTATATTCTTGTTGGGTTTCAGTCTGGTTGGCCTGTCAAGTGTTGACAATGCCATGTTGAGGTCTCCCACAATTATTGTGTTGTTATTGATATTATTTTTCAGATTTGTCAACAGTTGTATTAAATATTTTGCTGGCCCCTCATTCGGTGCATATATGTTTAGGAGAGTGATTTCTTCCTGCTGTAAGTATCCCTTGATTAATACAAAATGTCCATATTTGTCCCTTACAACTTTCCTAAGTATAAAGTTTGCATCATCTGATATTAGTATGGCCACTCCAGCTTTTTTATGGGTGTTGTTTGCTTGGATGATTTTTCTCCAGCCTTTTATTTTGAGTCTATGTTTGTTCTGACTATTCAGGTGCATTTCTTGTAGGCAGCAGAAGGTTGGTTTGAGTTTTTTGATCCATTTAGCCACTCTGTGTCTCTTAACTGGTGCATTTAGTCCATTGACATTGAAAGAATTGTCCTGGGAGTTAGTGCCATCTTTATATCAAAGTTTGGTGTGTCTGTTGGTCAGTCTTGTCTTAAAGTAGGCCATTCAGTTTTTCTTTTAAGAATGGTTTTGAGTCTGTAAAGTTTCTGAGCTGTTGTTTGTCTGTGAAACCATGTATTGTTCCTTCAAACCTGAAAGTGAGTTTTTCTGGGTGCAGTATTCTAGGTGAAGCATTTATTTTATTGAGTTTTGTCACTATGTCCCACCACTGCTTCTGGCCTTGAATGTTTCCGGTGACAGGTCTGCAATAAATCTCAAGGATGTTCCCTTGAATGTAATTTCTCTTTTCAATCTTGCTGCTTTCAGAATTCTGTCTCTATCTGTGGGATTCATCATTGTGACTAGGATGTGTCTTGGGGTGTTTTTTCTGGGGTCTCTTTTAGTTGGTACTCTTCGGGCATGTAGGATTTGATCAAATGTATTCATTAGCTCTGGTAGCTTCTCTTCAATGATGTTCTTGACCGTTGATTCTTCCTGGAGATTTTCTTCCTGGGTCTCTGGGACTCCAATGATTCTTAAGTTGTTTCTTTGAGCTTATCATAGACTTCTATTTTCATCTGTTCCCATTCTTTGAGTAATTTTTCCATTGTTTAATCATTTGCTTTGAGGCTTTTTTCCAATTTCTTCTGCGGTATGGAATTGTTATTCATCTTATCTTCCAGTGTACTAATTCTATCCTTAGCTGCTGTTAACCCGTGGGAAAGCTCAACCATGTTTTTCTTCAATTCATCTACTGAGTTTTTCAGACCTGTTATTTGACCTGAAATTTCAGTTTGGAGTTTTCTGATTTCTATCTTCATATTCTCTTGATTCTTATTATTGTTCTCTTCTATACTTGGTTTGAGTTCTTTGAACATCTTCCATATTGCGACTCTAAACTCCTTATATGAGAGACTGACTAGTTGGTTGGTCATGTTCATGTCATCAGAGTTGCCATCTTCATTCTCTATGTCTGGCGTTGGCCTGCATTGTTTCTCCATTGTCACACTTGTATTGGGAGGTTTTCTATGTGTTGTGGTTGTATTCATTGGCTAAATGATGTGCACGGTCGCAAAGCGAAGCGGAGCGGCTGTGCTCCTCTGGCTCCTCCCTTTCTGGGCGTGTCGACTCACCTCCATGGAAAGCTCATGGGAAGGCAGGCCGTCTGCTGATGAGCCACACACAGGATAAAGTCAGGCCGAAAATGCAGCACAGCACAGAGAAGAGGCAGATAGGGGTGCTGGCATCTGAGATCCAGCAGAGTTCAGTGGCCCCATTTCACAACTTTTGAGTAAAATCTTACCTACTCTTTAAGAAGAATGAAAAAACATATCAGATTTCTTTCACTGCTTTAGCACATAACTGTTCTTTGCCTTCCTGGGGCTTTGTGAGGGTTATTGCACTAACTACATTTATCATTACAGGTCTTTCAGTATTTTCTTTACCTCTCGTTTGAGTTCCTTGAAGGATGAACTTTTGTTCACACACACACACACACACACACACTCACACAGAGTATCATGTGTTTTGGAGACAAGATGTTGGTTCAGAGGGAAGATCAGGATGCTTCTGAGGGCAAAGATCTAAGCAGACCTTCAGAGTCCTGGAAAGAAGGAGGAAAAAAAGGGCAAAGCATCCTCTGCTATAAATATCATCTTCTCTGATGACCTGGCCTAGAGGCAAGACAGGTACAGAAAATACCAAGGAATGGCTGCCTTTTCTAGGCAGATTTCTGCTGCAGACTGAAACACCAGGGTAGGTCAATCAATTGTTGGTAGGTATCTTTCCATCTGTCTTTCAGCTTGTCTGTCTGCCAATCTGCCTCTCTCTCTCTCTTTCTCTCTCTCTCTCTCTCTCTCTCTCTCTCTCTCTCTCTCTCTCTCTCTCTCTCTCACACACACACACACACACACACACACACATATACAAAACTACATGACTAACATGGGCACATCACTGAAAAGAAGTTAGAGGCTTCCTCTCACTGTCCTCCCTCCCAATTCAGAATGTTTAGAAGCCTAGAAGACAGCAGCCATGTGAAAGGCTAAGGGAGAGAGGGTAAGGCTTGAGCAGTGCAAAAGAGCAGTGGCTTATGCAAATGTAACCTAACTGGGAGTACTTGAAGAAAGGCAGGGAGCAAGAACAAGTGGTGGCACTTTCCTCTCCAAATTTCTCATAAACAGATGCCACAGGCAAGTTTGACCCCAGAGGCAGATTTTACGGACTCTTTAGCCAACCGTCTATCTCACAATGCCAACTGTCTCAGCACACTAAGAAGTCTTCTGGCTTAAATCTACCTGCTTTTCACAGCATGAGGAATAAGGCCCAGCTCCATCTGAATTCAACTTAAGAAATGATTAGATGATTATCACCAGAAAAGCTCTCTGCTTTTGTTAGTCTTATCGAGGTTATTTGTATCTGAACATTATAATTATAAGTGCTTTATGAGAATTCTCCAGAGGAATGCTTTCAAATCTTTCAGTTCCACCTTACAAGATATCAGAAGGTCCCTCTCTGTGGGATGAAAGCTCCCATTATAAGTAGAAGAGGAAAAATGAACACCCATATAGAAGAGACGAGGGATTATCTAGTGATTCCACCAAATCTGGAGTTTACAAAGAAACTCAAAACCAATCCAGAAACATGGACATGGAAGATGGTTCGATCAAGGTGAGACAGCTGAAATCTTTCCTGGATAATAGTTACAACACACTTTAAGAATATGGAATCGGCCCGGAGAGACAGCACAGCGGTGTTTGCCTTGCAAGCAGCCGATCCAGAACCAAAGGTGGTTGGTTTGAATCCCAGTGTCCCATATGGTCCCCTGTGCCTGCCAGGAGCTATTTATGAGCAGACAGCCAGGAGTAACCCCTGAGCACTGCCGGGTGTGGCCCAAAAACAAAAACAAAAATAATATGGAACCAAGGGGCCAAAGAAATAGCATGGAGGTAGGGCATTTGCCTTGCATGCTGAAGAATGGTGGTTCGAATCCCGGCATCCCATGTGGTCCCCCAAGCCTGCCAGGAGCGATTTCTGAGCATAGAGCCAGGAGGGACCCCTGAGCACTGCTGGGTGTGGCCCAAAAACAAAAACAAAAAGAATATGGAACCAAGGGGCCGAAGAAATAGCATGGAGGTAGGGCATTTGCCTTGCATGCTGAAGAATGGTGGTTCGAATCCCGGCATTCCATGTGGTCCCCCAAGCCTGCCAGGAGCGATTTCTGAGCATAGAGCCAGGAGGGACCCCTGAGCACTGCCGGGTGTGACCCAAAAACCAAAATAAAATAAAATAAAATAAAATAAGTGTGTATATATATATTCTTTTTTTTAACAAATACATATATATATATTTGTTAAAAAAAGAATATGGAACCAAGTTATATAGCACGCAATGCAAGCACATTGAAGTTTAATTGAAAGATGATTCAAGGTGAGAATCCTGGAAGATGTCAGCAGTAACCCAGGAGACAGAGATAGTATAGTTACTGTGCAGGATGACGCCTTTCTGTGGTGTATGTGCTGGGTGTGAGGTAGGGATGGATGTGCACATGCGTTATGAGCTCCTAAGAGATCAAAGGAAGTAGAGGGCAGTTAAGAGATTTGCAAAGAATATTAGGGGCTGAGCATTTATGATTCTGCTACATGGGACTCACATTCCAGGTTATGTGGGTCTCCAGTACAGAGAAGGATCATAAATACCTTTCACTAGGGTTCTTGTTAGGATCTTATTTGAATCTTTATGGTGGATCTTTAGATTCCATCAGTGCTGTGGCTTTGTGAAATTGCCTTTCAGTCAAGTAGAGATTTTGGAAATAACAGTTGGTAAACTTCATGATTCAACAAAAGACCACAAGGGCTTTGAAACAACAGTTTATTTCTTACAGGGCCAACAGGAGGTACAAGCTCCATATTGAGAGGACACCAAGAAGTCAGGGCAGAGTGAAGGCAGAAAGGGGAAGAACACTGGGGAGCAGGACATGGGTCTACTTTGGGGTTTACAGATGAAGTGCTTTGAAGCTCCTGATCCAGGATTATATTATCCAATTTAAACCAAAAAGTAGGGTTTGACATGCTTTGGAGATGGGGGGGGGGGCAGTCTATCTAACAAGCACCCAGGGGAGGCAAGTGGTCAAAAATAAAGAGCTCACATGTGCTTGTGACTCTGCAGGCTACTGTGTGCAGTGGGTATATCAGGGAGGGCCAAGTATCAGTGTTAGACCCTCCACAGTTACTGACCAAACATATAACTATAAAGCATCATTTCTTAACAACAGAAGACTAAAAAAAAAAAAACTAAAAAAACTCAACTAAGATTTCCTCTTTCAGATGTAAGCCAATCTATGAAAAATTATGAGTTTCCCCACCATGCAACTGAAAGCTGAAATCTCAGGAAGAGAAGGTGAGTTCCCCTCTTATCCACTGCTGGTGGGAATGCCGTCTAGTTCAACCTTTATGGAAAGCAATATGGAGATTCCTCCAAAAACTGGAAATCGAGCTCCCATACGATCCAGCTATACCACTCCTAGGAATATACCCTAGGAACACAAAAATACAATACAAAAACCCCTTCCTTACACCTATATTCATTGTAGCACTATTTACCATAGCAAGACTGGAAACAACCAAGATGCCCTTCAACAGACGAATGGCTAAAGAAACTGTGGTACATATACACAATGGAATATTATGCAGCTGTCAGGAGAGATGAAGTCATGAAATTTTCCTATACATGGATGTACACGGAATCTATTATGCTGAGTGAAATAAGTCAGAGAGAGAGAAAAAACCGCAGAATGGTCTCACTCATCTATGGTTTTAAGAAAAATGAAAGACACCCTTGTAATAATAATTTTCAGACACAAAAGAGAAAAGAGCTGGAAGTTCCAGCTCACCTCAGGAAGCTCACCACAAATAGTGATGAGTTTAGTTAGGGAAATAACTACATTTTGAACTGTCCTAATAATGAGAATGTATGAGGAAAATGGAGAGCCTGTCTAGAGTACAGGCGGGGGTCGGGTGGGGAGGAGGGAGACTTGGGACATTGGTGATGGGAATGTTGTACTGGTGATGGGTGGTGTTCTTTACATGACTGAAACCCAAACACAATCATGTATGTAATTAAGGTGTTTAAATAAATTTAAAAAAAAAAAGAGAAGGTGAGTTCCCATCCTGCTGAAACCATGCCTGCTGCATCCATCACCCACAACCACCACTTAACCAATATAACTGCTTCACCACTCCTCTACAGCTCTCTGCAGACATATCAAACCTGGACTAAAACTCCACATATGCCAGTATTTGGGTTGATATCACCAGGACTTTTTTGGAATGAGTGTATGCACCTCCCCCACCTTCTCTTACTTCTGGAGCCTTGGTAGCTGAAAACTCACCCCACAAAAGCTGCAGGTCTCAGCAAAAGGGCTTAGAACTCCTGGACTGTGTAGCCATATTTGCAGCCACACAACTCCATTGTCTTTATTATTGTCATCCCTGTAAGAAGACACCAGTTTAGGAGTCTTCTGTGTATCTGAAGCCACCTTTTTTCTTTTTGAGGAGACAGAAGAAGTAATCGATGACTTAATGATCTTGCTGCACAATACAATAATTTTCACAAATTTTCTTACTACTGTACTTTTTTTTTCTTTCTTCTTTTTCTTTTCCATAATTTCACTCCCACTTACCTGGAAGCAAATGTGTTCTGATCAACTATGTCAACTATGCAATATATGGTCTTTAAACAAAGTAATTTATATTTTAAAAAGGGGTCCAGAGCAATAGCAGAGTGGGTAGGGTATTTGCCTTGCATGCAGTCACCACAGGTTCAATTCCCCAGCATCCCATATAGTTCCCAGAGTCTAACAAGAGTAATTTCTGAGAGCAGAACCAGGAATAGCCCCTGAAAGCCGCAGATTGTGGCCCAAACACCAAAATTTAAAAAAAAAAAAAAAAAAAAAAGACTTCCTCCTTCCAGGTCATTGAGCTTATAGGTGCATCAGTGACAACAAAATGTCCAAGGTATCTTCTAACAAGACTTGTCCCAGAGCTGATCATGCACTCTGGATACCTGAGCAGTTTCTTCATAAGAATCTGTGACAGCAGCTGTCCTGTTGCATAATTCCATATCTTTCTGGATTATTCCTCTGTCTCATGGCTACAGTTACTTTGTGAAAATTCTGGGGGGAGGTGGCTGAGACACCTTATGATTTAGACTCCATTTACTGGCATTTGCTGTGCTGATGAGAACCTAGGCAAAGGTAACTACTTCTGATAAACATGCACTTCCCACCTTCATCAAATGCTTCCAACTCAAAGAGAGAAAAGTTACCAAGTCAATCTAGTAAAACTGGCTACATCATTATGAGACGTGCTGACTTTATTTTCTGAATGCAACCTTTGTTCATCTTCAGTTTTTGTAAGCACACAGGTAGCTGACACTGCTTGGTAACCCTAGTACTTCAAGAAATAGGCAGTAATTATACCAAAACAAAAATAGATTGTTTATTCCCAACTAACATTTTCTACTTGCAATCTTGCTGGAAAATAAAAAAAGGGGTACAGCGGAAAAGATTCAGTAAGATGGAGAATCACTAAGCAGCATGCTGAACATGGACTATGCAATTTTATACTTCCATTCTAGATCTGAGAAAGGAAATACTTCAAATGAATGAAATATGTATCAGAGCCTCTAGCAATGAAATTAAGCCACCTTATTAACTGTGCAATTTTACAAAGATTTTGAGAAATGCTCATTAGGCCTTCTGTGTGAGTTGAATTTCATCTCATTCTAATTTCTAGAATTTAAAATCATTCTTAACACCTTGTTTGTTTGTTTACTAAGGAATATCAAATAATATACTTGGATGGTTCAGAATATATCATTTCAAAAGGTTCATATTAGCTCATTTATATAATATCTAGTTTTTTGTTAATACTTAATTAGCATTTACTATTATCACCATGAGGTTAAACACTTATTCACTATATTTTTATACTTCAAAAATATATCAAGATAAAAATTGCATCTTTTAGGAATCAAAAGACCCAAACTTCATCTATCTAAACTTAAAATGGGCTCTTACTGGCAGTCTGGGGGATAAGGGGTGTGATATAGGATGCACCCTGGGAACATTGGAGGAAGAAGGTCAACCACTGGTGGTAGGATTGGCCCTGATTCATTGAATGTCTGAAATCCAACTATGAAGGACTTTGTAGATCACAATGGTTTGAATAAAATTAAAATTTAAAAAAAAAGAAATCGCATCATTTAATAAGAAAAACATTTCTGATGGTCTCACTGTGAGTTGAGTTCCAAAGCCTCTATTAAATCTCTTATTGGAACAATTTCAAAGTCTAAAAATATCAGTCATTTTTCATATAAAAGCTTGTCAAGGATCAATGAGAAAAATGCATTATTTATATTTGAGTATTACATCAATCTAGTAATAACTACTGTAATGAGATATTTTCATTAAATGTTAGTTATGTTACACAATAAAGTTTTATAAATATTAATCCCTAATTATCAGTCTCTAAATATGTAATATTAAATGTCCACACAATATTATTGCTTCCTAATCCTTAGAAAATCATCCAAAGAAGTAGTCATAAAATGAGAACATTATTGAAAAAAAATTTATCACCATGTTTTTAATCACTTTGAAATAATATTTGGCATTCTCAACTAGTAGAAAGGTGTTATATATTCAATTGAAGAGATTATGACTAAGAGGATTAAAAGTAAATTCACAGGAGAGGAAGCAGCTACCTAGAAATTGTATTTGATCTCAGGAATTTTTTTCCTGCATCCCACTCCTACCAAGCAAAAATAGAAGGAAAAATAAAACAGGTACAAAACAGCTACCTATATAATTTAATTAAACCAAACCTCCTACTCTAAGTAGCACAAATTAATTTATCCACTTTCCATTATACATATCTTTATTAAAATCTTCTAAACCCCCCAACATTTACCATACCTATCAATAAAAACTCAGCAAGCATAATAAAAGATCAACTTAAAGCTAATTAATTGTACCCCACTAAACTGACTAAACTCCAGTCAGCCAATAGTTGACAATATCCTCACTACAGACATTATTATCACATTATAATCTACTTAAATTATCTATTTTCTTGTAAGTCTCAGACCAACAGAATTTAATAAATTTACTTATACAGTCCATACAAAGAAGAAAAATATTGAGCATATACTCTTCTAAAAACTTGCCAATGAATTTATATACCGTGTAAACCAGGTCCTAAACTCACATTTATTTTAGGATAATGTTATCATTTGCAAACTTTTGAAACTGAAGATAACTTGTCATACTGTTTACTTTCCAACTTAGGAAATAGGATAACAGAAGAGCTTTGGCACAGTTTCAAAGACACACCTACTTCTAACAAAGTTGAGTCACTAATAATTAAGAGTAGCAGAAATGTGATATACATTCCTGCATCCCTGAGTATTAATAAATCACTCAATTACAAGTATAAGCTAATAAACATTGGAAAAGTCTAGAGAAAAAGACATTGCAGAATGCCGGAGTGTGCACAATGAAACTTACCCCAGCAAGTTACTCCTAATTTCAATAGTGGAAAAGTAATAGAAAGTGAATCCTGCAAATGGATGATCACAAACCCTTAAGGATTAGTGGAAGGCACTGGATTAGACACTAGATCATAATAAATTTGACTTTAATACGACTATGTATGTGACTTAGGCAAGTTGTTTTTCCTTTCTTAGCCTTTTTTTTTTTTTTTCATTTAAAGAGGCAGTTGGTCTACTTTGGGTGACTTTTATGTCAGGTGTGAGATATGGTTCCAGCTTCATTTTTTTTAGTATGTGGTTTTCCTGTTTTCCCATCATCATTTGTTGAAGAAGCTATTTTTACTTCACTCATGTGCCCAAATCCTATGTTAAAAATTAGTTGACCATCATCCAAGATATTAGTCCTTGGGTTCTTGATTTGGTCAATGAACGTTCCCTTATTCCTGTCCCATGCTGTTTTGACTACTCTAGTTTCAGTAGTCTCAAGTCAGGTAATCCCAATTTTTCTTCTGGCCATGATGGTTTCTTATGACGTGTCTGCTGTAAATCTTAATGCTCCTTTGAATGTAATTTTCCTTTTTGATCTTGCTGCTTTCAGTATTCTATCCCTATCTGAGCGATTCATTGTTGTGACTAGGATGTGTCTTGGGGTGCTTTTCTTCAGATCTCTTTTAGCTGGTACTCTTTGAGCATGCAGGATTTGGTTGCATACAGTCTTTAGCACTGGGAGTTTCTCTTCAATGATGTCCTTGACTTAATTCTTCCTAGGGATTTTCTTCCTCGATCTCTGAGACTCCAATGATTCTTAAGTTGTTTCTGTTGAGTTTATCAAAGGCTTCTATTTTCATCTGTTAACATTCTTTGGGAACTTTTTTCATTGTCTGATAATTTTCTTTAAGGCTCCTTTCCAATCTCTTCTGTTGTATGGACTTGTTATACATCTCATATTCCAGCTCACTGATTCTGTCCTCAGCTGCTGTTACTCTGTTGGAGAGGCTTTCCAGTGAGGAAAACCTACCAAGTTTTTAAGTCCCATTATTTCAGTTTGTAGTTATCTCATTTTTATTTTCATATCTTCTTGGTTCTTATTTGTGATTCATTCAACTCGATTCAAGCTTTCTTTGAGTTCTATGAACATCCTCCAGATTGCTTATCTGAACTCCTTATCTGAGAGGCTAAATAAGAGGCACTTTTCAGGTCATCAGAGTTGCTATTTTCATTCTCTTTTTTTAATTATTAATTTATTTAAAATAATTTTAAAATTACAAATATGTTTGCAGTTGGACCTCAGTCATAAAAAATAGCTCCCTTCACCTTGCAACATTTCCACCACCAGTGTTCCCATCTCTCTACTACCCCACCCCACTGCCTGTATTTGAGATAGGTATTGTACTTCTCTCACTGATTACCATTGTTATAATAGTTTTAGTGTAGTTATTTCTCTAACTGCACTCACCACCCTTTGTGGTAAGCTTCATTCTCTATGTATCTTGCCTCCATTTTTATGTTTCCCCATTGTCATGCTTGTAATGTGGTGTTTTCTATGTGTTTTGCTGGGGTTCATTGGCTAGAAGATGTGTGTAGGCTTGAAGCAAAGCACAGGAGCTGTTCTGGATAGAATGGTTCACAGCTGCCTCACAGAGCAGAGCAGAGGCTGTTCAAATAAAAATATCTCCCAATTTCTTATTGATTAAGGTATCTTTGGCTATCTGGGTTATTTTATAATTACATACAAACTTTGAGTGACCTTCTAAATCCTTTAAGGATACCATCAGAATTTTGATGAGGATTTCATTGAAACAACACGATCATTTAGGTAGGATGGTCATTTTGACAATATTGATTATTCTAGTCATGAATATGAAATATTTTTCACTTCCTGAGTTGTTATACTATTTATTTTATAAGTGATTTATAGTTTTCATGGTAAAGATCTTTAACATTCCTAGGCACTTGATGTTTGGGCACCCTATTTTGAATGTAGCGATCTTTTTATTGATCCCTTTTCATTGCACATATTAATGAAAGAGACTTTTCTTGATACTTCACTGAGTTCATGAAAAAGCTTCGTTTCTTGTATTATATTATTTACTGTATTTGTTGTCTTTAAGAGCTTTGTAAAGACCTTGAAATCAAAACATAATTCATAAAATACACTGAAGAAAACACGTGTACAACTCTCCAAGTTTTGAACTTAAGAATATTTTAAACAATATGATTCAATTAGCAAAGGCAACAAAAAATTTTAAAAATGGGACTGCATCAAATTTAAAAGTGTATGCATAGCAAAAGAAACACAATATAAAACTAAAAGGCACCCTACTGAATGGAAGAAAATATTTTCATACATCAAAAAAAGATCTAGGGTCCAGAGTGGTAGCACAGTGGTAGGGCATTTGCCTTGCACACAGCTGACCCAGAACAGAAGCAGGTTTGGTCCCTGGCATTCCATATGGTCCCCTGAGCCAGGAGCTATTTCTGAGTCAAGAGCAAGGAGTAAACTCTGAGCACTGCTGGATGTGGCCCCCCAAAAAATCTTAAAAGCTTATCAAAAATAGAGAGATTAAATGAGTAGACACTTCCCTAAAGAAGACAAGATACCCAATAGGTAGATAAAAGTGCTCATCATCGTTTATTATCAGGGAATTCCAAATAAAAAATGACAATGAGATATTATTTCACACCAGTAAAAATAGCACATTTCAAAAAGAACAGAAACAATCTATGTTGGCATAGATGTGGTAAAAAAAAAATAAAAAGGAGCTCTATCATCCACTGCTGGTGAGGATTCTATCTGGTTAGGTCCCTTTGAAAAAAGTATGCAAGTTTCCCAGAAGAGTAGCACTTCCATACAACCCAATAATTTCACTTGTCATTATCTGCCCCCAACATGCAAGAACATTTGTTTAAAATGACATGTGCACATCATTATTTATTGTTGTCATTAGTATAATAACTAGGATATGGAATCAACCCAACTGTCCAATTACAGATAAGTAGCTAATGACAGTGTGGTGTGTGCAAAACAATGGAGTATTATGCAGCACCAAAGAATGGTGAAAGCAGTCAATTAGCTGTAACTTGGATGAAATTGAATATCATGAGCATAAGATCAAATATCAAAGGACCTCACTTACCTATGATATATAGAAAATATGACAAGGGAATACAAGGTATGAAATTTGAACAAACCCTTGGCCTTGGATTATAAAAATGAAAAGACCAGATAAGGAGAAACAGAATGGGAGGAAGAAAGAAAGGTAAGAGGAAAGAGGATCTGGGGTATTTAATACATCTGGTGAACCCAAACTAGAATAAATAGCCTTAAAAGTGTGCCTGTTAGGGTGGCAGACTAAAGATGTGGGGGTGTTGAAAGAACCTGGGTATGGACACCGTTGCAATCATGGTGACTAAATTTTAACAATTATTTACCAATTTAAAAAATAATTTCCTCAAGTTCACATGTCTCTATAAGATCTATAGATCTATAAAATCTCTGAAATTCTTGAATATCAGCTTGTTTTCATGAGCTCTTTCCTTTGGCCCAAATTTTGCAGCATAGGAATATCATTCATAATAGCTTTCTCTGTAGGCACCTTCTTCTTAATAAAGGCTGGAGGAGGGTTGATGCGCTTTCAATATAATTTTTCCTCAACTGAACAATGAATTATGCCTTAAGTAAGAATTTCCTTAGTGATTTATGGAAGCAATTTAAACAAAGCATGGAGAGATTTGGGTACTTTCCCATATACATGTGGATGATCATTTCTTTTTCAAGCTTTGAGATGGACCTCACCAAAGAAAAAGCAAAGCACATTAATTTCATAAAAGGAAAAACTTAAATATCAGATAACAGCAATTTATTCTTTATTTTATAGAGACACGATTCACAAAGCATATCATTATGGGGCAAAAGTTAAAATAATACAAAAGGCAAATTATTTGCATCATTTTGCAAAAAAATGCTTTTTATATATGTGACAAAATTCTGATGGTGAGTAGTAGGGTGGCAATGATGCTGCTCTAATTTTTCAATGGTTATTGGAAAATTGGGCAATTAGATGTTAATGGTCACACTAAATCCATAATGAGGAGGCAAATGATCACATTTAACACACACCATATGTTTACAATCGTTTTGCTATGGTGACTCGCCATCTCTAAAAGGAAAGGAAAAGTTCAAAGCAAATTGGGAAGAGAAACAAGTACATTCAACAGTGAAGCTTCTTTATAAGAAAGTATCTACCTTCTACCTTCTATCAGGAAGTCTTCCTTTGCTTTTGATATTTGTACTGAGCCATCCAATTGTCTTGAGTTTATTCACTTTTCCAGCTCTCTTCTCTCCATCACACTCTTCTTTCGTGAATCCAATTTGCCTCGCCTCTGATTTTCTTTTTTATCATATATAATTTTTATTTAAACAAACATAATTGTAGTTGGGTTTCAGTCATTACAAGGACACCCCCTTTCACCATGCAACCTTCCCATCACCAATGTTCCCCCTCTCTTCTCTCCCCCACCCCCTACCTGTATTCGAGACAAGCTTTCTACATCCCTTACTCACTGACATTGTTATGATAGTTCTCAGCGTAGTTATTTCTCTAACTGCACTCACCACTCTTTGTGGTGAGCTTCCCAATTTCAATATCTGGCCTTCTGTATCCTAGGATGCCCAAGCTCATTTGCCATTATCACTCTCTATTTATTTACACCTATTCTCCCTACCCTCACTGTACCCACATTTTCACATTCCAGAATACTATATTCAATAATTAGTCTTCTTCTATTTAATCACCCTTCATATGAACTAGCAGAATCAACACAGTCTATCCGTATGTTCCAGGATAAAACTTAAAAGTATCTCTGAGGTGTTAAACCTAGTTTAGAAAAAAAATATGTTCAATATGTTCGTGGGAGGCCTACCCTAGAAATGTTCATCGTAACAACAGTATTTTTTCTACTAATGAGAGTTGCTATAGACTGAAACCCCGGCATGTAATGGTCACAGTTTTATGTCATAGCTTATACTCAGTGCAACTCTGGCTGGTCCTGATTACAAAACAAAGTATCAGGCAAAGGAAGCAGTACAGATTTCCAATTCCCAGTCACAGATGCCTGATAGTGATATCAGCATGTTCTTTACAATGGCATCAATTATGTAATTCCATTTTTTAATTCAACAAACTACCCATATTTGATTTTTAACTTTTCTCGTGGGATTTTTATTAGTTGTTACTGCTGTTAGGTATTTGTTCTTCATAATAGTAATAATAATATAATAATAATAATAGCAATATAGTACAAAGGTATGTGCTTGGGGAAGAAATTGTGTAGCACAAGACACATACAGGAGAATGAAAGCTAGGGGAAAAAATCTTTGCCAGTCCCTTACTAGTTCAGCTTTAGTATTTTTAAGATGTCCATTTCACTTTGATAAAAATTGGAATCAAAAAGAAACTGAAGAGGCGACATCAGTGAAAATGACAGTGAAACACCTCCCCCCTTCAAAAATGGCTTCTAAAAGACTTTTCTCTTACAACAGAAACAACTTTAAAAGGTCAATACCAACATTTCAAGAACTCTGGAATGAACCAAGAGCATCCAGCAATCTGAAGTGTGATTATCCCCCAAAAAGTGCTAACTCTTGGTAAGAACAAGGGAGCACTGCGGCATTTTTTTTTACTTGCCTTATTCCCACTGATGATAGACTTGAAAACAACAACCTTACACTCATGTGACAATCAACAATCTGGCAGTTGCAATAGGAAGAAGAACGAGACTGGAGTACCTTCAAAACCCAAAACCCAATCCAGGAAAATTTGCAGGGCTCTACTTCATCAAGCCTGGAAGATTCCATTTGCAAAGCTGCCTGTGTTTGACCTGTCTCAGTCCATTCAACTGCTACACCAAAAAATGCCAAATCATGGGTATTTTGAACCTACCTTTTTTTCTCAGAATTCTGGAGTGGGCCATTCTAAGACAGCAGCACTGGTAGATTTGGTGGTCAGAACCTGCTCCTTACCTGGCAGAAGACTGTCTTCCTACTGAGTTTTTCAGGATCTCTTTTATAAGCACAAACCCCATTCTCAAAGATTTGGCCCTCAAAAGTGATCACCTTCCAAAAGCCTGCTTCCAAATACCATCCCTTTAGGGAGACTTTCCATCTGTTTATCCGTCCAAATAGAAGAGAGGGCTGGGAACAGAGCATTTCACCAAAAACTATTTCTGAACCTCACAGATCCTGGAGAAGGTAACAGTTCAGCTAAACAGGTGAATCAATAAGTTTAAAAGAGAAATCCAAACACAATCATGTATGTAATCAAGGTGTTTAAATAAAATTTAAAAAATGGATAAATAAAAAAAAAAAGAAAAGAAAAGAAATCTAGAGGAGAGACCCATAGAACATGCTGAAAAGTTTAAACAAACTCATTCTTGAAAAGCTAGGGGATTGTCCACTTACAGAAGACTGAGAACATGGTCAGGAAAGGCCAGAAAGTAGTCAGAGGCTTCACTCCTGGTTAATCTGGAGGGCAGATACAAGAAGAAAGTATGGAGATTGGGGCAAAATGGAAGATACCTGCTGAATGCTGACGGTATGTTGGTAGAAAATTACCAGGCAACCAAACTCAGAGAGACCATTGTGAGGTTGGCCTACCCAGAAATCCTAAATGGAATGTTTTGGTCAGAATAAAGGTTACAGATAGTTCATCATATTCATAGGAGAAAATCCAAAGCAACAGTAAAGATAATAACTAGTGGCACTTTAAAATCTACATTAAAATCTCAGCCACCTGACCTTCTGCCTCTCACAGTTAAGATGTAGACATTTATGCTATTTTTTTAAATTCAGATGGATATTTTTTTCATTGTCTCAGGTAATTATAGTATCTTTAAAATAGCATGGACACTTTCAGTAGATTGTTTTCTCAAGAAAATAAAAAATATATTCATTAAAATTACAATAATTTTAGTGACATTTATTGAGTTTAGCAAAATCATAGATATGCATATGCATTTACATTTAAATATATGAGTATAGAAGCATGCTTCAAAAGATCAGATAAATTGTGAGATGATTTTAAATAGTTGATTTTCTTCTTAATTTCCATCAGGCAATCAATGAATTTCCATTTTATAAAAATATACTCCAGTAATGAAACATCTGGCACTTTAGTATATTTCCCTAAGCATTATTTCCCTAATGTTCAGGGACATAGTCTATGGAACTATTTTATTTATAAAATTAGTGATAAGGTAACTTAATACTCTATATTGTTTGATGACAGAAGCTTTATATAATATCACATATATATGTATTATGTTATGTAAGTTATATATAATATATTTATACATATATTTTATAAATATAATTTATCTTATCCTGTACCTGTTTCATAATATGTTATAAAACATAATTTCTCATTATTAGTTCCAAGATAAAAGATGTATTATAAGTTTAAATAAACTATATTTTTATTTTTATATCAAAGTAATTTAAAATGCTGAAAAATAAGGAGCTGTGAGAGAATATTTACCTTAGAAGAGATGATATCATTTATGGTATAGAAAGACTAAAGGGATTGGTTTGAGATAAAGAAACTTTGAACAGTCATCTTTTAGAATAAACCTTTAGTAAAACAAGACAGACTCCAAGAAAGGTATGAATCCTGTATGAAGTATTCTTATTTCTGAGAATTTTCTGTCCTCTTTGATTATTGCTTTAAATTCATATCTGCAGTTATCTTCAGAAGATGTATTCTTTTTCTCCTTTAAATCTCTTTCTCATATTTCAGGAGGTGGAGGGATATTTGGGGATCCTATGCTTGGTGGTGCTCAGAAATTATTCGTGGCTCTGGCCTCAGGAGTGACCCTTAGAAGGTCACTCAGATGACCATATGCAATGCCATGGATGAAACCAAGGTTGGCGAGATAAAAGGAAAGTGCCTTAACTCTGTACTCTCACAAGCCCTCAGTTTCTTTATTTTTAATCAGAATTTCTCCATTTCATTTTAAAGTTATGTTTTCCTAAATTTCCTAAATAATTTTTTTATTAAAAAAAAATGCAACTGTAGATAAGATAGCCACTAAGAACCATCTCAAGTAAGGAATTTTCCACAGCTCCTTGGCCATGAGTGAGCATAGTCTCAACAGGGCAGGTCTCACCTAAACAGCTAAGTTTATGATTTTGAGGAGAATAATCTACTCTGGAAAAAATAACTTACAGAACACTAGCCTCAACTTGGACTACATAGCTGATTCCCCTGTGAGCATTTAAAAACTACAAGGATCTAGAGTGGGAAAACCTGACAATATTTTTTTATAAAATTGCTCAAAAAAATTCAGAGCAAAGATAAAATATTTAATAAGGCCTGTGCATAGGGGTAGGGAAAATAACCTGTAAGGGGCCAGAGCAATAGCACAGTGGATAGGTTATTTGCCTTGCATGTAGGCAACCCAGGTTTGATCCCGGCATCCCATATGGTTCCCCAAGCACTGCCAGGAGTGATTTCTGACCACAGATCCAGGAGTAATGCCTGTGCACCACCAATTGTGTCCCAAAACTAAAAAATCATAATTGCCCTTAAAGAAGCAAGACTATGCACAATGTACAAATAGACAAGATCTGGAAAAAATCCCAAGTGCCCAACAAAAGATGAATGGATAAAGAAACTGTGGCATATAGACACAAAGTAAAACTATGAAACTGTAAGATATAACTGGAGGAGGGACTAAATGATCTCACTCATATGTGACAAATAAAAATACCTACTAAAGAAATAGCCAATGGCCAATGGAAATAAGCCCCAAAGATTCTGTCTATGGAACCAAGTGTACTAAAGGAAGATGGGAATAGAATGGGAGATGAGGAGAAAAAACCTGGAGACAGTTAGGGACATGCTGACACTCCCAATGGTGGGTACAATGCAGTGATGCTATATGTCTACAATAATTAATACTATTGTAAATTATAGTGCCTCGATTTTCAAAAATAAAATAAAATGAAACAATAATCAGGACTAAGACCAGTGACTGAATTTATAATTAAACTTATAAAATTTAGAAGCCAATCAGAAGATATCCTGCTTTACTGAGATAAACAAGAATTACAAACAAAAGTACTCAAATCTAAACATAGAATTGGGCATTTCCACCAAAAAATAAAGAAAAATCCCTGAAAGAATTGGACTTCACACCAGAAGACATTCTGTTTATAAAAAATAAAAAAGGCATTGACTTATACGCGATTTGGATAATGCCTTCTTTACCTGCACCATTGAGGGGGTGGCAAGCACCCCACTTTAGTATAGATCTGGAATCCAAATGCGTCTGACAACTGCACTATAAAATAATTTTGTAGTCATTTTGGTCAACCAAATGATTCCATAAAAAACACTAGTTTAGGAGGTCGGAGAAAAAGCACAGAGTAGCGCATTTACCTTGCACGTGGCTGACCCAGGACGGATCTGGGTTCTATTCCCAGCATCCCATATGATCCCCCAATCCTGCCAGAAGCAATATCTGAGCACAAAGCCAGAATTAACCCCGAAATACCACCGGATGTGGCCCAAAAAATAAATAAATAAACCAACTAGTGTTGGTTCAGTCTTATCACTGCACAGCTCAAAATCTGTCCATTTTGCTTTCTTTAACATAAAAGAAAATTCTAATTTGATTTTATGTACATGTCACCAGAATAGCCAAATATATTAAGACCCTAAGTGCTAAATGAGTTCAATAGGCATGAGGAAGTCCTGGGTTTGATTCCCAGCACACAGCCAGGAGCAGTTTAATAGTCCCTGAGTAGTATCAGGTATGGCCTTGAGAAGTGTGTTGGGCAACCCTAGTTATAGAGCATATTTTCTGTTTTGTTGTTCAGGGGTCATACCTGATTATGCTCAGAGATCACTCCTAGAGAGGAAGGGAACATTGGGGATACCAAGGATTGAACCTGGGTCTGCTGTATGCAAGGCAAATGCCCTACTCACTGTACTATCATTCTGGCTCCATAAAGCAAGCTTTTAAAAGATAAGATTAACTCTAGCTTTATGATGAGGAGAGTTAAAATGATTTACCAGCCCACACATGTAGAAATGTTTGCAGGAAAATTATGCATATGTATGAGGGAGGGCAATGTGGTTATGAATAGCAGAGTGCAGAGAACCTTCCTAGGGTATGTTTCCCTTTGGTGATGAGAGAGGAGGGCACCATTGCATAGTTTTCACTAGCCAGGGTTTAGGGGCTCTCATCAGTACAGACAGCGTTCCTGGTCTGACCCTCTCAGCAAGGGTTACGACAGTCTTTCAACTTCAAACTAGTGTGATTGAGCTTTGCACTGGTTATCTGACTTATTTTTGTTTGTTTATGTGATTCTTTAATCCTGGAGAATCAAAAGAAAGAAGGCAAAGAGCTGTACAAAGATGTGTTTGTTTAGTTCATATAGATTGTGCCTCTGTGTAGTCTGTATTTGTACATCCAGGAATGGGAGAGAACTTAGATTGTTTTACCACACCACATTTTAAAGGCCTATTTGACAGTAAAATAGACACTGGGTCACAAGGTATCTCAGTTCCCAAGATCAATTATGCCTTTGAAGATTTCTTAGCTGTGTCCAGAACTTTTCTCACCAGGGAGTCCACCGCTTTTCTCTTAAGAGATACTTAATCACTTACATTATTCCCTAATACAGCTCAAATCTCCCCCTCCTTTCCCAAACACAGGTAACATTCAATTCATACTGAGATTTCACTTACAGGCCAACCAAAGTGAGCTGCCATATTAACTATGTACTGAAAAATGGAAAGAAAAAAAAAAACTCTGTTACCTTAACTTCAATTCTAGAGCATGAGTCAGCGTAAGAGGCTTATCCATTCTAAGCTTAGAAACTTAGAAATTTAAGAGATTCGACAACACAAGGGCTCTGAAATAACTGCTGCCTGGCCATATGTACTGCCATCCACTGTACTCCCAAAATTCAATATATAATATTAAATAAATAGAGCAGAACTTGGTGCTCAGCTGCAGAAAAGCTACAGGGGTTTTTCAACATGCCCCGCGCCATCTCCTTCATTTCAATTAGACACATGCAGAGACTCACTTGAGCACAGAGCAAGGCTCCTCGGGGCTCTTTTTTTTTTCCTTTCTTTTTTTTGTCTGCCTGGCTCTGCCCAGGCTCTTGCTGTGGGCACCACTTCCCAGCTTCAGTGGCTGCTGGAGTTTCAGTCATTTTGTACCAACCAAACTAGATGGCAACTCTGGAAGTTTGAAAAAAATCGAAGCTATTTCTCTCCCTCTCTCTAGGCTGCACCTTCTTAAAGTTATATGAGGATATGTACTATACATTTATGTACTATACATATACATATATGAATGGAACTACAAGGTAAGGGTCAGGAGTTTGATACAACAAAGAGAAATTCGAGTTTAGGGAAGGGAAAAATATCTCAGTTCTCCCTGGGCTGATCAATACATCATTGAGGGGCCAGAGAGATAGCATGGAGGTAGGGTGTTTGCCTTGCATGCAGAAGGATGGTTGTTTGAATCCCAGCATCCCATATGGTCCCCTGAGCCTGCCAGGAGCGATTTCTGAGCATAGAGCCAGGAGTAACCCCTGAGCACTGCCAGGTGTGACCAAAAAACAAAACAAAAAACAAAAACAAAAAAATATATATCTTTGAGAAAACAGGTAGATTATTTTATTTTGGGGGGATTTTGTTAGTTACTTTATAGTCAGGTGAAACTTGTATCTCTTATTTCATGACACGTTCCCAATCTATAAAGTATAAGTCATGCTAGAATTTTTCCTTTCCATTTCTATCTGGCAGTCACCCACCCTGTTTTCTTCTTCAGAGGAAACTGGGCTTTTATTTGTTTTAGGTATTTTTACTAAGGTGGTGCTCCTTAGCAGGGCCACGGTCTGGGAACACACCCAATGGCGGGTCAGTGCTCAGGCAGGGCGCTGCTGGTAGTCAAAGGGGTCATGTTTGGTGAAGTTTGGCATGAAACTGAGCCCACAGTGTCAGGATCAAGCTGGGGTGGCTGCATGCAGGCCTGACCCTGCAGCCCTCTGAGCTATCTCCTTGGCCCCAACATGACAACTTCTTGTGATACCAAATGTCTGTGCACAAACAGGTCAAATAAATATAGACACTGTGTCTCTCTGTTTCTGTCTCTGTTTCTCTCTCTGTCTCTGTCTCGTTCTCTCTCTCTCTCTCTCACTCTCTCTCTCACACACAAACACAGACACACACACACACACACACACACACACACACACTCATCCTATAACATCAGCAGGGCACTGGTTTCAGAGCTCCTCTGGGGGGTACCAAGCTCTTGGGATCTGCAAGTCTCTTATTTAAAAAAAAAAAAAAAAGGCAAAAACTTTGCCTGCCACCTGCAACAGCACTTAAAATCGTCTCCAGATTACTGAAAATAATCCAATGTAAAGGTCAGGTAAACAGTTGTCGGTTCTATTGTTTGGGGGATGATAACAAGGAAAAATTAAACAGCAGTCGGTGCATGTCCCATACAGCTGCCACCATGGCTCCCCTGGCTGCACTGCAAACATTTTCCACAGTGACTGACTTGACTCCGCAGACGCAGCGTGAAAGAAGCAGGGGTCTCCTGGAGATGGAAGGTGTGGAATATATATTTTATGTATGCACCATTCGTGCATGGACCTTTTGTTACATGTTCCTACAAACACTTGCTATAGTATACACTGTCTGGGGTTACTGCTCAATTTTTTTTTAATTTGAATTGGTTCATGTTGATCAAATACTTCCATCTGTTTGGGGTTATGTTTCTAATGATGGACTTTATTGGCCAACTACAAATTTTACATGTGAAGCAGAAGTGAAATTAAATACTGAGTCTGAAGGTGCTTGGGAGAAGCATGACCGTTCACAGGGAGAAAAGAGACATATAATTCCTATGAGGGCCAAAGCAAAATCCTGCTGCAAGGACAGTTTATGAAATGATAGACAGTAACGTCTGTGAGCAGCAGTATTGGGTGAGCTCTGTGTGGGCTGAAAATGATAGACATTTGGACTGAACCATGGCTGGGATCTTTTTCCCAACAGGATGAAAGGAAAAATAAATCAAAGGGTGAATGACAGTTATAAGAACGACTGACATTGAACTAACTAAGAACCAGGTTGAAGACAGAGACAAACGGAAGTGAAGTAACAGAAGCTGGGAAAAAAATAACAACGTATATAAACATGTGTAAAATCATGCCTGTGGCGGCTTATCTAATTTTAGCCATGAAAATATGAAATTATGCACACTTTGTGTCCTAAATCCCAAAGTACTTCCTCAGAGTTTCCAGCTTTGTTATTGGATAGATGTATGTCCTATCAGGTCATTAAATCAGGACAATAATCCCCAGGATTACATCTACATGACAGTATTCTATAAGCTATCATTACTATTGCTTTGAAGGAAAAAAATTCAAAATATGAATGACAATTTTATAAAGATACTACACTAAACAATTTGATTTTCATTCTGAGGAAAGAATCAAGATAAGACCAGCTTAAAGAGTCACAAACCTTTGCATAAAATTTAAGATCCAACTTAAATAACAGAAAGTAGAAGAAAAGTCTACATTATCATATACTCAGCGTAAATTGCTTCTTGGGCTGTGAGACCTTTCAGCTTAGTGTTTGTTTTTCATTTAATCAAATCACCTGAAAATAAATGCATTGGTTTGGTTTGAAATTTTGTTAGGTTTGGGGCTTTTTTTTTTGCCTGATACATCAGCTCTTAAATAATAAATATCATCTTCATCTTTTCCATCTTGCTGCATAGGGAAATGGAGCTTTGTAATAAGTGCATTATGGCAATTCAGATCATTTTATCTGTCATAATTCAAGGCTCATGTTACAAATTCAAGGATTTTTCAATAGAATATAGCTTGTCTGTAAGTATGTATGAATAAATTCACAGATAATAGTACAAAATTCAAACACATAATTTATCTTAGAGTACAATGACTACAGATAAACTAAAATCGAATACCCCTCACTTATTCATTTCACCTACACCGCTTTAATTTCTTGCTTCAGAGAAACAGAAAAACAGAAAGAAAGAAAAATAAACTAGTAAAATCCTGAGGACATATGCCTTACAAAATAAAAGTATTAAAATCCATGATCTTAAATTTTATATTTAAGCTTTTTCATTGTTTTTAATTGGGATCTGGTTTGAAAATCAAAATAAGTTCACATTATTATATTTCCATTTTGCTAAGATATTATAAAATCTGTCCTCAACCTGTAAAGAACAGGAGAAAACTACAGATCAGTAAAACCTGCAAACGTTGTCTTCATTTTATCATCCAGAGCACGTGCTTTGGCAACACAGAGAAAGCTCTTGGTGGATAAAATATTGGAAAGGAGAGTTGTCCCCACTTAGGACAAGATCTGGCTCTAGTGTGAGAGACAAAGGAGGCCCAGGAAGTTGTAGTAAATAAAAAACTAGAGGACGATTTAATTAGCAATTATTTTGCTAGGTTTCACTTAAAGTTTTTTACTCTTTGACTCTGGAAACTTTCTATGGCCTTTTCTTGTAGTTCCCATGGTTTTCCCAGTATTAATGATTTCCATTCTGATGGACAATGTCACATCACCACCACCAAAAGGCCCTCCACAAGTGAAATGATTGTGTTTAATGAGTATAGCTTTGGTAATAGATTTAGCTTAACATCACATCTCACAATGAATTCATGGACTGTTGTTTCCCAGGAACAAGGATGAGAGCCGATTTCTCTTCTCAGTGATAGGATGTTTACATGTTACTGTTAAGGTTCTGGTAGCAATGTTGAAGTCCCTTTAATCCATCTTCATGAAAAACAACAAAATGTGATTGATTCCTATTGCAAGAAGACATTTTAACCAGATCAAGAACCAATTCGATTACAACAGTAGTTTGAGAGCTTGATACTCAGCTCCCCCGCAATGCTGAGTTGAAGGAGCAGAGTTAGCATTGAAGAAGGGAGCCCACATTCTTGTTTCTACTGGCACAAGCCACGGGGGAACCTCTCAGAGCGTGTAAGGCAGGTTCTGGAAACAAATAAACAAGTTACCTCTGTGAGGTGAATTCCTCCTGCAAGTTGCAGACTGGTCTGTGGGAGCTCAAGATAAACAATCTCTTCCTATCTCTATAAAAGAGGCAGCACTGTTTGAAAACAGGCAAGGACGGCAGGATCTTGGTTCTACAAAAGGATGTCACCAGACCTAAATTAAAGTACCAAAAGCAATGGTGGGTGCTACCTGGCAAATGGGAAAGACTGCTGAGGACAGACTGGAGCAACAGTAGGGCACTTACCTTGCACTAGAGTTAACTCAGGTTTAATCCTCAGCATCTCATATGGTCCCCTGAGCCTCACATGGAATAATTCCTGAGTGCAGAGTCAGGAATAACCCTGAAAATCACCAGGTATGTTCCAAAAAATTAAAAACAACAACAAAAAAGACTTGCTAAAACAAAGCTATTGAGATAAGCCAGTTACCAATAAAATGTTGTCCACAGACTAATGTATAATATCCTCTTTCCAAATTTTTGATTTTTATGTATATATAATATAACTAATTATGCTTTTCTAACATTGTGCACATACATAAAATATATATTATAAAATCAAACATGTAAGGCATTCTGTTTTAATTCTATAGGTTCATCTATGGGTATATATTTTAAGTCTTTTGACAATATAAAGTTTTAATTTGTACATCACAATTACTGTTTGTAATTACTGTTTGTAATATCATTCACTCATATAGTAAGTTAGTCATTTATTATGAATAGTTCATATACTAAGGGTAATTTTCTCTGAACAAATATAGTCTTTTAGTATTTATCTAGATAATTTGTAATAAAAGTTTTACATTTCTTCATTAGTTGTTGGTTTGTGATTCTAAATTGTTAAGTACTTAGAGCTTTCTAATAATTGTACTATTGCTTTAATTTTATTGGCCATAATTAGAAATGTGACTGGAAAAAATCTCTACATTTTTAATGTTTCCTGTAACTGCCTGTGTACCAAAGAAGAAAGTCTGTCTTTTGTACATAGGCTAAAATGAATCTTCAGTACATATAGACTTGAGCATTCTGTTGAATGGCTAAAAATCAAGGCATCCTGGCTTTTTCATTGAATTTCTAACAAGTAATATTAAGACCTACTGTTGGAATAACCAGGCTTTCATTCTATTCAGGATAATTCTTTGCTGGTGCTTATTATTCATTGGACTGGAAGTACCTTTGGATTGAAGCACCTTTTGGATTGGTCCCTACCATATCTGTTCTCCACCCTAGGGGGTAGTCTTTTGCTTCCCAAGACCTTGGGTCTCAGGGAGAAACTGTTTTTGGTTTCTTTTCCTCAGCTAGGTTGTCTATTAGTACCTTTGCCTGTTGGCAGATAGCTTGTGGTGGATGTTCCTGAACCTGTTCTATCTCCCTGAGTGTGGAACATTTCCTATGTTGGTGTTGCTTCCAGACCTGCATTTCCCCAATCCCTTGGGACTGGGATATGAGGCTTCTGCTTCAACCTACCACTAAATTGTAATTGGTGTAAATCATTCTCATCCCTTAGAACCTGTCGTGTTTATATGATAAATGTGGTGTATTATGACAGGCATGATCAGGATAATACACTATGCACTAGTCCTGGTTTTGTAAGATTCTTCAGTTGTTTGGCACATTACTCATCATGTAGTGAATACTGATGTGATGAAGGAAAATTTGGGGGGGTTGGTTTTTATTTGTTTGTTTTTGCACTCACAGGCTCAGAGTAACCGGGGCCACTACCAGCAATACTCAGCCAACCAATCTGGCTGTTAAATATGAAAATCCAGCCATACAATGCTGCTACCTGACCCTTTTGATGTGGAAGTCACCAGGACCACCTTGGAGCCATGCAGAGCTAGGGATCTAATTTGAGATCTCAAGCATGTAAGGCATGACTCTAATCTTCTGTGCTGTCTCCTTGGCCCTTAAGGGAATTTCTTTTTTTTTTTTTTTTTTTTTGGTTTGGGCCACACCCAGCAGTGCTCAGGGGTTACTCCTGGCTGTCTGCTCAGAAATAGCTCCTGGCAGGCACGGGGGACCATATGGGACACTGGGATTCGAACCAACCACCTTTGGTTCTGAATCGGCTGCTTGTAAGGCAAACGCCGCTGTGCTATCTCTCCGGGCCCCTTAAGGGAATTTCTTAATATCACAATGGTACCTTGCAAAAGCAATAGCACTGATTATTAGATTTCTGGTTTTTCTATCTTCCATAGTAGGGAACTCTCTCCCTTCTCTCACTCCTCCTCCCCCCCCCTTCCTCTTTATTCCCTTCTCTCCCCCCCACCTCATTTTTTGTTAAATAAAAAATTTTAACTCCCATACATCTGTATACTTCAGAAAATTTCATTTTCCATAGTATATTTCAATAACCTTATATTGGCTATGCAAAAATCACTCTCTGTGCTTTGTGAAGTTCGGATTTAACTTCCTGACATGTTGCCATCACATATATATTTGGTTTTAATCTTATATATTAATCTCATCAAACCTATTTATTATTGTTTGTTATTTTTTCCAATAAATTCTTTTCATTTCATTCCCAACACCCACTACCCATTTGCATGGCTCCTTTAGGAAAAGTATCAATATCCTTGAATTATCATTCCTGTGTTATAAAGCCATTACAAATGGAGAGAAAATGACATTTTCCTAATGATGACTCTAGCTAAAGTAGCCATGCAGCCACCCAAGGCATTTGTACCAGATGGTCCCTAGCATCAAATGAAATGTCAGAGTGTTCTTACTCCTGGTCTCTCACTGGTTGGCCAACCAACCACATCCTCTCTTCAGCCAAGTCATAACAGTCTCACCCTTTTAGATACTTGAATAATTTCTTGAATGGCACAGATCTGTGCTTTTCAACTAACTCTGAGGACTAATGCAAAAAATGTCCTATGAGAATGTTTTTGCCACCAAACACATGGTCCATATGTCAGGGAGAGCAGAGTAGAGTGGGACAACACGGTTAATGGGTGACATGCCTGAACCAGAATGGTATGCCAGAGTTGTACCTTCCAGCATTGGTGCTCCACATACTGTTTGCCAAAGCTGTGTTGTGGCACTACAGAAAGCAAGATGCTTCTTGTTTCATGGTGCTATTAAAAAACACTGGGCCCGGAGAGATAGCACAGCAGTGTTTGCCTTGCAAGCAGCCGATCCAGGACCAAAGGTGGTTGGTTCGAATCCCAGTGTCCCATATGGTCCCCCATGCCTGCCAGGAGCTATTTCTGAGCAAACAGCCAGGAGTAACTCCTGAGCACCGCCAGGTGTGACCCAAAAACCAAAAAAAAAAAATTGAAGCCCTCCAAACTTTTTTTTATTTCTGCTCTATAAATCCATGAGCTCATTCTCCTATTTTCACTGCTTTGCAGGTGTATAAAAGGTTGAAAACTACTAGTACAGATGGAGAGGAATGCGCCAAGTAAATCTTGCAGACTCTGAAAATACTTTATTTCCTTATGAGAACAAACCCTTGATTATGGATGTTTTCCATAGGGCTGAGTTATACCTTATCTGTTATATTCACTCCTTAGAATTCTGGCCTTCAACTTAATTCTAATGAGGTATTATTTCTGAATCACTCCCTTAATAACTGGGACCTTCATCTTCCACACTATTTGGAAAACACTGAGTTCTTTAAAATTTTAAGCTCAAGCCATCCTTCCACTCACAAAAAAAAGTCCAGCTATTTCTCTCATTATTATCTATCATCTATTTATTTCCCTCTTAGTCATCAGTTAATTATCTTCACATCTAATTTCCACCACTTCTTATTTGTCTCTTTTATAAACTTCTCTTTCCATCTGTTTTTCTAAAACAATAACTGGGTTCTGACCAGTGTTGTATTTTTTTTTCATTCTTTCACTAAATTATAAAATCTATTGTGTAAATAAATAAGTCTTTCAAGAAGTTTTGCTGTTGTTGATATAATCTACTTAAAGTTTAATTCTCTTTTTTTCCAACATTAATGTTCTATGTCTTCATCCTACTGCTTTACCCTCAAAATTAATCACTGCCTTTAAATACTGAGTGCAGACAAGCTGAATCATATTAAGTTAATTACTTGCAACCCAGAACATCCAAAAGAAGCCTATGGGAAGATTTTAAGGTAAACCCACGCCTGGACCAAGGCCACACAGCTGGTCTGATTCCGTGGTCTGGATAGCATCCAGGCTCGTTCACACCTTAGATGCAATATGAAGCCCAAGATTGTGACCCACTATTAAAAAGGGCGGTGACCTCTGCATGTTCACATTATTTCTACTTCCCTCGGCAGTCTGCGAGGGTCTCTGGGGCCACTGGTAAGCCAATGGACAGTGAAGAAGACAGATCCTACCAGCATTAATAGCAAGGAACCTAGTAAGCTGCAGCCAGATACTGAACCACCGAAAAGGATTCGCTGGGGCTAATGTGGCAAGATGGCGCCCTCCAGACAGAAGTAATGGGGTTTAGCTATTGCTCAGGTCAGTTGTTCTCTCTCTCTGTGCAGATGAGGAGGCCCAAACCCAGGACTCGAACTAAGGGAAATTGTCTCAGCTCAGATCCTTACAAACTCTGGCTCGGCCCTCTTTTAACCACAGTTCATATAATCTCACCAACAGAAACACACCTCAGGTATCATCTGTGTTCACTTGCAGAGCCCAGATGCTAGTCAGAAGAACAGGGAGTTAGGAATTCAGCGGGTACCTGGGCCCAAGTTCACTATGGGTATGCAGGGAGCTATTCCATACCAGACAAGCAACTTTATGCACCAGCAATGAGTCCGAGAATTCAGCTCCATTTGACAAGCTCTACTCAGAGACAGGATTGGACTCCATGGCTCTTAGTGATCAGGTTTTCAAGACCACCCTTCTTGTGCCAGTAGCAAACAGTTACCTGAACTTCTCACTAACCTGTAACAGTCTGCAAATTGCCAATTTCCCCTCCTTAGCACAGGCTCCCAGAGCCCAAAAACCTGCTTACTCATTGATAAGACACCTACTTTGCAACAGTAGATTAAGGTTCAATTCCCAGCACCCCATCTGGTCTCTGAGCACAGCCAAGAGGAAGCCTTGAGCACAGTCAGATGTGGCCCAGAGAACAGCAACAACAACCAATTAAAAACACTTGGTTATTACAAAAGCGATAGTTCCGAAACATCTGGTGGGGGGGACACTCTGACCCATTCACATCACAAAAGCGTTATTATTCTCAACACTTAACAAAAGTCTTAGTGATTGGGAGCTGTGATCCAAAATATTAAATGGTAAACATATCCATAGATATTATACATACACATATATAATATACATCTCAACAAGAAAGTGTTTTTCTTTGAAGTCCCAATGTTGCAGGTAAACACATAGTCATCCAGAACCTTCTCCATGAGCATGACCATGCTCTGAGCATGTAGTACAATCCTTACTGAAGCTGATCATAAGAGAGCTGGAGTCATCCTCCCCTCCACTCCTGACATGCTGGGAAATTCGCCAATTCCAAAGTGATATACTGACTCTGTAAGCATGCCTGTCTACAATTTAGTTATGCCCAGAAATTGATACAAATAGCTTTGTTTATTCATACTCTCCCAACTTACTGCAAACTTGATTTCTGTCCATCGGTATGATGGTGGTCCTCAGTCTCTGTGATACTGCAGGATGCAGGCTCTTTATTTTACGTTGATATTGCATTCCCGATGCCCTGTAACATACTTAGCACATAAGTGATCAAAATATATTTTTCTGATGAGAAAGTAGTGCATATTCCATTAAGCACTTCCCCCGAGAAGTTCTGAATGATAAAATCAGACAATACATATAAATTTGTAGTCACTGCTTGCAGAGATTAGAGAAAAATTCTAGCCTGTTTACCTTGAATCAAATTCTTCCTTCTTCCATAGAGATGTGCACACTTCACACCATTTTCTCTTTGTCATCTTGCACAAAGGCTAATCCAGGAGAATTAACTAAACATTTTTATCATCATTTTATTCCATGCCAACAGTCTTTCTATATCTTCTCAAGGCTCCTTTTCAATGTACATTATACAAATGCAATATTCTTATTTGAATTTCTGTGTTGTTTATTTTTCTAGTGGTCCCTAAAATCCCAGAGGTAAGAAAGAATGACTTTGGGTTCAACAACAGCATACACGCACCACACATGACTGTGGGCACCATACAGTGACTGCATGCACCATACATACAAGTCATACGATGACTTGCAGAATGTAACTGGTACCGAATTTGGGTGTGATTAAGTAATTCATGAAGCTGACTGGGATTCTAAAAGCTAATAAACTACTCTGAAGCTCACTTGGAGTTTCATCCTCCTGAGCAAAGTGATGTGGGATTTTACAAGATTGAAACAAAAATAAATTCTCATACAGTATTTTCACTGGCTTTTCTGTCTGCTAACATCTTGGTGGAAAATCTTAAAGAGAACAAAATCACCAACTCAATTTATTTATTTTTCAAATATCCCTCTGGCACTTTGCGATAATTATGTGAAGTACTAATGGCATTTAAATTTTATTTAGTCATTAAACTTCTTTAAGAGTTTCAGCTCCAGAATTTAAAGTGCTTTATGAAGAATTGATAAGCCCCATTATCCAGAAAGTAAGGAGCAAAAGAACTCATTTAATTGTGCATAACTGTGTCCTGATGTTTCCTCCCCCTATATTTATGGAGGGACGAGGTCAGAATTCCACTAAGTTTAATGCCTGTGGTGGCAACTTCATTGTAGTAAAATAATACCATCCTTCACTGAGGCCTTATAAGATGCCAACACAGTTTTCAATATCTAACCTCACCATCACCCCTAGGAGGACTCAACGGTTAGTTACATTTAACAAACAAGAACTTAAGAGTTAGTAACTCACCCAGTAGAGCTCCTATTCATATGCAGGTCTGAGTCCACACTGACAGTCTGACACAGGATTGTGTAGATGAGGCACATTTGATGACACTAAAGCTAAGACACTCTGGGGAAACCCACGGTGTGTGACCCCATATGATCCTGTTTTTCAGTAAGGCCTCCCACCCTTGTCAGGGCTGATAAGAAGAGAAGCCTCCAACCAGATTTGCATTGGCCAACAAGAAATAAATCCTGAAGAAGCATCTAATAAAAAGAAGTGGAAGAGCAGGAGGAGCTGCTATTGAAGAAAAACCTATTTTTCACAAGTTTGAATTTGAACTGTGGGAAAATGTTTGTCCATCAAAGGCCGCCTTTTAAAGGTCAAGCAGTACAATCTGACTGTGGCAGTTGTCACAAATGCTCTCTAAACAATTTGTGTTTAACAGAAGGTCTCACAGCACTGCCAACTCATTATGCTCGTGATGATCTTCCTATGGTTGATACAGGATCATCTGCTTACAAGTCACCATTCAAAGGAGCTCACAGTTCAAGTCACTGGGCTTGGAAATAATACACTGGGGGTAGGAGGAGAGGATCAATCCATCAGCTCTATATTGGGGGTCAGTCAAGGTCCAAGTACTGTTGATAGGAAAATTAAGAATCCTGTGGCTCATATTGTTTATACAATTGGATTTTCTGAGTCTGAGGCCCTGGAGTCAGATCAGTCAGTTGTTCTGATTTGGACTTCAGTTTCTTTTCCATAAGATAGCCATGACCTCTATTCAGAATTAAAAGGTCACATTTCAAAGGGTCCCTTATGCCCTTTTCAGCAACATCTCCAACCACAGAGAAAAGCAGCAGCTATTCTGACTCTTCTACCTCTGATCACTGGACTTTACTGTCTTGAAGTTCTCACAAGAGGAATCAGTAGTACTAGATGAATAATTTGGTTCTTGAGTTTACCATCACTATGTGACAAAGTTTGCTTTTTTTTGTTGTTATATTATTAGATGAATGTACCATGAAGTCAGTCATTCTAAAGTTATTGAGTGCACCACTACTTTATAGATTATTTTGTCTAATCCATCAGTTATTAAAAGGGCATGTTGGGCCCACAGATTAAGTCTGTGAGGTTTCTCTCTGCTTGCAGTTTCACACAGGAAATCAGAAAGAGTCACAAGAGAAAATGTATTTTGGGCCATGGGGTGTCAAACAGCATCTTGGATCATACTGAGCCAACCAAGCCTCTTTTTCTGCTGCTTTTCCCTGTCAATTTTTTTAGCCAGGGTTTAATATAAGTCACCTGAGGGTCAGAGTTAATGTAATTAAGGGTACTTGTGCTGATTAACTCAGAAAAGGTGAAAGGAAAAAGTAAAGCGATTATAAAGATAGATGACAACAGTTAAGGTCCTTGCCTTGCACACAGCTGACCCTGGTTCAGTCTCTGGAACCACAATATGGTTACTCCATGCACAGCCAGGAGCCATGAATAAACCCCAGGCACAAAGCCCAGAGTAAAGCCCTGAGCATCACTGGGCATCACCCAAAATCTAAAATAAATAAAAAAATGTAAAAATAAAAAGAAAGGGCATGATAATATTTCCAACGATGATTATGTGATTGGTCTATTTTCCCTTTACTACTGCACATTTTTTGCTTCAAGTAATTTAAAGCTCCATTTTAAGGCAATGTATATCAATAACATGAATTAACTTTGTTTTCATTAAAACATGTCCCCCTTTATCTCTATGAATAGTCCTTGTGCTGAGGGTTAGGTGCCTGGTATTAATACAGCCATCCCAGTTTTCTTGTGCTTATTGTTTGAATGGTTTTTCTTTTTCCCATCCTGTTAGTGTCACTCTTCATCTGTTTTTATAATTAAAGCATGTTTGTACAAATAGCACTTAATTGGATATTGCTTTCTCCCACTCCTGACAATCACTGCCATTTAACTGGTATATTTATTCTGCTTATACTAAATACACTTCTAAAAGCTTGATTTCGATTCACCATCTCTCTCACTACTCTAATTGCACGTGTTTCCCTTCTCTCTAGTCCTTTTCTGCCTCATTTTGAGTTAATGAAATAATTTTAAGATAACACTTAAATGCGCTCATTGGTGTTTTCGTTACATATCTTTGCATATTTTAAGGATAACTTAGAGGTTATAGTATGAATAATAAAACGATCACTGTCAAGTTAATAGTGTGCCGGCCTACTTAAAAATCTATGAACTTTTAGTCTATTAACCCCAACCCCACCTCTTTGTGCTACCACTGGGGTGCATTTTCTAGCCTCATGTGCTATAAACGCCACACTTTAGAGGGTCATTTTGACTCGACACATTCAAGCATTGAAAAACTGGAACATTTTTCCAGACAAAAACTTTGCCCCTCACATTCACCAGTGCTGTGTGGCTCCACTAACTTGCCATTTCCCTTCCAGCCCTCTTGTTTCCTTCTGATATTTGCTTCCAAATGTAAGACAGACGTTGCCACATGTCTCCCAAGCTCAATTTGCTTCAAGGACCTGGGGCAGTCTCTCATTCATCATGTAGGGCCTCTCTAAAAAAAAATACTGCCAACTGTGTGGCTTAAACCACTAAAATTTATTTTCTCACAAGTCTGCAGGAAGGAAGCCATGATTGAGAGGCCAGCAAATTCTGTTTCTGTTGAGAAGTTCCACTAGCTTCTCCTTCATGACAGAATCTCTTCTGCTCTGAAGTTGCTTCTTGTTATCAAGACCTAGTCCTATCAGATTAATACTCCTCCCTCAGGAGTCTCCTTAATAGCCTGTCTAGGTCCTATCTCCAACAGAGTCATGTTGCAGGCCAGGCTTCAATATGTGAATTGGAAGAGACATAAATCAGTCCATACAGGCCTGCTGTTCCCTGGGTAGGTCCAAACAGGAAATAATCTAGCTGACTTATATACAACTCAACACAACACATAGGTACAGTGTCACTCTTTGTCCCTATGAAGGAGTCCACATGAATGCAGGATGAACCTCACTAGACCAAACTCTGTATGGGAACTTTTCTGGGCATTTAGACCTTGCCCCAAAAGAGAAGCTGCCATGTCTGCATTCAACCAATTTTATAGACTCATTCTATTCTCAAAAGAGATGTAAACCGAACTGTGAAAAATTATGGGTACAACAATCACCCAGTTGAAAGATGGCAATCTCAAAAGGAGATTTGCCCTGCCAAAGCCATGTCTGCTGCACCCATCACCCACAATCACCAGTTTGCCAATGGCCCTGCTTCATCACTCATCTACGGCTCTCTGCAGAGAGACATTTTTGGAGTGAGTGTGGGCACCCTCCACCCCCCCACCCCCTCATACTTTCAGAAACCCTGACAGATGAAAGAAAACATGCCACAAAAGACACAATATAAGTAATCATGCTTAAAATTCCTGGACCACATGGTCACATTCACAGCTGCACAACAACTCCAATTTTTTAATACTGTCATCCCCGTAAGAACACACCAAGACCCCAACATGTATCTGAAGCTACCTAATGTTCAGAAACATAAAAATTAACGGAATGATCAACTATCAACAAGAGCTTACTAAATCTTCTGACAATGACCTAATGACCTCAGTGCAAGATGCAATAATTTTCACAAATAATGTTATTGTTATACTTTTTATTCCCTTCTCTTTTCTTTCTTTTTTAATAATTTCGCTCCCACTTAACTAGAAACAAATGTATTATGATCAACTATGTCAACTATATAATTCATGGTCTTTAAATGAAATAGTTTATCTTTTTTCAAAAATTAATTTATATTCTGAAAGACAAAAATCACATTAAAATATTGAAATACCTGGAGCTCATAGAAAGAGACTGCTCAATGGGCTGAGTGCACGCTTTGCATGCAGAAGGTCCAGATTCACTCACCCTGCCCCCAACCCAGCATTGCTGGAGCAACTCTCAAGCACAGATCTGGGAGTAGCTCTTGACCATCATCACTGTGTATGTGATAGCTATGTAATCCAAAATCAAACAAAAAATTAATAGCATCTCAAAGTTACACAGATAAAATTACAAGTTAAAACTAGCAATGATACAGGCACAGCCAGTGAGCACTTCCTTGTGTCTCCTCAGTCTATCACTGTGAGAGAACTAAAAAAATCTGGATGGAGTTCTCAGTGCTCAGAATCCTTACATTGGATTCTAATGAACAGAAAGGTGCTCTCAGGGGCTGCCATGAGAGGACCAGGCAGAAGGAGAAAGTGAACTAAGAGTGAAAGAGTGAGTCTTTCAAAGACTCCCCTGCAGCATGGGTTATGTAAAAGATTTAAAAAAGAGGAAAAAAGCCAAAAAGCTGGAACCAAACCTGACCTAACTGCCGGGCACATCATTTTTCTGTCACAAATGATTGATTGTTTTAAGAAGTCTGAGTGACAGCAATTGATATATTTGCATATGACATTTACCTGGAAACAAGAAGAGAAACAGTTCACTAAAATAATATGGAAATGACTAATTTTTTTAATACCCCCACAAAAAAGGCTGGCTCCTGACTCCTCACCCTGTGTGCAAATAAAAAGCTTGATTCTACAATAACATATAACAAGTCGGACACTTGTGAGGCTCTGGCCTGTATTAGTCACTTTAGCTGACCTAGAAGTTTGCCTGAGCTGTCAATAATGGGTGTTTTCTGACCGTAAGAACAAATGCAGCTTTGCCTTATTCCACATGGCAGCACACTCCGAGGGCTGCAACTGACCTACCCAAATGAGGTTTCTGTCTTGATCTCTTTTTTTTTTTTTTTTGCATTCATTCCATTACATTTATATTCATTTCTTACCGCAGCTCTAACAAATTGCCACAGAATCATAATGGCCCGCAGTTTTGTAGGTCAGATCTCTGATGTAGATCTCCACTGACTGCAAAGTCTTGGAAGGCTGCGCTTCTTACTGGCAGCTTCTCTCTAGCTCCTGCTGGATACTGGCTGAATGCAGGACCTATGATGTGGAACTGAATCGTGGGGTTCCATCCTCCCACTCAACCCCAACATTCTCCCTCCGATGCCCACACTTTTTGGCTCATTAATCCACTCCTGCTCCATCTATAAAGATAGTGCTGACGTTTTAAAATTTTAGAATTCTAAGATCTGATAAACAGCCTCTTCTCAAACAAGGCACAAAGAAGGCAAGAAAAAGATCCAAATCAATACTCCTAAGAGTGAAGATTCATTGGCCATGTTATTCCTCTCATTGTCATCCAGGATGTCAGAATTAATATTTCTCTGATATTCTAGACACCTTGAACCCCAGATCCTCCCTTTTCTTCCATCCTCTTGGCTCTCTGACCCAAATGGATTCGACTGAGTAGATCTACTAGGATAATCCAAGACTGTATCCCCAGGATACTATCCCTCTGCCCTAGAAACAAATGTCTTCTCAGATTCCAGAGACAAGGGCATGTGTGTCTTTGGGAGGGCCAATTGTCTGCCCACCACACTTGGCAAAAATAAAAAGTCTTTGTGTCCAGAAAGTGAGTGGCTATAATATTGCCGGGTTCTCTTTACATCTTTTCCACTATCATGCCAAAAAAAAGAAAAAGTCAATGTAAAAATTGTCCCAAAGGTTTTCATTCCCCTTGGCACTGACTTCTTGCCTCTGAGATTGGGCACACACACCTGTGTGGCAGGGCTTAGACTGTGCCCACAATAGAAATCATCTTTCTCACAGATCCTGTTGCAGATTCTCTATGAAGGGTTTGGTTCTCCATGTCTTTTTTTCCACTATCCCTGTGCAATACCTGCAAAAGGCAGCCCTTTCTACCCCATTAAATTTCACATAAATGAAAACTGTGAGAGATAGAGAAAGAGAGAGTATTATCCTTGGGTGTTGATTATTTCCAGGGAGGTACTTCGAAAACTATTTCAATTAAGACCAAAGAAATTGCAATGAGTAAATGTGCATTTAAAAAAAAATAAACACATTGGGAAGAAAAGAATTCTCCTTAAAGTTAAATAGATTGTACTTAATGTGTTAATTGATCTGCTGCTTGAATCACTATTAAAAATCTGATATGAAGATTTGTTTGACTTTGCAAAGAAAATTGAGTTTAATGGATGTTCTTCCTTATGTCTGCATTCTTTTTACAAATACAAATAAATGTAAGTCTGCTAAATTAAGTTACATGGGGTCCAGTATGTATTCATTTACTTGAGAGCAAGCTGTGTAAGATTAAGTACACTTAACAAGGATAGAGAGAGGCCTCATTTCCACAATTGTAGCTTCATTTCTTTAGGGGTACTGGCTCTGCCCACATCTGCTCCATATGGACATATCTGACTAACACTTACAAACCTGGAAGTGCATTTAAGAGAAGATGTTCCTAGGACTGTCTTAGGCTGCTCACGTGCCACCACAATTACTTCTTTCTTCTTTAACTTTCTTCCCTAACAGTTCCTAGACTAATAATCCAGTGTACTTGCAAATCGTGAACAAATAGAACAGCAAGATTGACCTGTAATAATGGCTATGAGGTTCCTTGCCTTGGATGTAGCATTAGTAACAGTCTAGAATGTCATATAAATACTTATTCTGACATCATAGAGACGCAAAGAGAAAAATAACCTTGCAAATGAAGCTTCCCCTCTAAGGAGTTTGATTTGAATTCGTCTTCCTATTTGCCTTGTTTGGGAAGAGGCTATTCATCTGGTTTTTGTTTTGTTTTGTTTTGTTTTGTTTGAGTCTACACATCTTCTGTTTCTCAGTTCAATTTTCTTCCCCTCAGGTGTATTAAACACAGAAGCAGCAAAGACCTGGATGATGACAGAACAATTCTGAATATCAACAGCCATGAAAAGTGTCTCAGCAGGTGTTTTACAGAAACCAAATTCACAGGCTGCTGTCCCTGCCTAGTTGACTTTAGGAAGAACATAAAATCACCTCTGAAAAAATAATGGGTGTCTCTATAATGTTCTGCCTTAGATAAAGGCCTGGAAAAATCAAATAACTATTTCCAAAGTATGCTCTGGATATAAAGCTGGCTTATTAATTTCCATGTGATCTTAAGTAAATTCCCAAATACCTTTTTTTTCCTTATCATTTTGGGTCACACCTAATGGTGCTCAGAAGTTACTCCTGGATCTTCACTCAAGAATCACTCCTGGTTCAGGGGAACCACTTGGGGTATAAGAGATTGAACCCAGATCAGCCACATGCAAGGCATATACCCTCCCATTTACTGTCTCTCTCTCCTGCCCCAATCCCAAAATTCTTAGCCTGCTTGACTTATATCTGTACAACCAGCATTCTCTGGCAGAAAAGTTGTAAGCTTCTTTCCAGATACAACTTCCCATTATTTTCATTATTAAACACCATGTCTATCATATAGATGGATTTTATATCACCCTCTGATGATATGAAACATGATTGAAATTCAAAGGCACAAGGGATCATAGCTTAACCAGGATATTTTTTCCAAGCTGGTATCTTGAGGTCCAGTTCACACCTACACTTCAAGAATAAAAAAAATATCTGATGAGCAGAGCTCTGTTTCTGCCTATCCTTCACAGTAGAGATAAAAAAAAATCTAAAACAGGCTGTCAATGCCTTCCCTCCATAGCCTAAGAGTGAATATTTAGCTCACTTCAACCATCATTTTGAGAATTATATTCGTGGGCCAGGATGTGCTGGTTGATACACACCATAACAAAAAATAAGACACCTGCTCTAATAATATTAAGATTAATCTTCTGGGTAATTTAAAACATTTTAAACAGTACTGTAATATAATCCACTAAGTAATAACAAGTCTAGCAGAAGTAGAATTAAAGATCAGAAGTGATTTATTTTGACACAATGCCCTGCACGTCCAAGAAAATAGTACCTAGACACAAAGGCTATGTCTTGAGTGATGATAAAATTAATAACTGCAGAAAAGCTGTCATAGAAATAGGACCTATATTTTTGTGCTAAATAAAGACCTCAGTGTGTCCACCCCTCATACCTATGGTAAAACCATGATGAAACATAAAGGGAAATAAAAGTTAATGATTTTGAAACAAAGCTACATGAGGCACAGACTCCACTGGGAATAAACAGCCCAAGAGCAAGTCAAGAGCATCTGTGAGATGAAGGTCAGTTTCCAGTCCATTCTGCAGAATCAATACAGTATCTTAGACTTGCAATAGGTCTCATAAGTCATACACTGACTGGGCCATGTATCAACCTCCAGCCTGCCTAGTTCTCAATGTTGCTCATCGACGAGCATTACTGTGATCAGAATCTGCAATTGGAGTGGACTAATGCCACCCACAGACTTGCCGGAAGTGGAGTGGATGACCAATAGCAGAAAAAAGAAGCATCACTTTCATGAGACCGGCTGTCAATCCAGAATTGATTTCCAAAGTCAAATGAAAACAGCCATCAAAGTCTTCCTCTGAAATTCCATTTCATAGATGAGGTTTGTCTCAGTGAAAACAGATTTCTGCACAAGTCAGAAAAGGCCAGCAAATCACAGGCCTGTCTGACCTATTTCTGATAGTTTTCCAGTGGGGGGAAAAACATATTTGCAGAAATAGACAAGAGAAGGGAAAAGGAGCATGATAAACACAGAGATATATCATGCATTCTTCCTAAATTGACTTGAATCAGCCAATCTTCCAGGTGATAAGAGTAAATTAACTCCCAATCCCTGCCCTCCTGGAGCTTATATTCTATATTAAGAATATATGGAAAATATACATGTAAGCATTTCATATACACTATATAAAAAAGCAAAGAAGACAGGAAGGTAAAGTATGGGACCTGAGGTAATAAAGCAAATAATCATAAAAGTGACTTGGTGTAGATGTAGAGAGAATCAGGAAAAGAAAAAGAAAGTACACTGTCCAAAGGAACTTTAGAGTTTCATTTCTGTTCATTGGACAAAAGGCATTTTTAAGAGACATAAAAATCTCATCACTTTACATTTTCACATAACTTTAATTTTTACAACTAAAGGCAAATAAGTTTTTAAAACATGCTGTACTAAAGCAGTTTCCTCTTTATCTTTTCATTTTATTTATTTTTTAATTACTTTATTTAAACACCATAGTCACAAATTTGTTTATAATACTGTTAGGATTTTTTATCATTCACAAATGCAGAATTATTCATGATTAAAATTCAGTCGTACAATGTAAAACACCCTTCATCATTGGACAATTCCTAATGCATAGTTTCCTGTTAAGGCCCATCAACCCAAAGTGTTCATGGTCCAGACAAAGTCAAGATAAACTCTTTTTTTTTTTTTTTTTTTTTTTTTGGTTTTTGGGCCACACCCGTTTGATGCTCAGGGGTTACTCCTGGCTAAGCGCTCAGAAATTGCCCCTGGTTTGGGGGGACCATATGGGACGCCGGGGGATCGAACCGAGGTCCGTTCGCTTACAAGGCAGACACCTTATCTCTAGCGCCACCTTCCCGGCCCCAAGATAAACTCTTAACATCACCCAACTACCATCTGTGCTTTGGCCTCTGAGCTACCAATCATAAGTCACGTGAAGCAAACAAGCTTGAAAAACATTTTCACATTTTCCAGACCTCTAAGTCACTCTATCATTGAGTTGATGGTTCAAAATGACAAAACTAACTATAATCATAGCCAATATCTTATATAACACTTTCTATAAATGCCCGGGTATGTTCTAAGAGCCTCTGGAGATAATATGCACCCCATGGATTCACAGCATTTTCCACAATAGCCAAGAATTTGAAACAACATTAAGTACCCCCTTAACCACAGATGAGTGCATCAGGAAGATGTGACAGGGTAAGGATCTACTCGATTGAATACTAATGAGCTATTTTTATAAAAAAGAATGTTGGCCTGAGGGAATAGTGCAGTGACTTAGAGCGCCAGCCTGGAAAGTGCATGGTCACAAGTTCAAATCCCCAGTACTCCATATGCACCAAGCATTGAGTCTCAACACTCTATTGACCCTCAACACTCTGCTGTCTGCAATCCCAGGACCCACCAGTGGCTTTTGGCTACACAGCAGCCAGATGTGTGTAAGCACCACAGAAAGGGGTGAGACCCCTCCCAACAAGCACCTCTACCCTAATTTGTGTATCTTGACTAATAAGTATGACCCTTGCCTAGCAGGTGTTCAAGCCCAGCAATGAAAGCAGTGTACACCTCGCTGAGAGTGCAACTGAGTACACAGCACCACAACTTGCAGGGTCGCTTCTGGAGAGAGGACAACTGTGTGACAATCACAACCAGGATTGGAGGCGACTCCCAGTTATTGCAACAACAAAACAACAACAGTGAGAAGGGAAAAGAAGATGCTGATCTTTGCAACAAAGTGGATGGACGTGGTGCAAATTACACTAAACGAAGGAAGTCGGAGGAAGACAGCTACTGCTCTTCACCCTTGAGAGAGCCAGTGAAGAAGAAAAATACAACTTTCAGAGGATTAAAAAACAATGCTAGCTCTCAGAAGGGAAAAGCTAAAGGGGGTAAAACATGGTAACAAGAGAAAATCAAAAGTATGAAGAGTATTATGCTGAGCGAAAGAAGTCAGAGGGAATGGGGGAGAAATAGAATGATCTTACTCTTTTGTGAGATTAAAAAATAATAAGATAGGATGGTAATAGTATCCAGAGACATTAAAGATGGGATCCATGAAGATCAGTCCAGGATAGGAAGTTTGCACAAAAAATGCAGTTAGGGCAGAGAAGAAACCAGTAGAACAGTGAGAGTTGGATATAATCATTCTGGACAAGAACTGGATGTTTAAAGGAGATAAAGTGATAGGCATGATATCCTTTCAGCAACAATATTGCACACCAGAGATTAAAAAATGAAAAAAGAACGAGAGAGAGAACAAGAAAAGAAAGATGTCTTCCCCAGAGGCAGGCAGGGAAGGAAACTGGTGACATTGGTGTCAGTAAAAGTGCATAGGTGAAGGGTGTTGGACATTGTATAACTAAAACTCAATTATGAACAACTTTGCAATTGTGAAAACAAACTGTATTATGCCAAGATCTCTAGATACAGAGGTCTGATTTTATCACCCATGACAGAGCAGTTGTCTTCCATACACCACAAAAGGATCAAGGGGAGACTAAATGAGCATGCAAGGAGTCTGTAGTTATTCAAGAGGGAAGAAACCCTGTATCACTTAGGCCAAGGGAATTCCCCCTCTAATTTCCCCATTATTTACTGTGCCTATGTTGGGGGGAGGAGAAGCAGCACAAAATAATTTTCTTTTTAATTTTTCTATTATTTTTATTTATTTATTTTATTTACTTTTTTTTTTTTTGGTCTTTGGTTTTCTTATCATTGTTGTTTTCAATTTTTTCTGCGCTCCATTTTGTTTTTATTTCAGGACCATGGTTATTATACAGTGCTTGTCTTTATTGCTGTAGTGCTCACTAAATTTTTTGTTTGATTTTTCTTTTTGTATTGCTGTGGTGTTTCTCTTCCTTTTTCCCTTTCTTCTCTCAAACTGATGTTGAGAGCCTCTAAGTACCCCCACCCATTTTCGGCTTCCTTGAGTTTTTACACTATTTTATTGCTTTTCTTCTCTTCAAACGAATCACATAACTTGAACCATCTTGCTCCACCTCTCAAATTGAGGGGGAAATAATGGAGGGTACCAAGACCAAGCAGTTGTAGGATCACTAAGTAGTAATAAAAATGACCAGACTTGGGACCGGGAAGGTGGCGCTAGAGGTAAGGTGTCTGCCTTGCAAGCTCTAGCGTAGGACGGACCGCGGTTCGATCCCCCGGTGTCCCATATGGTCTACCCAAGCCAGGGGTGATTTCTGAGTGCATAGCCAGGAGTAACCCCTGAGCGTCAAACGGGTGTGGCCCAAAAACCAAAAAAAAAAAAAAAAAAAATGACCAGACTTTAGCACCAAACCCAAAGCCAACAACAAAAGAATCGATACCCAATCTACAACAAGCTAGACACAGAGAGAAACACTTATACTAGCAGCCCAGGGGGTAAGGGAGAGGGATATGGGATGCAAGTTGGGAAGGGTGAGGTAGAAGGGAGGACAACTTTGGTGATGGGAATCCCCTGATTCAATGTTAATATGTACCTAAAATATCACTGTGAATGATATTTAATCCACTTTAATCAAAATAAAAATTATAAAAAAATAAATGAAAGAGAGAAAAAACTGTATTATGAACAACCTTGTAACCATGGTACTTAAATAAAGTAATCAATTATAAAAATAAAAATAATGGGGGCTGGAGAGATAGCACAGCGGTAGGGTATTTGCCTTGCACTCAGCCAATCCAGGATAGATGGTGGTTTGAATCCCGGCATCCCATATGGTCCCTCGAGCCTGCCAGGAGTGATTTCTGAGTGCAGAGCCAGGAGTAACCCCTGAGTGCCACCGGGTGTGAAACCAAAAAACAAAAAAATAAATAAATAATAAAAATAATGGGCTGACACCGCCCTTCTACAGGAAGGACAGACGCCTGATCTCCATGTTATCTCTCCTGGCCCCACTTTATCCCTTTAATTACATCTTTTATTTAATCTTTTTTTTAAGAAACTTTTTTTTCCTTTAGATATGTGTGAGCATATATATTCTTAGTTTTTGTCCATCCCCCAAATCCACCAGCAATATAATGTAGCACCACTTCCTCCTGCAAAGACATATTAAACAAAGGGGAAATTGTATGTATAAAAAAAAGCTCTTATCTACTAGGGATAAGAACTCATACTTGTTTACAACACAGGGACATCTCCCACCCTGAATGTATGTCATGTGGAAACAACTTAGGCTCCAGGGAACTAGACACTGACCGTTCAGCCTTAACTCCTGGATCCCAGACATAGATACGACGACAGAGTTCTCCACAACAGCTCCAGGAACCAAATCCCCTCAGGGCATTTACAATGCTGCTCTGACACCAACATGAGCCAGTTCTAAATTGATAACCTGACAATGAGGAAATGGGAACAACTTGATCTAAGAGCAAGTTGTCCTTCCTCATCAGTTATCAATAAGACAAAATCAGAAAACATGTCACCCTTTGATCTGTGAAAAAGCCAAGATCGCTATATACAGACGACTGGTTGTTGCAACCAAGACTGGACAGTACGCATCCAGGTACCAACAACAACAGCAGCAAAAAGCTCTAGCCTAGCTTTTGGTATACAATTTGTTCAGCAAACAAGAGCTCCAATTCCAGAAGTCTGACTGAGACAACTGCAACTGAACAGATCTTCCGGAAACATAACGAAAGACTTTATCCCAGACTCCATTCTAGGAACAACATAACGACCAAGAACACCAACTACAGAAGATGGATTAAAACGACACTGAAGAAACATAACTTCTAGAACCACAAAGAAAGACTTCATAAACTCCATTCCCTGAGCTGCACAGCCACCAATATCTCTAGAAACAGAGGTCTGATTTTACCATCCAAGACAAGCAGAAGTCTTCCTCACACCACGAAAGCAGCAAGGGGAGAGTAAATGATCATGCAAGGAGTCTAGAGTTAATCCCATGACAGTATACTTCAGGGGTGGAGAAACCCTGTATCGCCTAGGTCAAGGGAATTCCTTCTACAATATCCCCAATAGTTACTGTGCCTATGCAGGGGGATAAAAAAAAGAAGGGGGAAAAAAAGCACAAAGCAATCATTTTTCCATATGTTTATTTATCGATTGATCAATTTTTTTGACGTCTTTATTTTGGTGTGGAGACTACGGTTGATGTCTCCAATATTATTTTATTTTATTTTGTCTTGTCTTTTTCTTTTTGCACTTGAGCATGATTTGATTTCAGAACCGAGACTATTGTGTGATGCCTATCTCTTTTGCTGTAATGCTCACCGGTTATTTAATTCAATATTTTTTTCTGTATTGTTGTGGTATCTCAATTACCTTTTTCACGTCCCCTCTCAAACTGAGGTTGGAAGCCTCTAGAGGGACTCTGCCCATTTTCAGCATATTTGACTTTTGACTTTTTTTTTCCACTTATTTTGTACCTCAATCTATTGCTTTTCTTTCCTTCAAACAAAACCACATAACTCGATTCTTCTAGCTCTGCCTTTTTAATAGAGGGGGAAACAAGGGAGGGTTCCAGGACCAAACAGATATGTGATCTCTAATAGTAAGCCAGACAAAGAGGGGTCCACCTACTCTAGCAGCCCAGGGGGTGATGGTGGGGTATATGGGTTGTAGAAAGGGAACTGGAATGGGGGAGGACATAGTTGGTGATGGGTATTCCTCTGATTCAATGTTAATATGTACCTAAAATACTACTGTGAAAGATATGTAAGCCATTATGGGAAAAAATTGTGTTTTTAATCAGAATCTCTCTTTGACTTACATGTATTATTATATCAATTATATTATATGTTATGTTATGTTACTATATTATGTTATGTTAGTTTACCTCATTATGTTAATCAATTTTGTCTCTTGAATAAATTCTTATAATAAAAAAATATAAAAAAAAGAAATAAAGAATAGGGACAATGTAAAAAAAAGAAATAATGGACTGAAAGTTTTAAAAAATAGACCTTTAGGTGGCTTTAAGTAAATGCAATTTTACAAAATACAGTGGGGGGTAGTAAATCAAAAATAGAAAGACAAGAAAGATAGTACAGTGAGTCAGGCACTTGCCTTACATCTCACCACCCTGGGCCATCCCCAGTAACATGATCCCTAAGGGCAGAGTCAAGGATGAGTTCTGGGGGCCGACGAGGTGCGCAAAAAGTAAGGTGTCTGCCTTGCAAGCGCTAGCCAAGGAAGGACCACGGTTCGATCCCCCAGCGTCCCATATGGTCCCCCCAAGCCAGGGGCAATTTCTGAGCGCTTAGCCAGGAGTAACCCCTGAGCATCAAATGGGTGTGGTTCAAAAAAAAAGGATGAGTTCTGAAGATGACTGGTATGACCCCAAAACCCCCCAAAACACAGACAATAAATGTAGGCCTCATTGGGTGTGTCTATTATCTCAGAATAAGCTATGGCCAAATAGTGAGTTCACCCCTTTTGCTGCTGGACCCCACACAGTCGATCCTAGAGTTCTGACTTCGCTCACCTGCCCCTTTCAGTAACTAGATGAATTGTTGTGGGCCATCTCCTACCTTTAAAGCACCATTCAAGGAGAATTATGGAAATTAGTGGGGAAAATAGCCAATGCTTATTTATATAGTAATGATTAGTTGATGTTCTTATTTTCGATAAAGCTGCACATCATTGCATTTTCTGAGTGATCCAAGACTACTTTCACTGCTCCTAATTCCAAGATTGCAAATTTGATAGCCAAGAAAAAAAATCAGTGGTATACAGCACTGAGCACAAGAACTTTCTTCAAGAAGTAGGAGGGAAACCACTGCAAATTTACTGCTCCCTCTACATTTGACAAATGCAGCCATTACTGGGCACTTATTTGCATATATGCCTCTTTTCTTTCATAATGAACAGCTCCCCCTAAAACAAGGCATTCAGCTTCAAAAGGAGAGCCACTCTAACAGGGTCAAGAACCACAGCAGGGTGGTGTTGAGAGTGAGTTGGGCCCAAGGGGCAGAACCTGCAAGGCTCCAGGAATGCAACCCAAGTTCCACAGGCAAATGCTGAATCGTCTGGTTCTCAAGAATATTTCTAATGGGGTTGCCTCCACCAGTCTACATCACCAGGACCACTGGAACCTCATCAAGGACTCACATGCTCTCTACAGTGGATAAAGGATGGGAGAGTATTGTCACTGGAGAGCCCAGAAATATCACTTGCCTTTTGTCTCAAAACTGAGGCCACAGGACAGAGGCCTCTGTACCCAGAAAATAAGACTTGGGTCTGCAGTGGCCTAAAGGGGCCTTGGAGAGCTGCTTCACTACTCACAGGAGAGCCCTGAGAAGGAAGGGAGAGAGGGAAGTTGGGAGCAAGGGAGGAAAGAATAAATAGAAAGGAAGGAAAAGGATAAAGAAAGAAAGAAAATGGATGGGAAGAAAAAAGGAAGGGGAGAAAGGAAAAGGGGGGAGGCAAGGGAAGAAAAGGGAAAGCAAATATAAAAAAACTGAAATACTAAATAAAAATAAATTCAAAAGGCATTTTAATTTCCTTTTTTCTTTTTTTCTTTTTTTTTTTTTTTTTGGTTTTTGGTTTTTGGGTCACACTCGGCGTTGCTCAGGGGTTACTCCTGGCTGTCTACTCAGAAATAGCTCCTGGCAGGCCTGGGGGACCATATGGGACACCAGGATTCGAACCAACCACCTTTGGTCCTGGATCGGCTGCTTGCAAGGCAAACGCCGCTGTGCTATCTCTCCGGGCCTGCATTTTAATTTCCAAGTGGGCAGTTCATATGAAAAAGAAATGACAGTACTAGATAGAATACTGACAACAATCATGTGACTCATGTAATTGTACATAGTAACTTCTCTGAGATCATGCTTAGAGATGACAGGTTTGAATTCTACTACAGCTCCAAGAGTCCATGAGTTAAAAATCAATCAAAACCTTTTCATCTCAACTAGTATTCCACCATATTCTTTCTTTCCCATTATGTGCAATATGTTATTTAATATGGCTTCCCCCACCTTTAGAGAAACACCTATCTTTCCTCTTCACTTAGCATCTCTCTTCAGAACACACACAACAGTCTCTATTTGAAGTGCCTCTTTATGCAGAATTTTTTTTCCTTCAGCTTTCCTCTTTCTTTAAACAGCAGGTGCCAGAATAACAAGGTGGTGTGAGATTTGCAGAAACAATGTGTTTATACAGTTGGCTATTTTTTTCTAAAATGTATTGCTCTTCAACTCCAAATCAGAAGTCTTGCCATACACCATAGGTACAAAGAATATTGGACAAGTTGAGTACCTACCATTTTTGCACACAGCTTTAGACTTTCACAATTACTTTAGTAAACTTCAAAAAAAAAAAACTTGTATAAATTCTTTCACTTTGTCTTGATGAAAACTCATCCTGAAACTGAAATTATTCTCTGTTTACATTATAGAACATTGAATGAAATCCCAATTAAAAAGTAGTCATACCATGAAGAACTCCTTTTATCTAAGCATATTAAAACTCTTCACTCATATTGGGATTCCTTACCGAGATGGGCTATAAAATGTCACTCTTTTTTGGACAAATAAATTAAAACCGTTTCAAGATTATCACCTTCTCTTGTAAAATTTACTTTGTGATTGTTTCTTAGAGAGCTCTCTCTAAGGTGAATTTGTTTTATTTTAATTAAAGTTGAACAGAAAAGGGTTGTTTTTGTATTCAAACCACAGAGTTCACCATATTAAAAAATTCTTGTTTAATTCAAGTGAAAGATGTCTGGACTTTGCCTACTTTGGGGATATTCTCCACTGCTGGCTGCCCACCAGATACCACTTAATAATTTAAAATGTAATAGTTGTATTTTCTATTCTTCTTCCTTCTAATTTTTCCCCCATGAAACCATTAATTTACCCCAAATATGATTAGGTTTGTATATTCAAGTGTAAGACCTAATAAAAATAGAGTTCCAATAAACATAGTCATTATGTTCATACTAATGGCCATGCCTCCACAATTCCATGAAGGAACACCAATCTAACCAAATTTCAGGTATGCCAGTTTGGTGGCTGATATCATCAGGACATGTTTGGTGCAAGTGCAGGCACCCGCCCCGACCCTTTCGCATCTTCCTTTTTCCAGGAGGCCCGGCAGATGAGAGCACACTCCACAAAAAGCTTCAGTATATGTAATAGTGCTTTGAAATGCAGAACAACTTCATTTGTTTGATACTTTCAGCCATATAGAAACACACCAGTTTAACAGAATGAACAGTTAATAAAAGCATACTAAACCTTCTGCCATTGTATTGGAGACTCAATAATTTTCACAAATGTGCTTGGTACTGTATTTTTTTCTTTTCTCTTTCTTTTTTCTTTTTATTTTTCTTTCTATTCTTTTTTAATCACTTTTTTCTTACTTATCTGAAAATAAATATATTATGGCCAACTCTGTCAACTATGTGAGGCATTTGACTTTAATAAAGTAAAAGATATATAGATTCCCTATGTTCAAATCCGACCAATGTTCTCACAGTATAAACTTGATTGTTTTAAATCTAACTTCTGCATGGTAAGTTTTCTAACAGAAATCAATGATTATTCTAACAAACCAAGTTCTCTGCTAGAATTTAGCCTTCTAGTACTAGCCTGGGGTCAGCTGTCAGGACCGAAATGGAAAATATTGCTAAGACATGGAGCTTAAAAGATGAGTATGAATGTTTTTGAGCAAAAACAAGCATCCCCATGGATTTCTAACCTTCCCAGGTCCCACTGTCATTACAATCACTAACTCAAAACAAAACTATATCTAATATTAGTTTTCCAATGACAAAGGCCTGTTTCCTTCATTTGGGTAGGAGGGAACTTCAAGGGCAATTCAAGGAGAAAATTCACTTATTGTGGAATGGCAGTAACAGAAAGAAGATCAGAAAGTGAGGATAGGGACCATCCTTAGGGGATCTGTATTTACTCACTATGTTTAAGAGGGTCTACACAACTAGAATGCCTTTAAAAACACCCAGAGCTACTTAAACAGGAGGGTGCTTTATATAAACAGGGGTATTGAATTTTCCACAAAGAGTTCCTATCCTTAAAGCAGTCATTTTTCTAACCCCCAAAGCTTAGAATAATACAAAATCTCTTTCATCAGAGTTGAAAAGAGAATTTCTATCTATTCCATGCCTTGCCTCCCATGTAAGCAGGCTGCTTCCTAGGTAGAAAAATGGCCTAAAGAGGTAGAATGTTTTTATGGATTGTCCTCACTGTCTCACAGATTAAATGCACACCACATTGTCACTCAAACTATACTATGGACTGAGAAGCAGTTCATATGCCTGCTGCATTGGAGACATTCACTCAAAGCTGATGGCTTTACAGTTTTTCAGTAAAAGGACCCCTGCTAGAGATCAAAAATCCCCATCCTAGAGACCAAAGGCTTGGACTTGCAGCATAGCTGCTCTGAGTAACAGTTCACTGTCAACGAGAAAGCAGTAATTGGGAGAGTATGCAATCGAAATTTAATTTGTGTCTTTATATATTGTTGAAATCAGTTTGCTGCTTCCCTATTCAATTCCCCTAAAGCCTAAATCCCACAGCACAAAAGGATGATTTTTAGAAAAATAACCAAAAGTACAGCATGTTCAAGATTATAAAGTTATTTCCAAACATGCAGATTCACAATACAAAATCTTCCCAAAGAATATTTCTCGACATCTTTGTCCCATGAACCAAAGGATATTTCACATGCTTGAAGGATGGAAACAAAACATATAAAGCAGAGTTAGGGGATTCAGCAAATGGTGGATGTGACAATGTGCCCAATGTGCACAGTCATTCCAAATATCCTTCTACATATCGCATCAACATCAAGAACATGGAAAAACAGATTCATTCGCAGAGATGTTATGAAACCATTGAATTTATTAAAGACACTTTCTGCCCCAGTCCTTCCTATCATTTTGAAAGCTAAACCTTATATTAGTTCCCCTCCAGTCTGACAGACTTAGATTATTAACTTTCTAGATTAACTTCTTCTACTTAAATCAGGATTATTCCAATAAATAGTACAGATTATTCTCAGACTGATTGCTTTCATGCTTAAAAAAAGGTGGGGGAGGCGAAGAGATAGTACAGAAGGTAGGGCACTGCCTTTCACACAGTTGACATCGGTTCAATCCCTGGCATCCCATATGATTTCTTTTTTTTTTTTTTTGGTTTTTTTGGGCCACACCAGTTTGATGCTCAGGGGTTACTCCTGGCTAAGCACTCAGAAATTGCCCCTGGCTTGGGGGGACCAAATGGGACGCTGGGGGGATCGAACCACGGTTCTTCCTTGGCTAGCACTTGCAAGGCAGACACTTTACCTCTAGAGCCACCTCTCCGGCCCCTCTATATGGTTTCTAATGCACCACCAGGAGTGATTCCTGAGTGCAGAGCCAGGAGTAGACTCTGAGTATTGCTGGGTGTGGGAAAAAAATCATTAGTTAAAAAAATAAACAACTAGAGTTTAAGGGCTGGGATGTAGCTCAGCATGTATGAGCCCCTAGGATTTTCTTCTATACCATACAGCCTCCTGGGTTATCTCCTGGTATGATATGGCCCTATCGGCCATAGCAATGCAGGGCCCTATCATCACTGGGTCAACAATGCTAATCCATCAGGATCCACCAGATCTGGTGGACTGAGTACTGCCAAAAGTGGTCTTCATCTCCCTGAGTCCCATTATGAAGCCCACGCCACCAAATTTTTTCTGTAGAATCAAATAACAATGACCATTATTGTTAGTAAGAGAGTACAGAAGGTTGGCTGAATGCCTTGGATGCTTCCTACCTAAATTTAAACCCTGGCACCATAAAGCCCCCAGAGCGTCAACAGGTCTGGGATATCCCCCAATCAGCCTTTGGGAGGCCCAAAATTCAAGAGCAACAACCAAAAAAAAGGTGAATAATGTCCCCAATCAACACTCCATTCTCTGATACAATTAAGATCATGGAAGCACATGGTTAATTGACTCACCCACATTTCTTCAACCAAGGAGCACTGCACTAAAGGCTTTAATCACACACACACACACACACACACATACACACACCCCTAAACTAATATCACTTGAGGACACCCAGTGTTTAGTGCTGATGACCTGTCCCACATCTAGGAATCAAAAGAACCTGTAAACAAACCTGATATTATCTGATACCCAAATGCTTTCTGCCTCCAAAACTGACTTTTGCCCTAATGAAGAAGTTAATGAGCAATCAGCCTAACACTTGGGTAATCAAGATAAACCAACATAATACATTGTTTTGTAACAACACCAGCATTCAAGAAACTCTCTCCTCTGGGCCAGAATGATAGCACAGCAGAGAGGGCATTTGCCTTGCACATGGCTGACCCAACATCCCATATGGTTCCCCACATGCTTCCAGGAATGACCCTTGAGCACAGAGCCAGAAGTAATCCTTTAGCACTGTCAGGTGTGGCCCAAAAACAAACAAAAACAAAAACCTATTTCCTCAGTCTAAGCAACATGGGAATGTTTCCAAACAGCTCATATTTGTGGACATAAAGAATTGAAAATGCCCTGAGAGCCTTCTACTCTGAGGACCCCAGGGAACAGGGTTTCAGGAGTCAGGAAAGCTCAAACTAAAGGGCTGGATTTAACTCAACAACCACAACAACAATCACAAGGACATTGTCTCCCACATGCCAGGTCACTGGTAGACATGCTGGCTGGATTCCCCTACATATTTTCTGAAAGATACACAATGAAGTTCTCCTCCCAAGAGTCATCACTTCTTTCAATTTCCTTAACTCAATTCTGGACAGTCTGAGACTTTCTTCAGAAGAGACTTGGGCTTGTTCTGGAAATTACACTGCAGCAGTGCTCTCTCTTTAACAGACAACCTGCTCAAAATATGCCCACTGTACTTCACAATGAGAGGTTTGGCTTCACCTGGGAGCAAGAAATTATACCACCAGTAATTTTCCCTGCCAATCCTTCTACATGACAAAACACATATGGATGCAAATAAGCTAATCCTTCTCTGGAAGAGTGAGCCACACCTGGCAGTCTGCATATAGGTGCACCAGAGAAGAGGTGATTGTACAGTACCTGAGGGACTGCCACAAAGCAGGCTGGGAAAATCCCTACCTGGGATGCCTGTGATAAAACCTAATCATCTGCTGGGATAATTGGTCCCTGAAAGGGATCCATGCTAATAATAGTATCAAGTCGCAGGGTTTTCATAACTGGAAAGGTTAAGAATATTTGCCTATTGCTCAGAGAATTCTTAAAGATGGCAAAGTCACCAATGCTCAAATGAAGGAGTCAAGAAAATTGCCATAGGAAGAGACCATCTGTCTTGTTAAGTGGGATGTACAAGGACAGGTCACCTCTCAAATAGAAGAACACATAGAATTTTCTTGGAGAGCCAGATCAATCTTTGTAAAACTTAGGAAACAACACACACACACACACACACACACACACACACACACACACACACACACACACACCACTAAAATAACAAGATTGATGTGGAACCCAACTAGGAATTGGAAAATAGTCTTTAGAAGACTTTTAAATATATGATGAAACTCACCCAACAAAACAGGCTGGTGTAATTCTCTCTACCCTGAATGTTCTGACAACAAAGGAGAAGCTTTATATGTGAAGCTCTATCAGTAAGGTACTGTAAACCACAACAAAGCAAAAAATTTTAAGTGCCTCTTGTAGAAGCAAACTGGTGAGTGAGAGACGAGGGTTAGGGACAATTGGTGGAGGGAAGTAGAAGTGATGAAAAGACGGGTGTTGAAACATTGTATGCCTTAAATATAAATAGTTGCATAATTATTTATAATTGTCTCCCTAAGTCTCAGAGACTTAATAGTGATCCATGAAGTACAGAGATAATATTGCTATATTCTCTTAGGATAAGCTCTATAGGGGTCTTTTTTGTATTTTTGCTGAATAAATGAAGGTAAAAAAGGAAGCACTGGTTCTAGTTTATCACTAACTTACAGCCATGAGTGAGCTGTCTGGAATGTCCTGATGAAATCAAGCCGAGAAATGACAAAAGTCACAGCCAACGTCTGATCCCAGCTGCATAAGAACTGCTGATCCAGCCATCTCCAACCTCCTGAGGCCTAAAAGTTTAAACAAATAAAATGGTAGGTTTTTCACACCACCAGGCAATTTGTTATGCAAAAGAAACACAGTTGGCCATTCCCCATAACCATTTATTATACCTATTTTTGACAAAGTACAGTCCTATGGATGATGTTAGTTGATCTTTATAATATTGAATTATACCATGTGGAAGAGAAACAATTATCATGAGCTAAAAATGAGATTGAGATAATTGCTTAATATCATAATCAAAAACTCAGGTTCCTGCCATCTTGTTCTCTAAGATGATACAGTTTTGCCTCTCAAAAATGCTGAAAGATGTTAGTTAAGTGGCTAAAAGTTTATGTAGTCAAAGATGTGAGATATAATGCAAAACTGCCAGCATTGGTCCTTTCCTGGATACTTGCAGGCACTTTTTCTTCATACACATTTAGATGCTCTTATAAATTTAAAAAAAATAGTAATAAAAAAGCAACTCCCTGCGTAACAGCATGGCAGTCATCTTTTGCAAGTCTTTATGCTTATGAATAACCATGGTTATGTCCCTGTAATTTCACCTTCAGTATTACAAGAAACCAACCAGGTTTCATGAAATAAAAGAAAGCTGAATCTCAATCAGGCATGAAGAGACTTATGTTTCATAACAGCTCTCTGGATTTTACATCTTTAAACACACATGGGGAATTGATTGATTGGGCCTTTAAATTTTAGAATTTGCTTAATCCTAAAAGAGTTTGCCAAATCTGCCATGTCGTCTAGGTATTCTGAGTTCCCCTGTATTAAATTTTCACAATGGACAAATCAACAAAAACACATTTGCTCTTTCCTATTAAAGGCACTGGTGTGATGCAAAGAAATATAAAATGTGCTTTCAGCCTTACAAAAGCTTACAATCTGGTTGGGGCTGTTCAGAGATAAATGTGTATGATGGAGAAGAAAAACACAGAGGATTAGGAATATATTTTCCCTACATATTTTAAAGACATGCAACAAAGATTAAAAGATAAAAGTGTTATAAGCCACAACCATTAAGCAAATGTAATATATATTTTAAAAGAAAAGGTTTTATACAAAATGGTGGGTGGAACCCTGGGTATTATCTGTTCTGCTTTTAAGAAAGTGTTAAACTGGAGCCAGTGCAATAGTACAGTAGGTTTTGTACTTGCCTTGCATATGACCCATTCAAATTCCATCTCCAGTATACCATATGACCCCCTAAACCCTATCAAGAATCGCCCAATTCAGGGGCCAAAGTGATAGCACAGCACTAGGGCATTTGTCTTGCATGCTGTCAGCCCGGATGAACTCAGGTTCAATCCCCGGCATCCCATCTGGTGCCCTGAACTTGCCAAGAGTGATTTCTAAGCACAGAGCCAAGAGTAACCCCTTGAGTGCCACATTATCCATTGAGCCCCTGATATGCATAATGCCCCTTCAGTAGCAATTTGTAAACCATGGTGTCTAAAAGGGAAATAAAGAAGAGAGAGGGAGAGAGAGAGAGAATGAAGAGAGAGGAGAAAAATGTCAGCTGCAGAGGCTGGCAAGGGAGGGCCAGAAGGGAACTGGGGATATTGGGGATAAGAAATGTGCATTGTAAAGGATGTTGGACATAGTCTGACTGAAACTCAGTCATGAACAACTTTGTAAATATGAAATGTCTTGCCTGGGATAAAAGCTCAGACCACACCACAGATACTGTACATGTAGCCTGTCATCCTTACCTGGAATAGCACCAGCAATACAAAAGGTTTTTGTATAGGCACAGTAAATAAGGGGAAATTATGGACTCAGACACAAGATCTTATCTTCTAGGATAAGAACTCACACTTTTTATACAAGGGTGCCTCCCATCCTGGACATATGTCATGTGGATACAACTCATTCTCCACGATATTGGACAGTGTTAGTTCATTCTCAAATCCCAAATCCCAGATGTAGAACTGAAACAAACCCATGCAACAACACCAGGAACTAAGCTGTGTTGGGAGATATACTTGTGCCAGTGTTAATATGACAACGAGGACAGCGAGGAAATGAAAACTTGACCTAAGGCCAGGAGGTCCTATCACATCACCTAACACTAAGTGGAAATCAGAAGATGTATCGTCCTTTGAACTATGAAAAATAAGAGCACTAATTACAGAAAACTGACTTTGACAACTGTGACTGAACAGAAAGTACCTTCAGACCATTAAGGAAAACCCTACCCTAGGCTATAGCCCAGGTCTTTTACAAAAATCAAGACTTCTTAGTACAGAGGCCCAATTCTGACAACAGAGACTGAGCAGAACCATTGGAACCATAATTTCCTAGACTTCAGCTTAGGGAACGGGCAAAAACATGGAACACATGATACAGAAAACTGAACACACCAACAATGGTGGAACACTACCTCTAGAACCTTAAAGACTCTATCCTAGGTGCTGTCCTAGAACCTGCGCAAATACCAAGATTGCTTGCTATAGTGGCCTTATTTTCTCCTCCACAACAGAGAAGAAAGGTTCCTGACACCACCAAAAAAAAAAAAAAAAAAAAAAAAAAAAAACCTGGGATATGGCAATGAGAAGGTATGGAGCCAGTGGTTGTTCCCATGACAATATGCTTCAAGAGTGGAGAAACCCTGAATCTCTTAGGCCATGGGAATTTCCTTCCTTCCCCAATACTTGCTGTGCCTATACAAAAAAAAAAAAAAAAAAAGGTGGGGTAACACAAACCCTGCCACTGCAGCACTTTTTCTGGTGTTGTCTTGTTTTATTTTTTGTTTTTTGATATTATTTTCCTTCTCCTTTTTCTTCCACTTTTTTCCTTCTTTTCCACTTTTGTGGATATTATTCGGTGATTTTTTTTTTTTTTAGTAGTTGATACCAAATTTTTTCTCCTCTTTTCCTTAACCTTCTTACCTCCAACAGAATAGCATAATTTGAATCATTCAGCCTCATAAATTGGGGGGGAAGAATGATACCAGGACCAGTCATATGAACATGTAGTGTAAATAAAAAAATGACCAGACTGGAACATCAAACAGAATAGATACTCAACCTATAACAAGCTGTAAGGCGAAGACCATTTGCAGTAGGATTCTGGGGGGTAAAGGAGGGAGATGTGGGAGACATGCTGGGAACAAGAGTGGAGGGAGGGTAACATTGGTGGTGGGAATGCCCTTCATTCATTGTCACTATGTATCGTAAATAATTCTGTGTAAGTGAACTTCAGTCACAATAAAAAAAAATTAGTCAAAAAAAAAGAAAAGAAAAATAAACAGCTGTATTATGAACAACTTTATAAACTATGATGTTTAAATAAAGTAATTTTTAAGGGTCTAAATTAAAAAAGAAAGAAGATAAACTGTGGAAGACTTGCCATTCACAGTGGTCACAATAAATTTAAAAAAAAAGGAATAAAAAAGAAAAGAGTGATCCCTGAGCACAGAGGCAAGAGTAAACCCTAAGCGCCACTGGGTGTGGCCCAAACCAAAATTAAAAAGAATTAAAAAGTGTAAAGTTGTATTTTATCGATTGATTCCACAGCGAATGTGTTAAACTGTACCTCTCTAGATGATTTCAAAAGAGATAAGCCATTACTGGCTCAGAGTCCCTCTAACTACTAATTACATAGAAAGGGGTAAAATGCTTTCTAGGAAATGTAATGAAGATAGGCATTAGGATGATTCCGGGAATTACCCATAAAGTATGGGTCACCAAAAGCCAAAGTCATGCTGAGGTCTGTTCACAGCACTCACCATGCCTAATTAATGAGAAAGACAAAAAGAACAGTGACATAGAAACCATGTCTGCAAACTCCTTGGAGCCACTAATTTCTTAGAATACTTATATGTCTCTATTTATAATAAAGGTTTCATTTTCTGGAAGCTGATTTTTTTCTCTCACAGTAAAAGATCATGACACGTTCCTGAGAAATGAACTGGAGGATGGACTACAGTGCTTTTGTACCAGGCAGCTATTTAATCCTATGGGGGGGGGGGGGAAAGTTATTAAGAATTATGAACGGGGCTGGGAAGGTGGCGCTAGAGGTAAGGTGTCTGCCTTGCAAGCGCTAGCGTAGGACGGACCGCAGTTCGATCCCCCGGCGTCCCATATGGTCCCCCCAAGCCAGGGGCGATTTCTGAGCGCATAGCCAGGAGTAACCCCTGAGCATCAAACGGGTATAGCCCCAAAACCAAAAAAAAAAAAAAAAAAGAATTATGAACGTCCAGGAGTGGAAGGGATAGATAGTGGGTATGGCATTTGCCTGGCTTATAGCTGACTCAGGTTCGATCCTGGCATCCCATATGGTCTTCTGAGCACTGCCAGGAGTGATCCCTGAATGCAGAGCCAGGAGTAAGTTCTGAGGAAAGCCAGATATGGTTCAAATTCAAAAATAATAATAATTTTTAAAAGGATTTGAAATGCATAAGCAATAAACCTGCTTTCCTGACTTCTGTATATGTATATTTCTTTTTCATGGTTTGGTGACCAGCAGGAAGGAGCCTGGAGGTGGGCCCCAAATCCCTGAGTTAGACTTCGCACCTGAGACCTGGGGACACAGTGAACTAGGCCGCATGGGGAAAACAAGATTTCTTGAAAGGAATGAGGACAGGCCCGAAGGTGAAACCACCCCATGACTCACACTTGGTGCTGCCTCCATGGACTGGCGCAGTTGGGACTCAGTTTCCCCAGTTGGCAGAGTGAATGTGCTCTGGACTCAGACTTCTTTTGGAATCCTCACACTCCAAACCCCTTTCTGCTGCCCCAGATTACTGAGGTATGAACCCCCACATTGAGGCCCTGCCCCAGAGGCAAGTCTGAACTCTGCAATGCACAGGAGTATGTTGGGGTTCTTGATCTGCCCAGGCTGCACAGCAGGGCTACAGGGGTGGCTTGTGGGGGCTCCAGAGCCCTTGGGGGGTCACTTTGTGCCCTCTTGCTGTCACTCACCCAGGACCCCTCTGTGTGAAGAACCAAGCAGATTTGAAACTTCCTCAATTACCAAGAATCCTGAGCATTCAAAAGTCTGGAACATGGGGCTGGAGCAATAGCACAGTAATAGGGCTTTGCCTTGTACATGGCTGACCCAGGAAGGACCTGAGTTCAATCCCCAGTGTCCCATATGGCCCCCCAAGCCAGGAGCTATTTCTGAGTGCATAGCCAGGAGTAACTCCTGAGCATCACTGGTGTAACCCAAAAACAAAAACAAAAAACAAAAAGGCTGGAACCTAGAGCACATGCTTCAGTGAAGGCCCTGAGTTCCATTCTCAGTGCTCCCCACCCCCAGTAAAGGAATAGATAATAAAATCAGGCCAAGAGGTAGCACAGGGTTCAATGATCAATTTCCATCTCTAGCAGCCCCTCCTTCAGGGCTGAACAAAGTGCTTCTAGCTAATGCCAAGACACCCACCCAGAAGGTCAGGTGAAATGAAGGTACAGAAGGATTTACGTGTTCCAAGCACTAGAGCAACATAAAACCTCAGGAGACAACCTGAAGAACACCTAGAAAATTGGCCTGAAGGAGATCTTGAGGAGCCTGGAGATGTGTGATGAAAATGGAGATTGGCCACACAGTCAAGACGGGAGAAAAAATAAAACAAACAAGAAGAGTAGCAGATGCTCCAAATTACTGTGAAAAGTTGTTGCAAATCAGCCCCTGAAGAGGTTGACTGATGGAGGGATGGAGGATGAGGTCTTTCCCCTCCAGCTCGGAGCACGCATATGCCACCCTGTCCAGCCGGCGGTTCTGAGGTGAAATGGCAGGTAAACAGCTCGCAGACAGTCAGACTTGTGGAAATATTAGCTTTATTCGGTGGACAAGACTGAAGTCCAAAAACTCAGCATAAGTTCCAGCCAAAAGCCTCTCACCTTCCACAGACCCTTGTTTTTATCCCCCAGAATCAGGTACCACCCAATGGTGGAAGCAGAATCAGGTACCACCCTAGGGTGGGGGCAGAATGCCAGGTCACACCCTAGGGTAGGGCACAATCACCAATCAGGGTAGGGTCAGTAACATAATAATCCCCTAAAATATTTACATACACAACAAAAAGTCACTTGGGAAAGTGTCAAAATAGAAGTTTTAAGGCCTCACTGAAGTAGTTTCTCAGCCTGACACTGGATAATTTTGTAGTGAATGATTTTTCTATTTGGGGTAATGGGTGTTCTCAGTATCCCATGGGATGCCAGTTGTGACAAATGTCCTGGGATGAAAGGAGGAAGAGAGAGGGAAAGCACCCCAAGCTGATCACCACAATAGGAGAGTTAATAGGTAAAATATTTGTTATTGGGGCCAGAGCAATAGCACAGTGGAGAAGGCTTTTGCTCTGCATACAGCCAATCCAGTAGGATCTTAACATCTCATATGGTCCCCAAGCCTGCCAGGAGTGATTTCTAAGTTCAGAGTTAGAGTGACCCCTGAGTGCTGCCAGATGTAGCCCAAAAACTAAAACAAAAAATACTTATTTGGGTTTTTTTTTTGGGGGGGGCACATCTAGAAATACTCGATTGTATTACAGGTATATTGCATAGGGGACGCTAGGGGTACTAAGAGGTGCTAGACAAAACCTTTGTGATACCAGATATACTGGACCTGCCCATCCTCCCCATCCACCAGTCTCTGTAACTAATGATGCCAGGCTCTCCTGTGCCCAGCTGTAAACTGCTTGCCTTCATTACATCCCAAGCCTCTATTAGAAAGCACTGTCAGAGGACCCTGTCAAAGAGGGGACAAGGTGTCCCGAACTACTGGCACTGCTAGGAAGCTCCATGAAGTGTCTACATTATAGACAGACAGGAGTGTTGTAGAATTTCTCCAGAATGAAAGCACTGGTCTGCTTGGTCATGAAAAAGAGCCCATTAATTACCAAGGCAAGAAATCAAAACTGCAATGACTTTTCAACGAAGGAGGAGGTGGAGGAGGGTAACAGGCTAGTACAAAATAGTCACTGACATTTGTGGGATATAAAAAAAAATTAGTATAGTTATAATTTTCAAAGACAATAGAGGGACAGGAGGACCCATCCCTGGGAGGAAGCTTGACACAAAGAGCAAAGGAGAGCAGTGAGGGCAGAGAAGGCCCACTATGACAATGAGAATTGGGAATGATCACTGTATAAGAACTGGGTGCTGAAAGGAGAGAAAGTGACATGCATGATATTGCAACCACTATTTAAAAAGGAAGAAAGGGAGACAGACAGACAGACAGACAGACAGAGAAGAAAAATGTCTACCATTAAGTCAGGCAGGGAGGATAAATGGAGGGCATTTGGGGACATTGATGGCAGGAAATGTGCACTGGTGGAGTTTGTTGGACATAATACGACTGAAACTCAATCATCAACAACTTTGTAACTGTATTTCATGGTGATTCCATTTAAAATTTTTTTCAATAAAATGAACAATAATGTCTCCAGTGGAAACATGTTCCATTCACAAAAGGGAGGAGATCACTGTGGCCATGTCTCAGGACCCTGCTCCTGAATGGGAGGAACCCAATCTCAATGGTGCAAATAGCTCCAGAAGGTCGGGAAGCTATGTTCCAAAGAACCCTTTCCTAACTATTATCCAAATCAGTTTCAAACTAAAGGAAACCATGGCAAAGTAAACCTTTGCAGTCAGTTCTGGCAACGGAGAAATTCTATTTGGAAGCAGCTAAATAGCTCATGAAATTAAAACTCACACCTGAACTAAAAGTCCCTGTCTTCTTCCATTTGCACTTAAAAATTTAGGGCATATTCCACGAGAGATTTTCGAACCAAAACTTCAAACATTATAGGAAATATTTTAGACTAATATTTTGAGACTAAGAAGAAATAATTGAGCTCTTAATCATTTCAAGAAAATAAAACCGGATGTTCACACGTTACTTTTTCTAACATTAGGATCTTAAAGAGTCATTTAAGATCACTTTTAGTTTTAAATGTTTTAATACTTATTATTATATAGATGGCATGGTAGCAATAGTGTTGACATTTATAATAATGTGCAAAGTCATGAAATTTATTTTAATAGAAAATTGACATGAACCTCTACCTGTATCTTCCAAAGCTATTCAGTGTCATTATCTTAACACAATTTTTAAAAAAGGAATCTTGAATCCAAAAAACACAATCTGAGATCACCTGTTTTCTCCTTTGTTTTTCAGAAGAATTTGTCACAGAGGCCCCTTATCTGGGGCTGAAGCAATAGCACAGCCATTAGGGCATTTGCCTTGCATGCAGCCAACCTAGGTTCAATTCAAGGCATCTCATATATGGTCTCCTCGAAAAAGTTTCTGTCTAAAAGGGGATGGGGGTCAGATACCTTAAAACAATGCCACTACTGTTCTTCAGCTACACCATTCTGTTCATTTATCCCACGTTGTGAGAACCAAGTTCCTCATATATTGGCTATAACATTTGAGTGACACTGAAGATAAAAAAAAAAAGAAAGAAATGGTAGGTGGGGAAATAAATACTCTACAAACGTAAAGTTCTATTCCGTATTGTTTGTATCATCTTAATTAACATAAAATGTGCCCACAATATGGTAAACATAAAACATTTAAACATGTAGATGACCAAACCAGTCATAACAGGATTGGCAAACGGGGAATATAATCATTGTTTCACACCCCAAAGTCCTATAAAACGTCCTTACGTCTTAATCTGATTAGTAGGCGATATTTTTCATAGCAAGCTCACATTTATTATCTGTCACTTGCAGTTAATTAAGTATTATTAAAGTCCACTGGTGAGGAATTTGATGCTGACATTTAGCTTTTAGTTTTATGAGGGACAATAACAAAAGTTATACACATATAATATATACAGTAATTTGATACTGGGAGAGATTACTTTCAGGAAGGCTCATACCTAGCAGTACTTGGCAGTCATTCAGAGCTGTACTCAGAAGATCGTGCAGTCTTCCAAGAGATTCAATCTAGAGCCCCAGCATGCAAATTTTTCACTCCTGCCCTTTGACTCATCTCCCCCAAAGTAACACTGAGTGTGTTCAAAGTGTATTTCAAAATTGGGCTTGAGGGGCCCAAGTGATAGCACAGTGTATAGAATATGCAAGGTGAGTGCCCTACCCACTGTATTACCTCTCTGGTAGTACACATGGCTGACCCATGTTTAACTCCCGGCATCCCATATAGTCCCCCAAGCCTGCCAGGAGGAGTAATTTCTGAGTTCAGAGCCAGAAGTAACCCCTGACTGTGTCTGAGTGTGGCCCAAAACAAAAACAAAAAAATTATTAAATTTGAGAAAGGTCTTAATTAAGGAAAAAAATGCTGGCAAGGGAGGTGGGGGAAAAAAGATGCCACATTCATTCACATTCACATGTCCAATTTCTGCAAAAAATTAGTATGAAACCCAAAAATAATTAAACAGAATTGCCATATGATTTATCAATCCCACCCCTAGGTATCAATTTTAAATAATACAAAACTCTAATTTTAAAAATCTATATGCAGGGACCGGAGTGATGGCGCAACTGTAGGGCATTTGCCTTTCAGGCAGCTGACCCAGGATGGACTTCGGTTCAATCCCCGGTGACCCATATGGCCCCCCAAGCCAGGAGCGATTTCTGAGCGCATAGCCAGGAGTAACCCCTGAGTGTTACCGATTGTGGCCCAAAAATTTAAAAAAAAATCAAAAATCTATATTCACACTTTGGTTCATTGTTGCATGACCCACAAGAGTAAGAATAGAAGTCTATGCAATGGAAAAGGACGTGGTTAGATATGCATAAAGGAACTCTAATTGGCTATTATTACAAAAAGGAATTCTAATGGGCTGTTATTATAAAAAAAAAGAGTTCTAATTGGCTATTATTACAGAAAGGAGTTCTAATTGGCTATTATTACAAAAGATGGACTTGTGCATTTTGCTGCCACATGGAACTGGAGGAGGCCTTGCCAAGTGAATAAGTCAGAAGAAGAAAACCAAACACTGGTTGATCACTCACATGTAGTATATGGAGAAACCAAGCAGGGGTTGCTGGCGGTCACTGCAGAGCACCTGTGTGTTCCACCAAAGAGCAGAAAAGGGGAAAAATCAGCAAAGCCAGGCAGCAGGCAGCACCCAATGAAACAAACCCTTCACGTCCCCAATGACAAGCACAAAACTGAGGGTGGGTATAGGGGGAAACCGAGGTGACAGAACTGAGGTCATCAGTACTCATGGGGCTTCAGTGGGTTGATATAAGTTCATTTCCACGTGGGACAATCGGATCTTGGTCATGATAGAAACAAGATTCGCTTCAAGACGAACTGCAGAAATAAATGTTCCCAGGAGGGGACCAGGACTGATGCTGGAGGAAGTGAGAGAACAAAAGTAACATCCCGGGGACAACTGTCAAGGTTACTGAAGTGTTTCACACAGTTCCTCAGTTGCAGATGAGGTTGGAACAAAGAGATGCAGAATGACAAGCGCCTCTCTCACCTCACAGAAACACAACCACTTCTTGGAAATCCTCCCTGGGAAGAGCCTCTTCACACCCAACTGTGCTATTGAGAAGCATGTATTGAGCCCCTGAAGACCAAAGAAACTGCCCCCCAAAAGGCAGGATGCCACTGAGTCTCCCACCTGGAACAGCCATCGTTGTTCTTTGCTGGGCCCCGAGTCCCTTATTTACACTCCAGGGAGCAGTGGCCTTTGCCTGTGTCCAGGGCATCTCCCGATCACTGTCTCCCTGGAGACCAGAAGAGAGAATAAATCCCACCAATAGGGTAGTTCTGATGTTTCAGAAACTCTGGCTGCAGAGAAGGGACTACTATGACAGTGATAGTTGGAAATGACCCCTCTGGACAAGAACTGGGGGCTGAAAGGAGATAAAGTGGCATGCATGGTACCCTTTCATTGACAATAGTGCAAACCACAGTGTCTAAAAGAAAAATAAAAGAAGGGGCTGGAGAGATAACATGGAGGTAAAGCATTTGCCTTTTATGCAGAAGGACGGTGGTTGGAATCCCGGCATCCCATATGGTCCCCCGTGCCTGCCAGGAGCGATTTCTGAGTGTGGAGCCAGGAGTGACTTCTAAGCACTGCTGGGTGTGACACCCCCCCCCCAAAAAAAAGAGAGAGAGAAAAAAAGAAGTAAAATGTCTGTCCAAAAGGCAAGCAAAAGGGTGGGGGTGGGGGCAACTGGTGACATTGGTAACAAGAAATGTGCACTGATGAAGGGTGTTGGACATTGTATGACTGAAACTCAATCATCAACAACTTTGTAACTAGGATGCTTAAATAAAGTAATATTTTTTTAAAAAAATTATTTTCAGCTGCACAGTAAATCTCCTTCCAGCCTCTGCTTCATAGTTAGATGAATCCTAATTTTATTTAAGATGGACTTTACCAATCTGATCCCAGAGCCCCGCCAAAGTTTATCAGAAAAAGAAGAATTGATTTAAGATTAGGGAGGGAGTTCCGTGTCTGATTGGGATGTAGAATGGAGCCAAAGACCATCATTCCCATGGTAACGAGAAGAACAAGAAGCTTGTTTCTCGAAAGCTATCAAAGAGCAGTGGATGCAAAGCAGCCTTAATGAGCTGAATTCCAGGGAGAGACCAGCAAAGTGTTACCTAGGCTTGGGCGCACTCGGTGGCAAATTTCAATTTGACTGACTGAGCTTCATGAGCCAACTAGTCCAAGAGGAAAGAAGGGAGGGATGAGGAGAAATCAGCAGCTTTCACAATGGCTAGGTCGATATGGAAAAGTGGACTCCAGAATGGCTAAATAATACACTTAAAAAGGAGCAGCAAATCCTCATTGCCTCCCCACTTCTCCACCACCACCACATCCCAGGAAGTTTTCTAAGTAAATAGCAGAAACAGGGGCTGGAGAGATAGCACAGCTGTAAGGCGTTTGCCTTGCATGCAGAAGGATGATGGTTCGAATCCCGGCATCCCATATGGCTCCTCAAGCCTGCCAGGAGCAATTTCTGAGTGCAGAGCCAGGAGGAACCCCTGAATACTGCTGGGTGTGAAGAAAGAAAGAAAGAAAGAAAGAAAGAAAGAAAAGAAAGAAAGAAAGAAAAAAGAAAGAAAGAAGAAGAAGAAAGGAAGGAGAAAGGAAGGAAGGAAGGAAGGAAGGAAGGAAGGGAAGGAAGGAAGGAAGGAAGGAAGGAAGGAAGGAAGGAAGGAAGGAAGGAAGGAAGGAAGGAAGGAAGGAAGGAAGGAAGGAAGGAGGAAGGAAGGAAGGAAGGGAAGGAAGGAGGAAGGAAGGAAGGAAGAAGGAAGGAAGGAAGGAAGGAAGGAAGGAAGGAAGGAAGGGAAAGAAAAACAGGGGCCAGAGCAGTTACTCAAGTGGTAAGGCTTCTCTGCCTTGCCCATGCTAGCCTAGGACAGACGCAAGGTGTAACCCAAAAACCAAAAAGTATATATAAATAAAAGGATGTCAAGACCCACAAGCAATAGAAAAAATTCAACTAACATAAACCTACTAATAACTGCGATTGACCTCTGCAGACAAAGCTTTCATACAAGTTTTCTATATGTGTCTTTTGGTTTGTTTTTGTTTCGGGGAGGGTATTTGTTTTGTTTTGAGTTTGGGGTTTCTAAACCACACCTGGCAGTGCTCAGGGATTACTCCTGGCTCTGAACTCAGGGATCGCTCCTAGCATTGCTCAGGGGTGCTAGAAATTGAAGCTGGGCTGGCCTTGTGCAAGGAAAAATAAACACCCTACTTGCTTTGGCCCTTCTATATTTCTTAAAAGAAAAGACAAGGATCAACTACATGAGTTGAGAGATAGTAGATCTAATGGGGAATGTGTAAATTTAAAGTAAAATTCTGGACCAGAGCAATAGCACAGTGGGTAGATCATTTGTCTTGCATGTAACCAACGTGGTTGAATCCCCAGTATCCCATCTGGGTCCCTTACGCCCCACCAAGAATAATTTCTAAGCTCAAAACCAAGAGTAACCCCTGCACACTGATGAATGTGGTTCAAAACTAAAAAAAAAAAAAAAAAAAAAAAAAAAGTAAAATACAAATGATCAAAGGGGGGGGGGGGGCAGGGGGAGAAATTCCCAAAAAAATAACTGACGACTGAGGCAGTCTGGGTTTCTCTATGTGCTGCTTGTTCAGCCTCACTATGTTGGCTGTGCTCTAAGTCTTTGAAGGGACCAGAGGAGAAACTGCCTGTTCCTCTGGTCAGACAGTCACAGAACCCAGGTTCGAGGACGGAGGCAGAAACTTCACATATTAATAGGCAAGTGCTCTACAATGGGAAAATGGACAAGACAAACACTGAGAAAATGTGTTTCTACCTTGTGACAATAGGAGTAAACCATTCATATACACAACAGGGATGTTTTTCAAAAACGTCACGTTTAGGGAAAGATTACAAAAGTCCATCATGGGTTGCAGATATGGCTCATGTGGGGAAGCACATGCCTTGTATGTGATCATGCCCGGCGTTCAGTAGAGAAAACTACATGCTCCCAACAAAGAAAGTCCCACTGGATATGATCCCTTAGGTAAGACTTTATCACTCTATGTACATCAAGTTCATATGTGATCCAAACTAATGGGTAATGACAGAACTGCTTTCCAGTGGGAAATCAGGCCACTGAGGTGAGGCACACAGAACCAGTGCAGGTGGTGAAATATTTCGTCTCTTTCTTTTCATAGGTTTCTAGGGGTTCTCAAACTCACTGAATGCCTAATCTTCAGATCTTTGCATTCTGTTGTATATAGTAGAGCTTGGAAACAGAGCTGGGTAGGTAGCTTATTACAGCTATAATAAGAATATATGTTTTGGTGGGAAGTATAGCTGGAAGGGGGTGCAGTTGGCAAGTATGGGGCAGAGATATATGTGAAATCTCTAAACTTTCCTGTCAAAATTTCTGTGCACCTAGGACTGTTTCAGAATTAATTCTTAGAGATATGTGCATCTATTTAATATTACTCACATATATTCATGGGAAACTGTAGGTGGTTTGCTCTGAGGTATTCCTATGATCATTTCTGTGCCTCAGGAATGCATATTTTTGTATTTTTGCTCACATGCATTTTCTAATCTTGTACAGTGCCCAACCAATGCTTCTATAATAATGATGTTAATAAAGGTTCCGTTGAACAACTTGCATTTTGTTTGTGAAAACTGCTGAAGCATCTTTTTCTAAAAATTTGTTCTTACCCCCACTACCACCACCACGCACACACAAAAAAATTGCCATTTTTCACTCAGTGTGAATTCAATTAAGATGTATTGTGTGCTGTGGTTCGTAGGAGATGCTTTTAAAAGCCAAACAACAGGTAACCTTTATTAAACACCTACGGTGTGCTCATGGCTAGGTTTCAGACTTGCATTTAAACACTGCAGCCCTCCTGTAAGAAAGGTCCTATTACCTGTTCCATCTATAGATGCTCATCACACTAGCCAAAAAAAAATCTCTGCTCCTCCACCTTTGTGAATATATAAACACTCAGGGCATCCACACTCATGGAGAGATTTCTCTCCCACCTCCTGAAGCAGCCAGTGGCAAAGCCAGGATATGAAGAGAGATGTGTCTGCTACCCACACTTCAGAGACCCTCACTTTGTCATCATGATGCAGGATTTTTATATGAAACCAGATCAAAACTGGAGCGCCATGCTTCCACTGCAAAACTTATCAAATGCCTGGATAAAAGAAACTATATTTGGGCCCGGAGAGATAGCACAGCGTTTGCCTTGCAAGCAGCCAATCCAGGACCAAAGGTGGTTGGTTCAAATCCCGGTGCCCCGTGCCTGCCAGGAACTATTTCTGAGCAGACAGCCAGGAGTAACCCCTGAGCACCGCTGGGTGTGGGCCAAAAACAAAAAACAAAAAAGAAAAAGAAAAAGAAAAAGAAAAGAAAAGAAAATATATTTATAAAGGCTGATTGGAAAGGAATGAGACCATCCAATTCTTTATAATATAGCACACAGACCTGATCATCTGAACACTGCAGGTTTGGAACATACAGTCTTGGCCTGATGAAAAATTGCTTTCCCTGAGTTTGCCACTCTCTCCTCGGTGTTTAGGGGGAGATGAGTCAGGAAAACATGTCATGAAGCCTATAAATGTGTTTGTAATAGAGAAGTCCTAGGTGAACCTTTTTTCACCTGGCCTCTCTATTGGCCTTTGAATCCAAGGGGGTGCCCCCAAAGAGAATTTCAAAATTAGATACTATTTGAAAGCTTACAGTCCTTGTTAAATGACCTGAGTAGGTGTTTTTCTTTCTAATTTAATGGAATAAAAAATAAATCACTTCAAGGGCTAGAGCAGGTAGGGCATTTGCCTTGCATGCAGCCAGCCCAGGCATCATCTATGGTCCTCCAAGTCTTCCAGGAGTAATTTCTGAACGCAGAGCCAAAAGTAATCCCTGGGTGCTACTGGGTGTGTCCTAAATATCAAATAAATAAATATCACTCCAACAGTGTGTATTTTGAGCCAGTAACTGTTCTAAATGGACTGAACATAGGCACATTTGATTTGATCTTCATAACAAACAAGTATGAAGATATTACTTCAATTTTTCCCATTAATTTATGAGGAAACTGAGGCACTGAGTGTTTATATGACCTGACCCAGGTCACACCATTAATAAATATCTTTTCTTCCTTATAAGTTGAAAACAGAAAAAATTTTCTTTCTTTCTGGACTTGCTGAATTCAAAAGCACTATTTTTGCTCAAGTATAATACTGTTCTGCAGTATATTTTTATATGCATACATATGTAAACTTTGTTTTTCTTTGTAGCTCTAATATTACATTATATTTGGCATTCTCTTTATTCCTTGATAGAGACACATAGAAAGATAAAGACAGAGATAAATAGATATATATCTCTCTCTTAAATATCTCTATGCAGGAACAAAGAAAACCATACATGTGGTTTAGAGCATTAGTATAGTGGGTAGGGTGCATTCCTTGCACACAATCAACCTGGTCCCATCCTTGGCACCACATATAGTCCCCAAACCTCACCAGGAGTAATCTCTGATCAGAGCTAAAAGTAAGCCCTTAGCATTGCCAGATGTGGACCAAATGCTGAAATAAAATTTTAAATGTATAGGAAAAGAAATAAAGCTGAAACCTAAGTCTGAGATTTAGATGAAAGTATAATTAGGCATGCAATTCTCGTATGCTAACACAAGTACTTTGCAACATTAAATCAAAGGAAAATAATGATTTCTATTTTGGATTAGTTGTAATAGAAGTTCAAAATAAATCAAATTTTTGGTGCAAAGATGTGAAGTAAATTCAAATAAGAGACTAAACATGATTAGACAGAAGGAGAGTGGTAATGTTTTCTTTTTCATTCTGCTGAGCAAATTTAATGGGATTAGAAGAAAAGCCAAGAAGTGTCTACAGGAGCCTGTCATTGTACTGCCCAGAGCTTTTTTTTGAAGTGATTTTTCTCTTCTAGAGCCCATAAAGGCAATACATTTAACAAGGTACTGGGAAACATTCAGTAGCCCGAGTGGATAAACCACTTGCTAGAACATGGGAACACTGGGATGTGTCTGTTCTTACCTTTTGTCACAGAAAATGTCCTTTAGCAACAACAGACTCAATTATCGTACCTCCCAGACCACTTCAATTCAGCAGTGAGGTGGAGATTTAGGTCTCCGGCTGAGCCAAAGCTACACCATGCAAGCCAGTATTTGTCAGCATTTCCATCTGATTTCTTTGTGGACTGAACTGCTCCTGTGGACAATGGTTAACTTCCATGAAAATACACACCACTGGCTTGGCTGACATTTATTTCTCCAGCTGTTTCTACACCAGTCATACTCCTAGATATGATGCTATGGATAACAACACACGATAAAGGCAATCCAAGAACTGACTTCTCTAACCAAAAGGATCACCTTGACAAAGCCATCTTTCACCTGGCTGTGGGGGAAACTAATGAGCCTTAAGTTGGCTGCAGTGACAAGCTCAGACTACGTGGCTTTAGCCACAGAAGTGTATTTTCTTGGGGCCTGAGAGATAGCCTGGAGGTAGGGCATTTTGCCTTGCATGCAAAAGGACAGTGGTTAGAATCCCGGCATCCCATATGGTCCCCCAAGCCTGTCAGGAGCAATTTCTGAGCATAGAGCCAGGCATAACCCCTGAGTGCTTCCAGGTGTGACCAAAACAAACAAAAACAGAAGTGTATTTTCTCACAGTTCAAGGGACTGGGGGTTAAAGACAAAGGAGTGTGGGAGGTTGGTTTCTGCTGAGACCTCTCTGCCTAGCTTGCAGAAAAGCCTCCTCTTCTGGAGTCTTCACACCTTATGTATCTCTATGCACTTACATCCTTATCACTTCTTTAAAGGAAACTAGATATAATGGACTATGGCCAACACAAATGACCTTGTTAAAGACCCCATCTTCTAGAGCTAGAGCCATAACATAGCAAGCAGGACATTTGCCTTGCAAGCAACTAACACCCCCGGCATCCCATATGGTCCCCTGAGCCTGTCAGGAGTAATTCCTAAGTGCAGAGCAAGGACTTAACACTGCCAGGTGTAGCTCCCCCAAAAAATAAAGACCTCATCTTTGTACTCACATTCTGAATTACTCAGGGTTAGGACTTCAGTACATGAATTTCAGGATAGAGAGATAAAATTCAGCTCATAACACTGTATTTAGAAGTTTACATCTTCTCTCCTCTCTTAGCAGTGTTGTGAGCAGATAGTGAAATTTAGGGTAAACATAAAATATGGCAGTCCTATTTCTCTGAAGTCACAGGAATGACTTAAACAGCTCATTCATTTCTTGCCTAAAATCGCTGAACAGGGCCGGGAAAAATAGCACCGTGGTAAGGCATTTATTTGCCTTATATGTGGCAGATCCTGGACAGACCTGGTTTTGATCCTCAGTACCTCATATGGTCCCCGATCCTGTCAGGAGCAATTTCTGGTACAGAGCCAGGAGTAACCCCTGAGCACTGCTGGGTGTGGCCCCAAAACAAAAACATACATACAATACATACATACATACATACATACATACATACATACATACATACATACATAAATAATTGCTAAACAGATAAGGAAAGAATGACTTTAAGAATAAAATATATTCTGTCTAAATCTATGGGCAAGCCTACATGCACATTTAACTCCTAAGGAACATGAAGTGGAAATTGAGAAACTGCCCCCCCAAATTAGAATCAGAATCATTTTTTATTCCTGAGACCCTGGAAAGACATTGAGAACTCAAAGAAAAATAAAAGAACAGGCACTGAAAAGTGACCAGGAGAGCCAACACTCCCCCCCAAGAAAATGTAAAACAGAGCAAGAGCACCCTCGTCATGTCAAAGGCTTAGAATGAAATTGGAAAGGGCAAATTATGCATAAATCAATTGCCGCCTTCCTAATATTCAGAGAAGACGTGTTGATATTGTTGATGCTGTCGATAAATAAAACAAAAGGAGGTTCATTAGCCTCCCTTCAGTTCCCTGGGTACTCTGAACGATCCAGAATTTCTCACTGTTTGCACAGTTTGATCCAAAGTCGCTCTACCAGCATGATCCACTGCCGCGTGCCACTAAAGCCTGGTTTTTCCTTAGGAAATCCATGGCATGTTAGTTAGTGTTGTAGAGAATTACACTCACCCAATCCAGTATTCCCTGGCTGGCCCATGGAATATGAATATATTTTCAGAATAGGACTTGAAATAAAAAGAGTTGAAGGGGAAAAAAAGGTTTTGGAAAAGGTAGTCTTCTTTGCCCGTCAGCTGCTATTTTGGCTGTTGCTTTGACCCCAGAGACTTTTCTGAGTCTTGCTGCTAAAATTTCATTAAAGTATGAATAGCCTCTATAGAATGAAGGGGGTTTTTTTCCAAATAAATTTATTGATCCTAAAAGCACATTTATAAAGATGGTTCTTAGAAAAGACTTTCAAAACTGTGGAGGTAGTACAACTGCTTTGTTTTACAGGCTAAAAATCAGAAAAGGAAGATTGATGCCTCTTTCCCAGGGATGGGGTCAAGATTAGGATGTAAGATACACACACACACACACACACACACACACACACACACACACCATGTTTTTTCTTCCATGGAACTGAACTTCTGAGTGAACATGCAACTCTGGTCAAGGACAGAGTCGGTGTAGATAATCACTAGGATTATACGAACTGTCACATCAGAGTGTGACATTTAATATAAATGATACATTTCGTCTTCAGAAATATGCCCTAATGCAGTGGGGAAAAATGTATTTAGATTCAAATCTTTGAAATATAAAAATAAGAAAAAGAAATCTTTGATTAGTCCAGACTTAAACCACCATATAAATGAGTTCCAGATATAATTGGGGCCGAGCCAAATGTAGTAGTGACTATTGAAATGTGGTCCAAACTAAGATGTGTCCTAAGTATAAACTATACATTGCATTTCAAAGACTTAATCCAAAAACAAAGCAGTGTGGGTAAAATATATTCATTATGAGTTGAATCATAGTTTACATAATCAATAAAACAAAATTATTTTAAATAAAATTGATAAAATATTAGTGTGTGGATAAAATATGTTATGAGTGCAATCATATTTTACATACTCAATTAAACAAAAAAAAAATTTTTTTTGGTTTTTGGTCCACACCCAGCATTGCTCAGAGGTTATCCTGGCTGTCTACTTAGAAATAGCTCCTGGCAGGCACGGGGGACCATATGGGACACTGGGATTCGAACCTTTGGTCCTGGATCTGCTGCTTGCAAGGCAAATGCCGCTGTGCTATCTCTCCGGGCCCAACAAAATTATTTTTTAAAAACTTAAAAAGTGGACATGTTTTAATCCCTATATTTCACAGATTACACAATCTGATTACTTAGATATAATGAACTACTTATTGTGGTATAGAGAAAAACATGAATGAAGAAAACATCAGAATAAAACTTTTGTCCAAAATATCTATCTTCTTCTTTCTTCTGTTATGAAAATTTCAGTGTCAATTTCATTTATTCTGCACTAAGAATAAATAAGATTGCCAAGTAAAATACAGAATAACTGGCTAAATTTGAATATTATATAAACAATATTGAATATTATGAATATGTACTATATAAACAATATAGAATATGTACTATATAAACAATATAAAACAATAAAATAAAATTTTAATATTATATAAACAACAAATACTTTGGGGTTGTTTGGGGCTTGCGTTTTCATTTTTGGTTTGGCGAGCATATGACTTTGAACTCAAAGATTACTCAAACTCAAAGCAGGGCTTACAGGGCCATATATGTTACTGTGGATCAAACCCTAATCATATGCATGAAAGGCAAATGCCTTATTCACTATACTACTATCTCTTCAGTTCCACTGAATAGGTATTTTAATACATGGAATTCCCAAATACTGCAAATGGTATACTTACATAGCATTTTGATTTTGTTGTTGTTGTTGTTGTTGTTTTGGGGTCACACCCAGCGGTCACTCCTGGCTCCGCACTCAACAATCACTCCTAGCAATGATCAGGGGATCATATGGGATGCCAGAGATAAAACCCAGGTCAGCTGCAGGCAAGGCAAACACCTTACCACTGTACTATCTCTCCAGCTTCTTACAATGCATTTTTATTTTTCAAATTTAACAAGAAATTCACACATAGAAAAAAAAGGTGTTATGGTAAGCAAAAGAACATCTTGAAGTAAAAGCCGACAAGGAGAAGCCAAGAAATTGGTGACCATCCTTCAAATACAATTCAGTTTGAAGGGTCCAGGAGTCAAGTATAGGAGAGGAGTCTAGTTTACGGGCTAAATTTTATTTCCGACATGAAAATAAAAGTTGAGTGTTCAACTTGAGTCTCTATCAAAACTACATGAGCAACTCTATGTTGGAGTGGGTTGATTTGGATCACATTCAATAGTGTTCAAGGATTACTCCTGACTCTACATTCAGGGATTGCTTCCAGCGATGCTCATGGAACTATCTATGAGCCAGGGATCAAATCCTGATAGTCCTCATTCAAAGCAAGTTTTCCAGCTCTTTGTACTAACTCCTAGGCCCAACCTATTTTCAAGTGTCAGTCTGGGTCTATACCACAGCAAACCAAATGTTTAGGAATCACTCCAGCCTGAATTTGTTTCTTCCTATCTAATGAAAGCTGCTTCAGGGTTATCTACTCCAGGGGGCCGGAGAGATAGCACAGCGGTAAGGCATTTGCCTTGCATGGAGAAGGGTGGTGGTCCGAATCCTGGCATCCCATATGGTCCCCCGAGCCTGCCGGGGGTGATTTCTGAGTGTGGGTGTACCTATTTAAGACCCTAGACCCACCCACTTCTGGGAGGGGTCTTGGGAACCGGATAGTAGGTGTAACCTTACCTGCTAGACCCTCCCATTCCTGGGAGGGGTCTGGGAAATGTTATATAAGGCTTGGACCAAGGGAATTCGGCCCCTTTTGGCTTTTTGCCCTTTTGGCTCTTTGCCCGTTCTGCGCTGCTAGGTGCTCTGGCTTTTGGGTTTCTGTGTTCTGGTCTTTGACCAGCATGGAGCCCAAAGGGAAGATGGCTGAAAGGAGTTTAGATGCAGGGCCAAGAATAACTAGTGCTTAAAAGGTTATGAGATAGGCCACACACATGTGGTGAATAGGGCATAAATAAAGTTAATGCTTCCTGAAGCCTGCCTGTGAGTGAGTCTTGATTACGCCGATTACCTGGGCCTGAAATCCGCCAGCTGAATGGGGATAAAGCCACGTGGCTGGGGCCTAAGCACAAAGGCCTCCATCCATCGCCATCCAGCCCCATCGTTAATTATTTCATGCTACATCTGGCGCTCCGAACTTTGAACTGAATCCTGGACCCAACAAAACAGCGAAAATGGTGAGATTTCTGCTCTTCTGTTTGATTTTCGCTTTGTTCAGATGCAGTCAGCCCAAAGTGTTTGGCCACGTGAAGCCATGTTCAAAGATGGCCGCAACCCCTTCTAGGGGCAGAAGGGCAACTGGAAGGAGAAAGGTTAAAGCTTGCATCACCTCCAGCCCAGGCCCAGGCCCAAAACTGAAACTTTGTTACAAGAAACAAAAACCTGGGCCTCTTCAAATACTTATTAAAAGTCTAAATTGGAAAAGGAGGAAAAAAAGACTATTAAAAATGGACTGATTTTCTGAAAATGACCTGCGGCTTGAATTTGGATTTCGACTTTGGAAATTTCGAACTGAACTTTTAGTTTAAATCACTTGGAACTCTGAACATCCAATGTGCGCCCGGAGGAAAAAAAGCAGCGAAAAGCTCCAAGTGGCTCGGCTCGGCTGGGCTCAGCTTTGCCCGGAAAAGCGAAAAACCTGGAATCCACGCTCCAGATCACAAACCGGCAGCGGAGCCTGAAACTACGGAAGAAAGCCACGTGGTAAGATCAGTGTGGGACAAACCAACATCTGAACTTTAAAAGTTTACAAAAGCCACGTGGTGAAATCAGCGTGGGACAAATTAATCTAAACTATGGTTTTAGGTGTAGAAAATTAGTGGGTAGTAATATTTTACTCATAGTTGGTAATGTAATAAGTTTTAGTTAGTGGTTAAAAAATAAAAATAAAAAGGGAAGTAGTTCTGTTTAGATCATTTAAACATCTAATTTCTAACCACCTGCATCTTTGTCTTAGTCATTTTCTTTATGATTTAAATGTGTTTTGTTGTCTTTCATAGTTAATATTTTCTATTGCAAAATGTTTTACTGTGTATTTCAATGTACTTAGCCTGTTTTTAAAATGTATGTTATGCATGTATGCTGCAGTACTTGTGTATAGAATAGGTATAGGAACATGAAGTTCCCCCAATATAGTTTAAAAGTATAGGAACATGAAAGTTCCAAAATAGTGCTTGGTAAAAAAGCATTAATAGAATTTTAGGTTACAGGTGTAAAGTATATTTTGCAAAAATATGTTTTTGAAAAGGGCTGGTATATTAATTTTCACTCTATTACGTTGGTGCATAAAAATATTAAGAAAAGGAGGAAATGTGGGTGTACCTATTTAAGACCCTAGACCCACCCACTTCTGGGAGGGGTCTTGGGAACCGGATAGTAGGTGTAACCTTACCTGCTAGACCCTCCCATTCCTGGGAGGGGTCTGGGAAATGTTATATAAGGCTTGGACCAAGGGAATTCGGCCCCTTTTGGCTTTTTGCCCTTTTGGCTCTTTGCCCGTTCTGCGCTGCTAGGTGCTCTGGCTTTTGGGTTTCTGTGTTCTGGTCTTTGACCAGCATGGAGCCCAAAGGGAAGATGGCTGAAAGGAGTTTAGATGCAGGGCCAAGAATAACTAGTGCTTAAAAGGTTATGAGATAGGCCACACACATGTGGTGAATAGGGCATAAATAAAGTTAATGCTTCCTGAAGCCTGCCTGTGAGTGAGTCTTGATTACGCCGATTACCTGGGCCTGAAATCCGCCAGCTGAATGGGGATAAAACCACGTGGCTGGGGCCTAAGCACAAAGGCCTCCATCCATCGCCATCCAGCCCCATCGTTATTTATTTCATGCTACACTGAGCATGGAGCCAGGAATAACCCCTGAGCGCTGCTGGGTGTGACCCAAAAGAAAAAGAGTTATCTACTCCAGATTCTGGTATTAAGTGCTGAACCTTCCTCTTATTAGTAATGAATAAACAGTAAGTCAATGAATAAACAGATACAACTTCCATTCTTTTTTTACTGTGGCACCTTCAACTAAGGAAGGAAGGAAAACCCAAATGAATTCATGGCATAGACAGAAAATATAAGAGATCAGCCAGCAGGTAAGTATTTGTGGAGGTGGGAAAGGAAGTGGCACTGCTTTGTTAATTAGCACTATTAATTAAAATGTTCCAGGTGGCTTTTTGTCCAACATCTTAGTGAGGTCAGTGGTGGTAGCTGCTGTCCTCCAAGCTTCATGATACCTCCCAAGGACAACAAGACAATGAAAGATGCCGAGACCCAATGGGCCAAGGCGGGGGAAAAAAAAAAAAGTGGTCCAAAGGTAGAGTTCAGAACAAGCACAATAACCTAGTATGGTTAGGCAAAACCACTTATGACAAGCTCTGCAAGGAACCCCCAACTGTAAGTTTATACCCCTGCTGTTGTTTCTGAAAGGATGAAGACTCAGAGTCTCTGGCCAGGATGGCCCTTCAGGAGCTCCTGGGTAAAGAATTTACTAAACTGGGATCAAAGTACAGAGGTTGAATAGTTTACACCAGAAACACCAAAGGCAGGGATGCCAATGCTCTGGCTGCTGGGAAGATGCTTGAGCAGATCCTGACTGCACATTTTGAAAAGAATAAGACTGTATTAAGTCAATAAATAAAGTAAGAAAGGCACATATGAAATGATGGGAGACAAAGGTCAAGGGGTCTCAGGTGCTTTGGTGGTATTAGGAAAGGACAGAACTAAATAACCAAGTCGGAGTCAACAACAATAAAATCATGAGACCCAAACTTTAATAACCAAACTTAAAAACTAGCTTGTTATGCTGGCAGGCTGGGCTGTGGAGGGAAGGGAAGGTGGCATGGAATGAATTCTGGGAACTCTGGTGGAGGGAGGTTGACACTGATAGTGGAATTGGTCCTGAAATATTGTATGACTAAAATACAATTCTGAAAAACTTTGTAAATGACAATGGTTTAATTTAAATTTTAAATAAATAAATGAATAAATAAAATATCCCAAGTGCTCTAAGTATTTAAAATGGAAAAATCTTGATATTCACCAGCACCAAGAAGGGCTTGTCTTTTCTTTAAAGGGGTTAAATAAATTGGTTGGGGTAGACAATAGTGAAAATAAATAACTGAACACAAGTAATACTCTTTATTCCATAACTTACATCTGAAATATTGATCTGTTTGGGAACTATTTTATTATCCACCTTCTCTACCAAGTAATAAAAGACATGAAACTTGTAGCTATTACAGAACCCTGTCATTCAAAAAATGCCTTTGCATATCTAGGGGGGAAAAATACTGCCTAATCAGAAAGTGACATATACCAACAGTAGCAGTCCCACAATGAGAATTCATTGCAGGCATCAATCCAAAGCCAAATTTCAGTGTCCCTTGGCTGGCTCAACTAAGAGTGTCAGAACTTCCTTGAAATCTTGGCACGATCACAGGCTGTTTTTCATTTAGCTCTTTTATAGCATTCTTGAAATATAAAAGACAAAGGAGCCAGCACAAGTCAGCTGAATAGAGTAGGGACATTCCCAACCGATCTTTCCAACCCTTATCTGCCAATTTTGCTTCTCCTAGAAGCTGGAGCCAGTCAGCAGACATAGGGGAAAGTACTTTGATGGATGAGCAGAGATGGAGTAGAAAACAGCAGGAGGAAACTCCAGGTTCATTTGCAGAATGACCCCAGTAGAAAAAAGGAAGGAAGGATGGAACAAGCTAAGCCTTAACCCCACAGCACCAATCTGAGAAAATGCCAAGCAGACCAATGAATGTTCCTGTTGGGTCAAGATATTTTGTGTTGTGCAATAAGGTATCAATATGAACAACCTCCTCCATGCTCCGTCTTGACTGAAGAGAAGCTTAGTCTCGGCATAAATGATGAGAAGGAACCAATGCAGTAGCATCTGGTGCTGTCAATCCAACCTGCTCTTGGTAGCAGGTTCTGTTGATGGAGATCTTAAAAGCACACTTCCTGGTCACTACCTCATCACAGGCATATGCCAAAGTGTCGGGGGATTCAGAATCAAATCACTCTGCATGCGGAGACATTGCAAATGTGACAAGATGTTAATGAAAACTTTGGAAACTGTGTGTCCTGAGGCTCAGCCTTCTGAAAACAGACTACAACACACAACTCACCATTTGCTCCATTATTCAGTGTCTTTTCTTTGTAAGATTAATTATGAGACCCTTCGGTAATTCTATGATATCTTCAGGGGTCGCAGATGTGTATTTTTCTCTTCTGCTAACCTGTGTTAAGTCTGATAACATTTTTCTGTCATTTTTTTGTCATTCGTAATTCCCTCCCCACCAAATGACCGTCTGTCACCACATTTCCATGGTGTGGCAATGGCCCTGCCTCTACAAGTCCTGTCAGTTAAAGGTTAATTGTTGATAAATTTCAATCGAATCCAAAAGCATAGAAGATCATATGAATAGAGAAATTCCCATGTAATCACCATACAGTTTTTACAACTAAAATTTGTTTAATCTTGTTTCATTTAAACTCCACACATATCCAAATACACCAAAATACTTAGAAGCAGACCCTTGACATATAATTATTTCATCATGTGTGTGTTGTTGTTGGTTGGGTTTTTTTTTTGTTGTTTTTCTTTTTTTTTTTTTTTTTTTGGTTTTTATGAGTTTTTCTGTTTGTTTGTTTGTTTGTTTTTTGGTTTTTGGACCACACCTGACAACACTCAGGGGTTACTCCTAGCTCTGTGCTCAGAACTTGCCCCTGGCAGTCTGAGGGTAACATATAGGATGCCGGGGATTGAACCCGGGTCTGTCCTGGATCCTCTGGGTGCAAGGCCTATACCACTGTGCTATCACTCTGGCTCTGATTGTAAGTATTTTTAAAACATGTCAATATTTTTTTTGCTTTGGGGCCACACCATGAGGCACTCAGGGGGTTACTTCTAGCTCTGCATTCAGAAATCACTCTTGACAGGCTTAAGAAACCATATGCTGGGGACTGAATTTGGGTCTGCTGTGTACAAGGTAAATTCTCTTTACTGGGCTATTGCTCTGGCCCACATCAATATTTTTTAAAAGCTACCGTGCCATTTTAAAATGTGCTTATAATAATTACTTATCAACATTCACATTTCTCTAATTGGTTCTTAAGTTTTACATTTACTTTATTAGCAAGGAACAAAATCCTTTGCACATGTGACATCTTTGTTGTTTTACTAAATCACAAGTCTTAGTCCATGTTTCCCTCAGTCTCTTTTCTTATGAGAAACTTACTTAAAGAATATATCCATTCATTTTTCCTATAGACTTTTCATTCATGGATTTTTAAGTTATATTCATATTATTTATTTCCCTATTCTTCTTGTAAAAAAAATTGCAGTTTTAGACCTATATCTTTGAACACACTCAGCAGATTTTCTGGAAAGGACTTGTGGAGAAATGTTCCCAGAGTTCTTAGTTTAATGGTAAGTTCTTTCTTCAGTGTCTATTCAGCTCAGACTAATGTCATGGTCTCATATTTTTCATTTGCATGCCTTGATTGTGTTACTTTATTAACATCGACCTTAAAAATATGACTAGCAAACTGGGCCAGAGCAGTATCACAGCGGTAGGGTTTTTGCCTTGCATACAGCTGACCTGGGAAGGACAGCAATTTGATCCCTGGCATCCCATATGGTCCGCCAAGCCAGGAGTGATTTCTGAGCACATAGCCAGGAGTAACCTCTGAGTGTCAATGAGTGTGGTCCAAAAAGAAACAATATATACATATATATTACATATATACATATTACTAATAAATACTCTTCCAGACTTCTTAGCTTAATGATAACTGCATTGTCACTTAATTTGTTCCTGAATGCTCAAGGCACTATTTTCCTTGTCACAAAAGTTTGATGCATTTACCAGAATAGATCTCATTGTTGACCATCTTGGGTCAAGAGTCCCATGTGTATGATATGTCCTTTCAACGTGTATATTTACAGACAGGTTTTGTTATTGTTGCTGTTGTTTCTGTTGTTTGGATTTGGTTCGGTGTTTTTCATGGTATTCATAAGGGCAGTCGCTCTTTCACTGAGCTACATTCCTAGCCTCAGTGTGGGTTTAACTTTCATTTGATTTATAAAAATGGGAACTTTTCACTTACCTGTTGGACCTTTGTGTATGATGTTTGGAATAATGTCTGTGTGTCCTTGACCTCTTTTTAATAGGAATATTTCAGAAAATTTTTCTTAAGTCACAGTTTTCATATTTTGTTGTACTATCATACAATTATTTGCTCTAAAACATCAGGAACTTAAAAAAAATAAAATAAAACTTCAGGAATTTGAAGACATCTCTCCCTCTTTTCCAGACCAATCACTTCAGCAAATGAAAGAACTTTAGGTCTGCCATTAAATTAATTGGGAGAAAAAGAGGTTGGACATTAGCATTTGAGGCAGACAGAAATATGCATGAAAGAACATAAATTTAGTGCACTTAACTACAGGTGTTGACTTACAATAAGTACATATATAAAAGAGAAGTCAAAGTGTAGAAAATAATAGGAGCTGTTCATAAAACAGATGTCAGATATACATGTTCTGAGTTTTTGTTAAAAGCTAATAAAAATAATTTTAAGGTATTAAGGAATATTTTAGAAAAAGCATATTCACATCAATGGTTACAATAGTCTTGAATAAAGGGAATAAATAAAAATACAATTGTATAGTATCTACTTTGAGTCTGAAAATCATAAAATATAGATGTGTATATATACATATATATTTCATAATATATGTCTCTGTTTAAAATGTGCTATTTACTTGTTGTTACTTCCAGATTATGTTTCTAGATAAAGCACTCACACTCAGATACAGGAAGGGATAAGATAAGATAAGGTATCTTAAACCAATAACAACTGTCTTTGTTTGACCAACTAGAGTTTGTACTGGAGTTGACAAGATCAGAAATTAGAATAATAACAAATATTTGTGGGCAAGGCTAAATGAAATCTAGAAACCATGTAGCTAAAAGGATGAACTGAAACACTGAATTAAGTGAAAAGAAGAAGATACCTTCCTTGGGTGGTTAGCAGGTTTTAGCTGAATACCTTGGCTCAAAATTGTCTTGCACTACAATAAATCAATATAAATGTAAACCATGGGCTTTGGTCAAAAATTGTGTGTCGTTTTAGATTCAGTGATGCTAAAAATATACAAGAGATGAATAACATAAGTTTGTACATATAAGAGGTCAGAAAGTATATGAGAATGGGCCAGAGATAGTCCAAGACTTAAGGTACTTGTCTTACATCCTGCTGTACATCCCACTTCAAATCCCTGGCACTGAATATGGTCCCCTGAGGGCCACAGGGGTCATTCCTAGGCACAGACTCAGGAATAACCCCTTCAGTACTGTTTCACAAGCATCCCATTTAAAAAAAATTAAATCCCCCTCCAAAAGATGAATAAATTTAAAGTCCAGTTTGAGGGGACATTGGAGGCAGGAAATATGCACTGGTGAAGGGTGTACATTCTATGACTGAAACTCAACCATGAACAATTTTGTAACCAATGCTTAAATAATTATATTTTTAAAGTACAGTTTTTTATAAGTATATAGGAATTCCTATGTATAGGAATTCTCTACTTTCTGTTCAGTTTTGCTAGAAACTTAAAATCACTAAAAATATTAAGTTTATCTATTTAAACACAAAACATTTGTCACATCTTATACTGAGTCTTACAGAAAACAGAAAGTAAAAAATGGAGACAAAGTGAAGACTAATCTCAAAAAAAAAAAAAAAAAACCCTTGGCTGGGGAATGGAGCAGAACTATGGCTGGGTGGAGGAATTTTTGGAGAGAAAACCATAGTTGTACACTAAATGCAGGGAGAGAGGCTGGAATTACAAAATCACAGTGGTGGGCAGGTGGTTGTCTGGAGGAAAAGCAGTAACAGATGGTAGAGGAGGAGGTATAGGATCAAGAACATCAGCAAAGGGATGAGGATCAGAGACAAACAGCAAGTGTTTCTCCTAGTGAGACAAGAAATTTTATAAATGTGCTGTCATTCTACTATACACCAATTATCGTAGTAAACACTTTCATGTACGTCACCACAGTTAATGCCATGAAAAGAACATCTCTGATGTTGCTATTATGTGCATTTCGCAAGTCAGACATTTGGGACTAATTATCAAAGTCACATTTCAAACCCACGTCTGTCCTGAGCATTTTTAGCGTTCCAGCTCTGTGTGAAGAATCACAGAACTAAGAAAAACTGTGACTACACTTTGAGTTCTCTCATTAAGTCTTACCTTAGACAAATCGCACACACTTATACTATCCCAATTATAATTTTTCATCTTTCTTTTAACTTAGAGGAAGATACCAGAATGTACTGCAGAGGGACCATCTGAAGCACTTAAGCACTGAGATGCCTAAATACTGTTCACATCTGTAAGGAATGAAACAATGTTCTTGCATTGTGATTTCACCTCTTGAGTAGGACTTCCATTTCAGTTTCTTTTTCTTTTGTGTTACTTGCTCCCAATTATATAGAAAATATATATTTTTCTATATATAGTTATATATGTGTTATATATAACATATATATGTGTTATTCATTTTCATATATATTCTTTTCTTTTTTTAAACATTAGAAACATAGGAGCAGTTCAAGACAACAGTGCCAGGATGGGGCCAATAGGAGTGAAACAGCAGACCGTGAAGGCTCCCAGGATAGATGGACACACAGGGAGGGGACAGCTGCCCCAACGCCTCCCCCAGCTAATCACAGGAGGCTGGGGTGACACTGGTGACACAGATGAGGGTAGCTTCAGGCTCTGCCTCCAGTGAATGGAGAATTCCAGAAGTATCCAAGCTCACCAGCTTAGTCCGTAAGAACTGATGGGCTATGACCACCAATCCCCAGAAAACAAGTCTGTGTCTGAGGCAGAAGCAGACGATACAGCTGGATAGTCCCAGCTGACTTCAGAGTCCACGGGATGGGCCTCAAGGTGCTGCCTTGAGCCCGGCCCCAATCAGGGTGAGGGACCTTCCTATTACGTATTTGGAAGTAGCCCTTAGTCAGCCGCCTGCAGAGACCCTGGAAGTCTGATCAGGAGAGTGGGGAGGCGTCCAGCTTTTAGGAGGACCATGATGAGCCTCTAGAAATGGGGGAGAATAAGTAGGACTCATTGGTGGTGCAGGATTCTCCACAGACAAGCCTGAATAGGCAGGCGGGATGCAGAGTGGCCATTCAGATAGCCCGTCTGTCTGTTCATTCATCCAGAGTAGTCTGGAGGACCTACTGAATGCAGCATTCAGTCGGGGCGAGACACCAGGAGACCAGGGGCACAGAGCATCTGGGACACTGAAGTTAACTCCGGGCCTCTGGGCTATGTGGCAGCTCCATGCTGTACAGACCTGCGTGGGTAGCCCTGGGAGGGGCTCAAACCCAGACGCATGCATCATACCAAGGCTATGGCTGGTACCTGGTCCGCTCCAGGTTCATCTGCTGAGGACCCTCCAGGTTAGGGGTGTCTACCTGCCTCCAGAGCGGATGGTCTGGTCTGTCTGGGGTGGCACCTGTCTGGGTCAGAGACGCTGATCCATGATGGTGGGAGGACTAAAGAAAATACAGATGGGGGCCCGGAGAGATAGCACAGCGGTGTTTGCCTTGCAAGCAGCCGATCCAGGACCTAAGGTGGTTGGTTCAAATCACAGTGTCCCATATGGTCCCCCGTGCCTGCCAGGAGCTATTTCTGAGCAGACAGCCAGGAGTAACCCCTGAGCACCGCCAGGTGTGGCAAAGAAAGAAAGAAAGAAAGAAAGAAAGAAAGAAAGAAAGAAAGAAAGAAAGAAAGAAAGAAAGAAAGAAAGAAAGAAAGAAAGAAAGAAAGAAAGAAAGAAAGAAAGAAAGAAAGAAAGAAAGAAAGAAAGAAAGAAAGAAAGAAAGAAAGAAAGAAAGAAAGAAAGAAAGAAAGAAAGAAAGAAAGAAAGAAAGAAAGAAAGAAAGAAAGAAAGAAAGAAAGAAAGAAAGAAAGAAAGAAAGAAAGAAAGAAAGAAAGAAAAAGAAAGAAAAGAAAATACAGATGGGGGTACTGGGAAGACACCCAAGGGGGCCCGAGGCACACATAACAGAAACCAGATATAACACACAGCCCACATATACACAACAAACACACCAGACAAGGGTCAGAGAGATAACTCAGGGTTAGGGCACTTGCATTGCAGGCTACCGACCCAGAATGGACCTTGGCTCAATTCCTGGCATCCCATATGATCCCCTGAGCCTGCCAGGAGCAATTTCTGAGTGCAGAGCTAAGGAGTAACCCCTGAGCACTGCTTGGTGTGGCCTCCCCCAAAATAAAACCAGACACCACACACACACCAATCAGACATACCAAATACCATACCAGACATCACAGACTAACAGACATACACATCAGATACCACATATACAAAACTGATATAACACTAGATACTAACGTACAAAGCACACACACTCCAGACACAAAGCAGACACACACGATACCACATAGACATACACCCAGCCCAGGTCCTTGCTAACTACTGGACCTTTCAGTTGACAGCTGCTCCCTCTCAGCCCCCACAGTCCTCTCCTAAGCAGTAACCCCAACCTCTCTTGCCGCAGGCTGTTGGCTCTGACCCAGGCCTGAACCTTCAACTATAGAAGCTGTGGGCTCACTCTGAGGTCCCCACAATAATAAGTTTCCATATTTAAAATAAATCTCTTATATGTACAAAGAGCATATGTTTCGCTCATGAAGAGGATATCTAAGAAGTGATCACTTACAAACTCTAACTAATCTTGTCTTGGGTGAGAAAAAAGTGCTTATATTTCAGATGGACCACTAGTGTTACCACGCCTGACTTACATGGATAAAAGACTTAAAGTTTAGTGTTGAAAACCTTTAATAGAGTTGAAAGTCACTTTAATAGACCTGAGAATCAGAATTTGAATAATAAATTTGCTAAAGACAGTGAGATAATTTATGAGATAATTTTTTCATAGAAGTCAATTACCAGCCCTGAGATTCAATTTGGCTTTCACTATTATGGTAGAACTGATGAATATAGTAGATATTTAGATTATGCAATATTATTTGAGGTGTACTGGGACAGAAAGATGGCTCAAAGGGATGTTTTACATAAAAGAGTCTCAGATTCGATCCTTAGCACTGCCTGGTTCATTCCCCCAAGCACTGAGTACCACCAAGTGAAGTTCAAAATCAAAAACAAGAAAGTAAACAACATGATTCAATCTGCATATATAGTGAAATGATTGCCACAATAAAGTTAATTAACTATTTGTGTTAAGTACACTTAAAGTATGCTATACTTTAAATATATAGCTATAAAATATATACTTACATTTAAATATATACTTTAAATATATACTTTAATGTATACTATACACTTATATTTAAATATAAACTATATAAAGTATACTACAGTTTCTTTGATTCCTGGCATCCAGATGGTCCCCCAAGCCAGGAGCAATTTCCAAGCGCATAGCCAGGAGTAACCCCTGAGCATCACCAAGTGTGGCAAAAAAATAAAAAAAAATTTTAAAAACCTAAAAAGAATATATATACATATATAAAGTATATAAACATTAAGTATATATAGTATACTATACTTTTTAAGTATATGTATATATTTAAAGTATACTATCTAAGAAAATTTAAGTCTATAAAACAGTTTTGGGTTGTTTTTTAAGGGGGCGGCTTGGAGAGCTATACCCAGCAGTACTTGGGGGTTTATTTTTGACTACTATAGTAGCATACTTCATATTATCTCCAGATTTCATTTTCTTATAACTGAAATTTGCACACTCTGACCACTATCTTTTTTTTTTTTTTTTTTTTTTTTTTGGTTTTTGGGTCACACCCGACAGTGCTCAGGAGTTACTCCTGGCTCTATGCTCAGAAATCGCCCCTGGCAGGTCAGGGGACCATATGGGATGCCAGAATTCAAACCATCGTCCTTCTACATGCAAGGCAAATGCTTTACCTCCATGCTATTTCTCTAGCCCCTGACCATTATCTTCTAATTTTTCTCATCCACACTGTTCTCTGACAACCAATGTTCTAGTGTCTGGTTCTATGAGAGCAAGTTTTGAGATCACATATGTAAATGAGGAATGTGGTATTTATCTTCTGTGTTTGTCTCATTTTACTTAGTAGGATTTTCTTCAGATTTATCCACATTACTATAAATGTCAAAATGTCCTTCTCTGTAAAACTGAAGAATATTCTACCGTTACTTGACATATTTTGACCAGCCCTGGACCACATATACAACAGTGGTCCCAAAAGTCTATACTAGATATCATCCGTTTGTAGTAGGCTACACCATTCATGTTTGTGTCATTAATTACTCTCTGACATTTACTAGAAAAATCACCCAACACTGCATTTCTCAGAAGATATCTATGTCACTGAGTAAATGCATATAAAACACATTTTCTTCTTCTATTCATCCACAGATGGACATGAAGATACTGTCCATGTCCTGGCTGCCATGAATAATGCTGCAGTGAACATAAGCATGCAGATCTCTCAGAGACACACGTTTTCATTTTCTCTGGATGTATAACCAGAAGTGGAATCATATGGTAGCCTCAATTTTAATTTGTTCTATGTTTTCAATAATGACTATACTGACATATCTCTGCCAATGGTGTACATAAATTTTCTTTTCTCGACCCCATACCACTTTGTTATGTTATCTTTGAATTACAGCTATTCAATAAGCTGTGAGGTGATACTCAATTGCAGGTTTTGTTGTCATTGCAGCTGTTCCTGTTGCTTGGGTTTGGTTCAGTGTTTTTCATGGTCTATGTAAGGGCAGTCGCTCTTTCACTAAGCTACATCACTACCTTCAGTATGGAATTGACTTGTATTTGATTATGATGTTGGGAACTTTTCACTTACCTATTGGACCCTTGTGTATGATCTTTGAAATAATGCCTATTTGCATCCTTGATCCCTTTTTAATTGGGATATTTGGATTTTGCTATTGAATAATGTCTGGTCCTTCAATATTTGGGGTACTTATTCCTTATCAATTACAGAGGTTTGAAAATATTTTCTCCTGCTCCATAACTTGTCTTTTAATTTAGTTGTTTCTTTTGCTATTGCAGAAGCTAGGCCACCTAATTTGATGCCATCCTGTCTCTTACTGCTTGCTTGCAGTTCTGGTGCTCTCTTGCACGAATTTTAATTACTTTTTTGCTTCACTTTTGGTGTCAAATTCTAAGGCATATTGCCAAGGCCAATGACAGAGGTCTTCTCTTTATATGTTCTTCTAGGAGTCCTACAGATTTGGGTCTTACAGTGAGCATTTTAACCCATTTTAAAGATTGTTTTCTTGTTTGTTTGGGTTTGGTTTGGGGATTTTTTTTTGTGTGGGGATTTTTTAAGACTTTTTTTCTGGTGAGTGGTAAAAAATAGTGAACCCAGTTTCAGTTTTTTATTTTTGTTCTTGTTTTATAAAGTGACTATAGAAACCTAGCACCTTTTACTAGAGAGATATCCTTATTTCATTAACTTCACAGCTGGCATCAAGGATAGCATATATGTAGCCTGAGGCCTAGCACACACATGCTTCCTACAAGGTCCTTTGGTGGGTGGTTCTGAAAGGAGAACCAATATCAAATATCAAATTGGGCAATAAGTATTCCAGAGGTAAGGGGCACTTTCTGGGTCTATAGAAGCAGAGACCACTTTTGACTTTTGTATATTCTATATATCTGCCTTTTCAAAACAACCATCCTTATCTTGGGCTTTATTTGAGCTCTTCACAGTTTTCTCCTTCAAAGCTTTGGCCCCACAAAGGGATTTTTGTCCAAAAATAGCTGCTACCTTCTTGTTGACAAGCAGGGGCATGGTAGGGGCCCACCTAGTTTGCTATCTTGCTTGTTGGTTACTGATCCTACCCTAATCAATAATTATACTCTACCCTAGGGTGTGACCTGCTGATAGTATATTGAATTATTCCTTACTTGGTATTCTGTTCCCACCCTAGGGTGGTACCTGATTCTTGTCAATAAAAGCAAGGGTCTGAGTAAGGCTGGAACTCATTCTTCGGTCTTCTTCCACTGAGCTGCACTCCATCTTAGGAGCAAAAATCTTTTGTGATTTAAATTCCTTGCTTGAGCACTGGATTTCCTGAACCCATTCTTGTACCTTTTCACTGTGCGAATTATTTCCTGCAGATCTCTACAACTGGAACTGTTCCTCCTAACCTAATCGAACAGGGGAATAGAAAATGCCTGTATGGGAGCTCAGTGGGAATCAAACCTTAACCAATCTCCTAGAGAACGTGACACTTCATTGCTGACATCACTTCCTGTGAAATAATTTGTTACAATAATTGACTTAACTTTTAAGGATTGTTTTCTGTGCTGTGTCCTGCTGCTTGATTAAAATCCCATCCAAACACTTCCAAAATCCAAAAAAAAAAAAAATTCTCCAGGCCATATTTCTAAGAGTCTATCAAAATCAAGCATTCTTCACCATTTAAAAAGCATATAAGCATCATTTTTTTTCTAGTGAAGCCAAGAAGAACATGTTTCTTAGCCTTTCTAAAAATCTCTAAAATAATCTAAACTTGTATGTACCAGAAAACAGTAAGTTCTGCAGGCCAGCATCATCTAAAGCAAATCTTCAAAGATGAGGATAGGGCAACAGATGGGTAATGAACCATGCAGAACTTGCTTTGAGAGGCACCCAGTTTGAAAAGAGCATTGTCAAGATGACAGAAGCATTTGTCTCAGTAAATATTCTTCTTCATTCCTAAGCCATTCAACCATGAGAAGGTGAGCAGAGACAGCAATCGGAAAGTCCCTAATGAATACTTGTAACATACGAGCCGAAAAATTCTTGATCTATCTGGCCCTCATGAAAAAAGCATAAGAGATAGAGAGGTGGGGTGAAAAAGAAGAGAGAGCCTTCCCCCTTGCAACTGTGATGGGCCAGCCCATAGTCAAATGAACCTCTCACTGAGAAAAGATGAATAAAATACAGAGAACATCGGGCTAACGCAAGCAGCAAGCTACCAAGGCAGCTAAGACTCAAACACCCCAAAGCTAAAGAGATTTAAAAAAAAATGGAGTGAACTCAACTTTCCCAAGAGTGAACCTTGAACCTCCAACGTCCCCCTCACACAGGCATCATTCATAAGATACACAAGGCAATGGGATTTGTTGAATCCACAATAAAGAGGAAATATGCCTCAACTCATTGCATGAGACTAGCCTAACTTTCTTACCCAGCCCTTCTCATCACTTTGTTGCTGTGGTTTTTGTGATATCAGGAGTCAGACAAGTTGGCAAGAGCCACACACTTTGCTATGGTGGCAAGAAATTGTACAATTGGCTATGCATCAAGGTTGGTAGGGCTGTGGCTTGAACCCAGTGCCTCTCACACAGGGCAGGCCCTCTGCTACTACATCACATCCCCAGGACCCCAACCCAGCTTTCATAATGAAATCTGTAAAAGCTACTATTTTAAAAACTTGTGACTTAAGACAAAATATTCTTCATGAACATATGTGGATAATAGATTTCATAATGATCTACAAATATATGGAACAGATAATTCATGATACTCTGTGAGCATTTCTTTCAGGAAGGCAAGACTGCTCTCACATTAAAAAAAAAAAACAGACATTTCATCACACTGACAGGAAGGAAAAAAAGAACATGATACGCTGAATAAGTGCCAAATAGAACTCAAAGTAATTTGTTACAAAAATTTTCACAAACTCTAGATAGAAGGATCTGACATAAGTCTGTTACTAAGGGTCAACAAACTATCTTCAGCAAATTATCATGTTTTGAATGGTAAAAGGTTAAAGCCATAGTTTCTAAGACTGAAAGTACATGAAAATTACCTTCTCATCTATCACTTCCATTCATTGTGGAAATTTCGGTCATGGCCGAACATGGAGGTGATGTCTGAATGGGAAACTCTCCTGGTAATCTACCAGGAAGTAGTCAAAATGAGGTTTTTCAGATGATCCTTATCCCCAAAAAATTATTTCTTCACACAAAAACTATAGACCTTATTGAGAGAATAGATAAAAAAGCTCCAAAGGGAGGATAAGAGTTTATACATGTCAAGACTGCAGTGAAATATTATTCATTCAAGATCACCCACATGAAAACCCCAACTGTAATTGTATATTAAAAAAAATATAAAGAGTAGATTAAGGGGCTGAGGAAATAATTCAGCAAGTAGGGCTCTTGCCTTGCACATGTTCAAACTGGGTTCAATCTCTGGCATCCTTGTAGTCTGCTGACCCTGCAGGAGTGATTCCTGAGTGCAGAACCTAAAGTAAACCCCTGAACACCATAAAGTGTGGTCCAAAAACAAACAAACAACAAAAAAGCTTAGGTTAAAATGTATTTGTAAATTTCAAAGTCCACACATATCTGTGATAATTTTGAAAGTAAACAAAGTTGAAATAATCACATTACAAGGTATTAAGATTTACTATAAAGCTAGAGTAATTAAGATACTATGTCAGGACAGAAAAACATTCCAATAAATCAGCATGGAGCCCTAAAGAAAACACCAAATCTAAAGTCAACGACAACAGAATCGAAACCTAGTCTACTACAAGCTAGACACAGAGGGGACCACTTATAACAGCAGCCTGGGGGTCAAAGGAGGGGAATATGGGGTGCATCTGGGAACAGAGGTGGAGGGAGGACAACACTGGTGGTGGGAATGCCCCTGATTCAATGTCACTATGTACCTAAAATATTACTGTGAAAGATTTGTAATCCACTTTGGTCAAAATAAAAATTATTTAATTTAAAAAAATCCACACAAATATGGGCACAAAAATTTCAATCAAGGGGGGGTACTCTAGTGAGGCAGAGAGAATAGGTCCTTCCATGAACAGCAATGCATCAGCTGGATGTCAATGTGGATAAAACTACACAAATATGGGGCCAGAGTGATAGCACAACAGTAGGGCATTTTCCTTGCATACTGCCGACCCAGGACGGACCTGGGTTTGATCTTTGGCATCCCATATGGTCCTCTGAGCCTGCCAGGAGCAATTTCTGAGTGCAGAGCCAGGAGTAACCCCTGAGCATTGCCGCCTGTGGCCCAAAAATAAAAAATAGAAACCTACACAAAGACATTCTCAAAGATAAAAGATTTAAATAGGAAAGGCAAGATTATCCAAGTGTCATAATCAAACATAAAAGAAAATATGAATGGGCTAGAGTGGCAAAGAGAATGAGAGAAGCTCCCCTGCAAAAAAATAAATAAATAAATAAATAAATGCCACTATTAACTAGATATGTGTGTGAACATGTTTGTAGCTGTACAAACAGACAAAAATCAATAGGGGTGGAAAGTAAACAGATTTTTTTTAAAGAGCAAGCAAAATGCAGATAAACAAATGAATGGGTTAAAAAGCTCAGCAGTCATCAAGAACAAACACATGGAAATTAAAACAACAGTGATATGCCACTGTCCACAGACTGGAACAGCTAAAAATAAAGAACTTTTGTTTTTGAAATAACAATATTGTATTAGCAAGGATGAAAAGAATGGGAAATCACATGCACTGCTGGAGAGGGTGTTAATTGACATACTGGAAAACTCTTTGCCACTCTTTCCAGATTGAAACTGCTCTGTGTGTATGAGGTACAAACCAAACTAGTCAATTCAGTACTGAGAATCTTGTCTCTGTCTTAAAATAAGAGGTCAAAATGAATAAGGAAAACCAGAAAATCCTCCTCAAGGACTGAACTGGAAATAGAAGAGAAATATAGACCCAGTGACAGTGACAGCCACCAAAGCATTGGCCCAGGCTCTAGGTCTTTAAAATGTTCTTTCTAGAATATTCTATTGTATGGGAGAGTAGGGAAAACAAACCTCAAGAAAATGAGGAAGCCATGTCAAAATTTCACAGAGGCAGTTGGAAGTAGCTTCAGTTGACCAAATAGTAGATCATTTGAATATTAACTTAAAGAATTTTATGGATTAGGATTTTTAAATTATAATTTATTTACTGAAACAGGAAATCCACAAATGGATTTTAATAGCAAGCCAGAAAATACTTGGAAGAAAAAGAAAAGCTCTTCTACACCAGCAATTCCCACAACAAATACAGAAGGATTGATGGAGTTGCATGATGAATTTGACAACCAAGATAGGGAAAACTGAATCAGAAAAGAATTGTGAATGAATGCTACATTTACACTGGGGAAGAGAACTAAGGAAAGGGACAATATATACCCAGCTTTGAGGGTCTTCCATACCTGTTAAGAAATAAGGAAATATAATACAGATATTGGAGAAAGCAAGAAAACAATTTAACCAAGTCATCAAAACTAGTTGCACAAAAAGAGACAGAAATAAATAAAAAGAGACACCCATTCTTCCAGACAGCGCTGCTTGAAAATATATCACTTAAGCAATATTCAAAGCCCAAATGCATCACCTCAATTCATCCAGAACAACAACTAAGAAATTCAAACTGAAGAATATTCCCTGAAATACTCCTCCCGTGTTCCCTTGTAAATCACTGAGGAAGGTTGAGGATTCATCTGATTAAAAGAAACTGAAGAAACATGTCTAAATGAAGTATGTGACCCTAAACTGAATCTTTTACTGTGAAAACATAGTAAAGAAAAATATAAAAAGGAGGAACTGGGGCCGGGAAGGTGGCACTATAGGTAAGGTGTCTGCCTTGCAAGCGCTAGTGTAGGACGGACCAAGGTTTGATCCCCCGATGTCCCATATGGTCCCCCCAAGCCAGGGGCGATTTCTGAGCGCATAGCCAGGAGTAACCCCTGAGCTTCAAATGGGTGTGGCCCAAAAACCAAAAAAAAAAAGGAGGAACTGAGGTGACAGGAAAATGGCCAATAGGTAGGCAATGGTGTTATTTGACGGTAAATTCCTGGCACTGAGTGGCTCTACTCTAGCTATCCAAGTAAATATCCTTGTTTGTGAGAAATACATACAGAAGGACTATACCAGGAGATGGTCCTGGTGCATTTAACCTACTGTTTAAATGGTTAAAACTATATAATGTAGGGACAAAGTAATAGTATAGAAAATAGGGTGTTTCCCTTGCACACAGCTGACCTCTGTTCAATTCCCAGCACCCCACAGAGTTCCCCTGAGTCTATCAGAAATTATCTTTGAGCACCACTAGGTGTGGTCCATAACAAAACAAAAAAATAATATATATCATTTATACAAAGTACTAATATATATGATATTTATCCATATGTATATGGATAAGTGGTAGATTATTAGTTGATTAAAAAATAAGAAATTTTATCGCATGTAATTTTATCTCATTTCTCTTAGTCGCTTTATTCTTTCTTCACCTAATACAGTAGTTCTCAAATAGTGGGGCGTCCCCCAGGAGGGGGAACATGAGGTTCCATAAAGGGGAGCGCGTTTGACCTCAGCAAACACTGTCATAACAAGCTAAACCCCGTGTTTATGTCTGTATGTTTCTGGAGCTGAGAGTCGTTGCTTCAAACCCCGCTTCGAAAAGCTATGCCTTGCAAAACGTGCTCATTGTAGCCATTAATCCGGACATCACCACTGATTAAAAAATCAACTCAAATTATTTTATATATTTTGTTTTGCAGGTTAAAGTTGTTTTAATAAAGATACTATTTACAATCGCGTGGGGGGGCACGAAAATGTTTTTTTCTTCCTAGGGGTGCACTGACCTAACGTTAGTATTGTTGCTTTACTAACTTTTTAAAAGTAATTTTAAGGAGTCAGAGTGATAGTAAACTAAGTAGGACATTTGCCTTGCACTCGGCAGACCAAGAACCCTATCGAGTACTCCAAGCGCTGCCAGCAGTGATCCCTGAATGCAAGGCCAGGAGTGAGTTCTAAACACCACCAAAAACCAAAATAAAATTTCTATTTAGTTAATTACAATAAAAGTCCTTTTCCGGGGCCAGAGAGATAGCACAGCAGCATTTGCCTTGCAAGCAGCCGATCCAAGACCTAAGGTGGTTGGTTCAATCCAGACGTCCCATATGGTCTCTGGTGCCTGCCAGGAGCTATTTCTGAGCAGATAGCCAGGAGTAACCCCTGAGCACCTCCGGGTGTGGCCCAAAAACCAAAAATTTAAAAAAAAAAGTCCTTTTCCCAAATATTCATTTAAAGTCAATTCTCTTTTGGCTCGATTTTCATTTATTTATCATTTCTGACATAGCTTAGTCTTTGCTTTCAATTTCTTTCCTCAATTCAGCCAACTCTAATGATCTACCTTTCTGGGGTTTGGGACATTTTTTGTTCTTAGGTTCTTTTGGTTTGGGGAGTTTTTAGCATTCACTTTTAGATTGTTCTCTTTTTTTTAATTCTCCATTTATTTTGGAGTATTACAGTATAACTGTCTTCTGACTCAGCGATAGTTTTGCTGGGACATGTGTTAGTTTACTATTTCTATTTTCTTCATACAATAGTTTTAAATGAAAATAATCTAGTTGTGGGGGCCAGAGCAATAATACCACAGTAGGTCAGGCATTTACCTTGCACACAGCCTACACAGGTTCAATCCCCAGCATTCCATATGGCCTCTGGAACCTGCCAGGAGTGATTTCTGAGTGCAGAGTCAGGAGTAAATTTTGAGCTCTGCCAAGTGTGACCAAAAACAAAAAAGCTACAATTTAGTCATAGCTGTAATTCAGTAGTAGAACATGTGCTTTCTATTCCCAACACCAAGAAAATCGAGACTGGGGCCAGAGAGATAGCACAGTGGTAGGGCATTTGCCTTGCATGTGCCCAACCCAGAACAGACCCAAGTTTGATCCCTGGCATCCCATATGATCCCCTGAGCCTGCCAGGAGCGATTGTATCAAGATGCCTGTCATGAATACAGGTTGGGGGGTGGGTACTGGTGGTGGGAATGTTGCACTGGTCAAGGGGTTATTCTGGTTATGACTAAAACGTATCTACAAACATGTTTGTAATTTAATAATGGTGCTTAAATAAAGATTTATATTAAAGAAAAAATGGGTTTTTTAACTACCAAAAAAAAAAAAAAGACTGGCCAATGAATCTGATGGTATAGCATCTGCCTGGAATGGGTAAGGCCTCAAGTTAGATCCCCCCACTGCATGGCCTGAAGCACCCTGCCCCTAAACACCCAGCCGAGCTCTGGACCATTACGTAGCACTGGCAGCTGAGCACTGATAGGTGTGGCCCCTATAATAGAAACAATAGAAATACTAGAAAGAAGCAAAATAAATTTAGAAAATAAACCGAAAATAAATAGGGAAAGACTTTTTGGGGGTTCACACCCGGCTGCGCTCAGGGGTTACTCCTGGCTCAATGCTCAGAAGTCGCTCCTGGCAGGCACGGGGGACCATATGGGACACTGGGATTCGAATCAACCACCTTAGGTCCTGGATCGGCTGCTTGCAAGGCAAATGCCACTGTGCTATCTCTCTGGCCCCAGGAAAGACATTTTAAAGGCCTTAGTGACCTCCATTCCCTCCTCTCTTGCAACATCTGATTCATATCAGGAGAATGTATTTACTTTATTGGCCAGTTGACATGATTCATAACTCAAGATAAGTCACATTTCTCTTGATAAATCAAATGTCCTTTAATAGCTGGTATTCATTTACAGAATTCTTTTCTTCCATTGGATGCTAGTAGTGTAAACAATTATCACAAGAGCAAAAGAATACTTATTCTCTTACCAGAAATCAAAGACAGTAAACCTCACAAGTCTTTAAGTGAAGAACTCAGTATCAACCATAGTGATTTTGATGTGAAAATATCTCATTTTAGTTAAAAAAAAAAAAGTGAAACACAGAACAGAACACGGATCTGGGACAGAACCTACTAAAAGTACCCCATAAATAGGTATTGGTAAAGAATTCATGCAGGAGCCAGAGCGGTGGCGAAAGTAGTAAGGCGTTCTGCCTTGCACATGCTAGTTTAGGCTGGACCGCAGTTCCATCCCCCAGTGTCCCATATGGTTCCCCCAAGCAAGGAGCGATTTCTGAGCACGTAGCCAGGAGTAACCCCTGAGCATCACCGGGTGTAGTTACACACACACACACACACACACACACACACACACACACACACAAAGAATTAATGCATTGGGCCAAAATGATAGCACTGTGGGTAGGGTGTTTGTCCTACATGCAGCCAACCCTGGTTCAACCCCCACATTCTATATGGCCCCAGAGCCTGCCAGGAGTAATTTCTGAGTCCAAGGCCAGGAGTAAACTTTGAGGGCTGCCAATATGGCCCCAAAACAAAAAAGAATTTAATGCATTAAGAAAGAAACTTAACAAATGCATCAGCTACTTATTCTGCCCAAGTGGAAGACAATATAAATATAATGTCTATAGTCTTGGAAATTTGAGTTCATTCTTTGAAGTCTTCAAGTCAAGTTAAATTATGAATTTATTTAAGGAAAAACCAACAATAGAAGTAATATATAAGCAGGTTGAAAACTATTAAGTCAACTTTATTTCATTATAATGAATAGTAGAAATAATTAAGTTTTTTTGATGAGCAAAATTACAATATGATCTCTGGTTAGCATTGTGCCTTCATGGAAGAAATATATTGGTTTGACTTTCAGGGACCTTGAAATAATTGAGGCTTTTAGATTTCATTCATCCATATGCAAACAGAAACTAACGTTTTAATCCAGTGCTTTTGTATTTTCACCTACACTTGATCATGATGTGATTATTCAGAAATGGAAAATGATGTGCTATGAGGAAATAATTTCCCTGCTCATTCACTCATGCATTTGTTTTTATTAAATAATAAATGAATGCCTGTTATGTGGGAGCACCTGAATGCTACAGAACAAAGTGTAGAAAAGGAGACCCAGATTCCTTTTCCTCAAGAAAAATTGCACTTGAATAAATAAAATAAAATGTTCATTTGATTACAAAAAATAATGTTCATGTATGAACTGCAGCGTGTGTGGAAACAAAGATGGAAACATGCTGTGAGCTGGAAACTACAACCTCTGATGATGGGCCCTTGAGAACCATCATGACTCACTCAGCAAATATCAGCTGATATGTATGGTTATATTTCTAGGCTCTCAATTCTATTCCACAGTTCTATGTGTCCCTTCTCTTATATATATAATTACTTTATTTAAGCACCTTAGTTACAAAGTTGTTCATGATTGAATTTCAGTCATACAATGTCCAACACCCCTTACTAGTACACATTTCCTGTCACCAATATGTCCAGTGTCCCTCCCACACTCACCCACCCCTGCCTGCCTCTGAGGCAGACATTTTACTTCTCTCTCTCTTTTCCTTTTTTTTTTTCTTTTTGACACTGTGGTTTTCACTATTATTACTAAAGGGGTACCCTTGTTCATATCACTTTATCCTCTTTCAGCATCCAGTTCTTGTCTAGAGTGATCACTTCCAGCTCTCATTGTCATAGTGGTCCCCTCTCTGCCCTTACTGCACTCCCCTGTGTTTAGTGGCAAGCTTCCTACCATGGACAGGTCCTTTTGGCTTTCATCTCTATTGTCTCTGGATATTTATATCAAATTATCTGTTTTTCTTATACCCCACAAATTAGTGATATTATTCTGTCTATCCCTCTCCTTCTGACTCATACCCCCTATATCCATCCATTTTCTTTTTTATAAGTAATTTGGAAGTAATCTGAATCTAATTTACTCAGATATACTGAGGAAGGGGAGGGAGAGGATTTGAAAGAGAGAGAAATGAATTTAAGGAAGTGTGAGCTTCTCCAAAGGCAGAGAGCACCCCCAAAACACAACCCAGCAAGAAGGTATAAATGTGTACATCTCAAGAGCAGATATTCAGCACCCTTCTAGAGAAGAGGAAGATCTCTCTCTTTTTCTCTCTCTCTCTTTCTCTCTCTTTTATATAACTTCTCTGTTTAAACCCCTCTAATGGCCTCTCATCTCCTTACAAACAAAACTGAAGCATTTACAACCAACTACAATAGAACCACAAGGTTTCATAGCTCTGTCGCCCTCCAACTGCCTATTTCCCACCTTGTCCCTTTTATTGGCTCAAGTCCATGCTTTGGATCATGACCTGCTTTACTCACTTTCTTATTTTCCACTCTCTACAAACACACCCTCCCAGATTAATTTATATCCTTTGCCTTCAATAAAATTTTATGCAAAATATCCCCCCTTTTTTTCTCTCCTACTAACAGAACCACATAACTTGAACTATCTTGTTCTGTCTCACAAATTGAGGGGAAAATAATGGAGGGTACCAAGACCAAACAGTCATACGAACATTGAGTAGAAATAAAAAATGATCAGACTTAGTACTAAATCCAAAGCCTAGGGCAACAGAATTGATACCCAATCTACAACAAGCTAGACACAGAGGGGACCACTTATACTAGCAGCCCGGGGGTAGGGGGGGGAGGATGGGGATATGGGATGCATGCTAGGAACAGGGGTGGAGGGAGGACATTGGTGGTGGAAATGCTCCTGATTCAATGTCACCACGTACCTAAAATATTACTGTGAAAATTTGTAATCCACTGTGGTCATAATAAAAAATTACGCCCAGGATGTAAGAGCCACCCACTGAGTGGGAGAAACTATTCACCCAATACCCATCAGATAAGGGGCTAATCTCCAAAATATACAAGGCACTGACAGAACTTTACAAGAAAAAACATCTAATCCCATCAAAAAATGGGGAGAAGAAATAGACAGACACTTTGACAAAGAAGAAATACAAATGGCCAAAAGACACAAATCATGTATGTAATCAAGGTGTTTAAATAAAATAAAATATATTTAAAAAAGAAAAGAAAAGTGACAGAGCCCCTCAAAGACTCAGTATAAAAAAATTAAAAAAAAACACGAAGAAAAATTTTATGCAAAATGTTGGCATATATATGAGTTGTCTCACCACACCAGAAAGGACTCTTAACTGCTGAAAGAATCTAAACTCCAAAAGAACGATAACTTTAGCCTGTATAATTCACTTGAATAGACTCCCTGAACAGTGCTCAACACATAATGATTAAGTGGCTGAAAGAAATAATGAGGAAGTGAATCCTAAGAAAGAGTAAATGGATCAATGACAAGAGGTGAGCTGGTGGGTCTGGAGAATTGGAGAAAGAGTAGATGAACCCAAAATTCATGGGCAGGTTCTAGAGAGTGTTTAGATCTTGCCTAAATGCAGCAGTAAGAGGCTAGGGAGAGAGTGGGGGTGGGGGGGCATGACTATGCATGGGGGAGCCCAGGTTCAATCCCCGACATCATATGAATAGCTCTTAAACACCACCAGGTATGACCCAAATACAAACAGAAGGGAGAGAAGAAAGGAAGCGAAAGAGGCCAATGTCAGTGAACTCAGTCAAAGCAGTCAAGCTGGTCAGGGCCAGTGCCAATAGAAGAATTGTTTGAAGGCTGAGGAAGTTGCCCCCAGAGTGCCTGAAGATAGAGAAGGTGAAAGTTCAGGAACTCTGATTGCTTTGAGGACCAAGAAGTCCCCACTAACCTCCTCAGAAAAGAAGGAACAGGAAGGTTACTCCAAGAAGATCATGTCTCAGGAAACCAAGCTGCAAATACACCCAAGGAGAGACTTTGGCTCTGTAGAGACATGTCCATGTTTTCCAACAAAGATATATTGATCTCAGATGAAGACTGGGAGGAAAGTGCTAGCCCTCACACCATTTTCATTTCATGGTTTTTTCAACAGCCCTCCATTCCATCCCATTCTTATTGGGGGGGGGGGTTGGGGGGGAATGCCCTTGAGAAACAGGAAGTAGGTTAACCTTCCCTCAGTTACTCATTCTCCTGTTTAACCCAAGCTTTCCAAGCTAAAGCCCTTAAATCCTAGGTAAATCCTCTGGGCCGCGGGCTATTTTAGGGCTGTAATCTCTTCTCACTGCAGGATCAAACCTACCATCTCTTCAAATACAGTCAAGTTTTGTTTTGCCTCTTTAGTACATTGAATATAGAAGCAAGAAATGAGAGCCTAGAGGGCAGCGGCGTGTGATTAATTATTTCCAAATCACTCATTTCAAAAGCCCACACAAACTGTAACCTGCCATGTCTCTTGCAAATATATCTTGTGTTGCTTATGATCTATTAGTCGCAATGCTGCTCGAATTTCTCTCCTCGCACACATGCTGGATCAGCCCACTACCCTCGACTGAAAGTAAATCTCAGGTACACTAGAACCTTCAACCGTTTCCCTGAGCTTTGATGTTATTAGAATTCCCTGCAGAAAAGGGAAGAAGTAACTGCGCAACCTGGCTGATAGAAATGCTTTGAAATCCCTGCTTGCTCTACTCTCTTAACAGTCCTCGCCCAATTCTCATACTGGATTTGTGACTTCCCAGTATTGTGCTGTGACTTACCTCCCAATTCAAAGACACTATCATGTAAAAGGATTTGCAATACCAGAGTTTTTGCCATCCAGTAAGATGAGCGGACACTTCCTTTCCTGATCTTGTTGATGCCTGGGCCTTGGCATATAGTGAGTTTGTAATGGGTATATATGTTAGGCAAATAAATGAGTAAATAAAAGATTTTCACACTCACCTGGCTGGAAGTGTGATGTATCAATATTTCAATATAGCAGGAGAGAGAAAATGTCTGGGTGCCTGCAGAGGCTTGTGAATTGCTTCATGGTGCTACCTTCAGGAATCTCTCAGATAATGGAAAGATTCTAGAATGTGTGGATCAATGTGGGATCCATTAGCCACAGGCAACTACCAGTCACCTGAAATGTGGCAAGAACACCTGAGAAACTATACCTTTTTTGCACCCTCCTCTTTAACAAATCTAAATTTACATTTGAACCACCACCTATGACACTGTAGCTCAAAATGAAATGAAGCAGGATGTGTCTCAGGCAGGTCAAAGTGTTTCAATAACACTTTAGTAATACAGAGTGCTCGTCTGGTAGGCCTGTAGAGAATATTCCAAATAAACCACTTTGAATTCCAGTTTAGGGTGTTTCTACCACTTTCATCTGTCAAGGGCTGCAGTCAGCTGGGGGAAAGTATCTTTAAAGGTCGCACACCTCAGCCAGCCACTTCTTGGGGTGGGGGGGTCGCCCTCTGTCTAAGTTACAATCAACCTTTGCTGCTAGCTCGAGGGCCAGGATAGGCACATATATGAGTGCATCACTCTGGACCACCACATCTTGGTGCATAGCATCTGTGCCAAGAGACCACATCCACAGCGAAACACAACACCACAAAGCAGAAGCTGCTTTTATTCACTTTGGGACAAGTAAGTTGGTCAAGGCACAACAGTCTGATTTCACACCACCATGATTCATAATTAGTTCCCACCTTGGCCAGTTGAGCATGAGAAACAGCAGTTGCAATTTATTATCTCCTAAAGCTCCCCCATCAGAGCTCCTACCACCTGCTTTAATTCCCAAAAGCCCCCCTGCTTGGTCCTCCACAAATCCCTACTCCAAATAACTTTCCAGAGCTGTGTTTGGATTTGCTCTGAAATTCTTAACAAATCATTGGATTTGGGCCGGGCGGTGGCGCTAAAGGTAAGGTGCCTGCCTTGCCTGCGCTAGCCTTGGACGGATCGCGGTTCGATCCCCCCTCGGTGTCCCATATGGTCCCCCAAGCCAGGAGCGACTTCTGAGCACATAGCCAGGAGTAACCCCTGAGCATTACCGGGTGTGGCCCAAAAACCAAAAAAAAAAAAAAAAAAAAATCATTGGATTTGAGGATAATCATTTTGGAACATTGTCATCATAGTCGTCATGGTGGTAGTTGGTGGTAGTAGTGGTGGTGGTGGCAGTAAGAGAAGGAGAAGGAAGAGAACAAAAAAGAAAAGAGGAGGAGAATGTGGTAGAGAAGGAAGAGAAGGAGGAGGAGGAAGTGAAAAAGTAGGTGGAAGTGGAGGAGGAAGAGTAAAATGAAGTGGAGGTAGAGGAGAAGAAAGAGGAGGAGAAAGGGAAGAGGAAGGGAGGAGGAAGGGGAAGAAGAAAAGGAGGAGGAAGAGAAGAAGGAGGAGGAAAAATTTTCTTTGACCACTAAATCTTTGTATTTTTTGATACATGACTGAATGGCCTTAATAGTTAAAAGACAAGAATGGCATATATAAAATAGTCATTTAGTCTATGCAGTGATCAATCTTAAATCATAATTAAAAAAGGAATTATGGGCCGGGGTAGGGTATAAAATAATTAAATAAATTAAAAAAAAAAGAAGGGGCAGGAGAGATAGCATAGCAGGTAACTTATTTGCCTTGCAAACGGCTGACCCAGGTTCCATCCCCAGCATCGCATATGGTTCCCTCCCCCAGTCTGTCAGGAGTAATTTCTGAGCACTGCCTCGTGGGCCCAAAAAAAAAAAAAAAAAAAAGAAAAGAAAAGAAAAGAATCATGTACAAAAAACAAGACTGAGGGGCCGGAGTAGTGGCGCTAGAGGTAAGGAGTCTGTCTTGCAAGCGCTAGTCTAGGAAGGACCACGGTTCGATCCCCCAGCATCCCACAATGGTCCCCCCCACCAAACCAAGAGCGATTTCTGAACACATAGCCAGGAGTAACCCCTGAGCATCAATGGGTGTGGCCCAAAAAAGAAAACAAAACAAACAAAAAACAAGACTGAATGATAAAATTAAACCTTTCCTGGCCACTGCTTGTGTCACCACGAACACTAGAGAGAAGTTTCTTCAAAATCAGGAACATGTTTTCAGACTTAACGAATGCCCTGAACCCAGCCCAGACAACAAAACACCTGGAAAATCAGAAGGGAATTAGGATTCCTGTGTTGAACATTGTTCAAGCTAATTTGAAATGTAATTGCATAATCACATCAATATAGTCAAAGAAATGTGGTTTTTCCAGAGAAGGTATAATCATTTTCTAATTACCAATTTAAAAAATACTCACCACTGTTTATTAGAAAATAAAAGCTTAGATTCCTCTGGCGAATTACAGTTTGTGAATTAGCCCAGCTGCCCTCTGCAAGTCCTGAGGTGACAGAAATATAAAATAATCACTGCAAAACTTGGGCCCTAATTAGTATCTTAAAACCAATATTTATTCCTTCCTGCTTTACACCTTCTCTCAACTTCACTAGCAACTTATTTAATCCACATTCCAAAGGAGGCAATGATTCCAGAGGGAGAGCAGTTTGCTTGGTTGTAACTGCCAGAGAAAAACCAGCTTCTGGAAGCAGCCACTGTTTGCCCACAAGCGTCATAGCAGCCATGAGTGGGAGTCATCTTGGTGTCCTTTGCCAGGGGATGAGATATAGGAGAAGTGGCAGGACAGATGCAGTGGGAGGCTTGCTACTCAACAAAAAAGAAAAAAGAAAAGATGAAATTCTGCCACTGGCCACTAGATAAATGAGCCTGGAGGGTCTTATGCTAAGTGAAATAAATCTTTTTTTTTTTTTTTAAATATGGAACGCTTCACGAATTTGCGTGTCATCCTTGCGCAGGGGCCATGCTAATCTTCTCTGTATCGTTCCAATTTTAGTATATGTGCTGCCGAAGCGAGCACAAGTGAAATAAATCTTAAAGAATAAAGCAAAGGTTCCCACCACCAATGTCCCTCAACTCCCTGCCTGTTGCAATGGTGAAGGGAGGTGTTCGTTTTCTTTCTTTTCTTTCTTTTCTTTTCTTTTTTTTATTTTTTGGTTTTTGGTTTTGGGCCACATCCAGTGACGCTCAGGGGTTACTCCTGGCTATGCACTCAGAAATTGCTCCTGGCTTGGGGGACCACATGGGTCCATCCTAGGTTAGCACATGCAAGGCAAATACCCTACCACTTGTGCCACCACTCTGCCCCCAACATGTTTGTAATCATGTAAATAAATCATGTAAATAAAAATATTGATTTTAAAAAAAGAATAAAGCAAAGACCACATGGTCTCATTCAGGCATGCGATAGAAAGAAACTAAACAAACAGCAGGAAACAAATACAAACTCTTGAATATAACAATGAAGAGGTCGTTATCAGAAAGCCAGGGATCAAGGGGTGAGTTCACTGTGTAAGTGGGATCAATTGTGGGCTGGGGAGATAGTACAGGAACAGAGGTACTGCTTTGCATGTGGCCAACATTGGTTTACTCTCCAGCACCATATAAGGTCACCTAACTACTGCCAGGATTTATCTCCCAAGCACAGAGCCCAGGATAAGTCTTGGACACTGCCACGAGTAGCAAAAGTATAAGGAAGAGTAGTCAGTAGTATTTAGAGGATGGAAATCATACTAACATTATACTAAAACTAAAATATATTCTAGTTGATGTATACAGACATGAATAATTCTGGACATCTCAAGTATTTACAATGTTATAAGTTAAAGTAACTTCAATAAAACAAAAATGTAGGGATTGGAGAGATAGCACAGCTGGTAGAACATGTGTCCTACACATGGCTGACCCAGGTTCAATTCCTATATGGTTCCCCCATGCTGCCAGGAGTATTTTCTGAGTGCAGAGCCAGGAGTAACCCCTGCAGGTCGCAGGATGTGGCCCAAAAACAAACAAAAAAAAAAAAAAAACAGGGCCCGGAGAGATAGCACAGCAGCGTTTGCCTTGCAAGCAGCCGATCCAGGACCAAAGGTGGTTGGTTCGAATCCCGGTGTCCCATATGGTCCCCCGTGCCTGCCAGGAGCTATTTCTGAGCAGACAGCCAGGAGTAACCCCTGAGCATGGCCGGGTGTGGCCCAAAAACAAAAAAAAAAAAAAAAAATGTTAATGATCTACTTGAAGAATAAAGGTGAAAGTACAAGTAAGACTTCATGAGGAACCAGCTGAACTCGCCTATACTCATGTCCTACATAATGTCTATTCTCATTGTTACCACTCGAACCTCAGGCTCCTCATGTGAAAATCAGAATAACAATCCAGAAGACTAGCAGAGAGCAAAACAGGTTCTCTAAAAAGAGTCAGGAAACACTCGTCACCACAGGTTTACTGCATAAACAGACTGGAGTCTTTTCTCTAGGAGGAGAATGAACTGGTGCATGATTCTGGAAAGCTCTGGGAGAGACCTCAGCTCCGCCTTCCGAGATTCCAGACCAGCCTCCAAATTCCCACCTTGACTTTTTCAAATAGGCCCCCTGGAAGACCTTGCTGGAAAAATACAGCTTCATGGATCTCACTGATGGCTCTTTACTCCATGTGTGCCAGACTGTGGGACGTCTCCCTCTCTACCTTGCAAAATATTCCAACCAAGATCTCTAACTTCCATCACAATCCAGGATTGGGGGGAGACAGCTTAAGGCTCTGGGTTTTCCTGCCAGAAATGCACAAGGCCGTGTTTCGTCCCTTTACTGCACTACTTCCAGGAAGCCACCAGGAGGCGCCCTGAAGGACCCTGAGCACAACCTAGGGGACTTGGTAGCCTTAGCGCTCCCGGGTCCAGGCAGCCCCAGCACTGAACCTTCTTCCAGCCTGTTTGGCTGAGTGGGCCCTGAGGTTCCCTGTATACCTACCAAGGATAATGAATCCTTTCTATTGGGACTGTGGCATCCTGAGACCGTCCAGGCCTGTCCAGGGAATCGAGGTGACTTCTCACTGCCCCAAGATAGAGTATTTTTGCCAAAGCAAGCTGCCAATCCATGCCCACAATTCCAAGAATAAAATTATATATATATATATATATATATATATATATATATATATATATATATATATATATATATATACATCACTTCACCTCTCTCCTCCCTAAAATTTGCCTTCACAGCTCTCAGTAGTTTATAAAAACTTTTTTTTTCACTTAAGGAGTCATTTTTCTCTTTTTTTACATGTATACTTGTCTGCTGCTGTTCTGGAACACCTGAGCTGTTGAGCTGAAAGTCTTACCTACCACTTTTTGTTTTGTTTTGTTTTTTTGTTTTGGGCCACACCCGGCAGTGCTCAGGGCTTACTCCTGGCTGTCTGCTCAGAAATAGCTCCTGGCAGGCATGGGGGACCATATGGGACACTGGGATTCGAACCAACCATCTTTGGTCTTGGATCGGCTGCTTGCAAGGCAAATGCCACTGTGCTATCTCTCCAGGCCCTTTACCTACCACTTTTTTAGGGGAGGGGCAGGGGGTTTGTTTGGTCGATCCTGGTGGTGTTCAGGGGTTAGTCCTGGCTCTACAATCAGGAATCACTCCTGGCATTGCTCAGGGAACCATATGGGATGCCAGGAATCAAACCCAAGTCATCCATGGGCAAGGCAAGGCCTTAACCACTGCTCTGGCTCATACCTACCTCACTTTAATTCTGCTTTAATATAGTTTATTACCTAGTCTTTAAGTAACATTTTAAAGACTAATTTGATTTCCTTTTAACTTTGGAACCCAACTTTCTCATGAATGGATGAATCCATCGCAAATCCTTAATGGCAGGTTTGGTTTGGTTTGGTTTAGTTTTCCAGAAAAGCTTGGCTTTATATTCTCTAGTAGAATTTTGTAGATTCTTGGGAAGAAATTGGCACCTGAAACGTTGGGCTCTGTTCCTGGGATCACTGGAAAGGTTATTTTTGACAAGGCCTTTGAAATGATATTAATCATCGAATTGCCTTAGGATTAGACAATGCCTTTTCCATAGAGAGGAAAAATAAAATTGAACATATCACTTATGCAACTCCCTCCATGCATGCAATAAAGATAGAGAAGCAAAGAGAGAAAGAGAGGAAAAATAAATTTCCCAAGAGTCCAGAATTACCTGGTGGAAAAGTTAAAAATAAATAAAGGAAGGCAAATTTCTAGGGCTGTGCTTCAAGGCCTGTCCAACTGCACATACACACAGACACACACACCTCTCGGGGGCCCACTATCTCATCCCTCCTGCACACAGGTTATGGTTCAGCCCTCCTAGGGTGATATAAGGGCCTATTGAAGTCCGGACCTATCAAAGTGTTCATTCTCAAAACTCTTAAGTCCGCACAACAAAAGGAAAGAGAGAGAGAAGTGCGTGCTTAAACCCTATCACCAGTTGATTACTTGAAGATTCTGGTACACACAGAAAACTGTTCAAGGCGCTGAAGTGCTTTCCCCTCGGTGAAGAACAATTGGGAATGGAGGAAACCATGAAGAATTGCTCACAAAGAGAAGCCGCCCTGCACTGTGGGGAAGGATGTGAAGGGCCTGCTCACAAGTCACCCCCAGAAGCCCCACCAGCAGGGACACAAAAGGAAACCTCAAAACTGAAGGCACCCGGATAATCCAGGCCTCCCCTCACAACCCCAAATGCTGGACTCCATATGTCTATTCTTTCCGTGAAGCCCTAATTAAAAAAAAAAAAAAAGAGGAGGGAAAAAAAAAAAACTTCTTACTTTTGTATTATCTAGGAAATAGCTTGTGGAAATAACACGAAAGAAAACTAGATAACACGGTTTTAAATCCCAGCTTTGTCAATAACGGTTCTAAACAAATTGGACATGTTTTTTTTCCTCTCTCTACAAATTTCAAAATTTGAAGATGGTCTAATATTGGGTTGGTTCAGAGCAGGGCTGGTCTCTTCTGAAGCAACAAAGGTCTTGGTGAATGGTCATGTCTGGTTTCTCAAGACTGTTCTTGGCTTAAATCCAACTCTAGCCTGCCAGGAAGCAATTGAAAAGCAAAATGTTCACAGAGTGTAGTTTCTTAGGGGGGGGATTGGGGAGGACCTATGACCAAGTCCTTGAGATCAGTGAGATCAGTGAGTGAGAAAACCATTTGTGTGCCTAAGTAGAAATAAAAGGAAGGAGAGAACAGCCCTAGATTCTAGAATTGGCAAAGTCAGAAGAAGCAAGATCACATCAGCCCAGCAGGTGAGAGGCCTGTGTTGGCAGTTTCATTCTCTTCCTCCACATGCTGGTGGAGAAGCAGCAATTTTATAAGCTCCGGCACCAAACTTTCCCAGCACTGTGGTTGCTTGGCTTCCACAGACCCGCTGCTCAGTCTTCCTGCTTTCCTCACTGCCCACACCATTCTGATTCCTTTATGACTCTTTCATCTCAGCCTCTGTGGACTGGGGGAGAGGAATGCACTATTCAAGGACATCATCAACATCAATATGTACCCCCCAGGGACTAAAAAGGCAGGACCAAAAAGAAGGCAAGAGGGCTTGAGTTCCACATGTTTGATCCTCAGCATCATCTTTTATGTCCCCTGAGCACCACCAGGAGTGATCCCTGAGTGCAGAGCCAGGAGTAATCCCTGAGCACTGCTAAATGTGATGAAGAAAAACAGATATGTCGTGATCCAGGATTGAATAACAGATATAGGGGTGCTACTCAATGGTAGAGCACTTCCCTTGCTCGAATAAGGTCTTGAGTTCCATTCCTGGCATTGTGTGATCACTTGAGCACCTCTGGAAGAGACCACACACACACACACACACACATACGCCAAGCTGGGAATGGTCCCAAGCACTGCCAGGTGAGGCCCAAATGCAAACACAACAATTTGAATGATTATTTCACCATCCAAACACCTTCATAATACAAATATCTAATCACCAAACTTGCTTTTCCATCTGGCAACAAATTCTAGTAAGTGGAAGCTTTGTCCTTCAAATTCCAATGCTACAAATCTTTCTGTCCTTATCGGCTCTCCTATCACATCCTAATTCACTCAAGAAGATCATGAATCTAACGGGTCACATTACCTCTTCTGTGCCTACCTTAAAGTAAAAACCATCCACCTCTTTCTAGAATTACTATCACAGCCTAACTTTTCTCCCTACTTCCTCCTTCCAATCTGTTTTCAAGGGAAAACAGAGGCAGATTCCTTTAAAACAGATGTCAGATAAAATAAAGTCATGAAATTTGCTTATACATATATGAATATGAAGAGTATTATGCTGAGTGAAATGAGTCAGAGGTAAGGGGAGAGACATAGAATGAACATACTCATTCATTATATATATACATATATATATATAAACAAGGTAATATAGAATAATTCCCAAAGTCAATAAAGACGAGGGCCAGGAGGACCCATACATGGGAGAGTGCAGTTAGGGCAGAGAAGGTATCACCCTGACAATGAGAGTTGGGAATGATCACTCTAAACAAATACTGGGTGCTAAAAGGAGAGAATGTGATATGCATGATACTCCTTCAGTAGAAATATTGCAAACCACAGTGAATAAAAGAAGAAGGAAGAGAGAGAGAGAAATGTCTGCCTCAGAGGTAGCCAGGCGAGAGGGCAAAAATAAAACTGAGGATATTGATGGTAGGAAACATGCACCGGTCAAGTGTATTGGACATGGTAGGACTGAAACTCAACCTTGAACAACTTTGTAACTGTGGTGATTCAATTAAAGAATTTATTTTATTTTTAAGAAAATGAAATAGCTCAGAGATTGTCATTGGCTCAGACTCAATGTCTTAGAGTGGTTTATTTAAGGAAGTTATCTCTTCTCTTCTGTGTCTCTTCTCTTTTTTTCTCTCTTCTCTTCTTTCTCTCATCTTTTCTCTTTCTCCTCTCTTTCCTCTTTCTCTCTTATTTGTTCAGTCCTTCCCATCTCCTGACCAAGAACAGTCTTGCCTCATTTCCTCTTTTTTTAATTGTGGCTCAAATGTCACCTTCTGTTGTCAGTTTTCTTCCCTAGGGTGTCCCTAGGAGAGACCCTAGGAGAGTCTCTGGCCCATCACAAACTTCCATTTTATGTTAAAAAAAAAAGTCAACACACAGAAAGATAAAACACCAACACCATCCTCCTAGGGGATGTCAGAAGACATTGACCTATGAGGTACCTCAGACCAATATCTCATGATGGGGTGACATGCCAAGGCAAGAGAGCTGGACCGAAACATCACCACGTGTCTACATGTTACCAGAGTCAAGTCCCATTACTCACCACATGAAAACCAACACTCAAGAGACAAGGGGGTATGCAAGAAATAGAGGTTTATTCAGGAGCAGGCAACTTGAAAAAATGGCAGCCTTGTCCCAGGGAAAAAAACTCAAAACTTTCAGGTAAGCTAAATGTTGGAAAAATAAGTCAGAAGAAATGTGTGGGTGGTGTGTCATGGGGAGCAAGAAGAGAAGCTTCAGAAATCCTTTAGGGAAGCTATTTTTGCTTTTCCCCACCCAAGGATGACTTCCTGTGCTTGACGTGCTTCAGGAAGCTTTGCTGAGAATCTGTTGCATGTGTCCCCTAACACCAACACCTCCATCTTTATCCAGATCTCATTCCCAATCAAAACACAATACATGAGAACTTCATTTAGGAACTGAAGATGGGCAAGAGCCAAGGAGGGGTGAAAGGTTATAAGAAATACACATGAGGGCCCGGAGAGATAGCACAGTGGCATTTGCCTTGCAAGCAGCCATCCAGGACCAAAGGTGGTTGGTTCAAATCCCGGTGCCCCATATGGTCCCCCATGCATGCCAGGAGCTATTTCTGAGCAGACAGCCAGGAGTGACCCCTGAGCAACGCCGGGTCCGGGAGTGGCCCAAAAACCAAAAAAAAAAAAAAAAGAAAGAAATACCCATGAGGGGCAGGACAGATAGCATAGAGGTGAGATGTTTGCCTTTCATGCAGAAGGTCATTGGTTCAAATCCCGGCATCCCATATGGTCCCCCGTGCCTGCCAGGAGCTATTTCTGAGCAGACAGCCAGGAGTAACCCCTGAGCACTGCTGGGTGTGACCCAAAAACCAAAAGAAAAAAGAGAAATACACATGGGGGAACAAGATGGCATCTGTAATGCTTTCTTATGGGATCAAGCCAGAAAAAGCAACCCTGTGCTTTTTCTAGACATCAAGTCATCATACCCACACATATACATGCAACTTACGCACAAAGAGATTTGCCATCATAAATAAATATCTATGTGTGGACATGCATTGACTATATAACTGATTTCTAAAAATCATAAAGGAACAACTTACCCTGACTGTCCCTACCGTGACAGGCAAGAGGCCCATTAGTCTCTGTTTCTTTATGAATCCAAAAGAGGGGTTTTAGTCAACAAACCCTGGAAATCTCATTGCCCTTCCCAGACTTAAGAATAAAATACCAGGGCTGGAGAGATAGCATGGAGGCAAGGTGTTTGCCTTGCATTCAGAAGGATGGTGGTTCGCATCCCGGCATCCCATATGGTTCCCCGAGCCTGCCAGGAGCAATTCTGAGCATAGAGCCAGGAGTAACCCCTGAGTGCTGCCAGATGTGACCCAAAATAAATAAATAAATAAATAATAAATAAAATATCTATTTTTTATCCCATCACTGGCTTTTGAGTTTGTTGTCAAAAAAAACACTTGTACCCCTTAATAAGTATCCTTCTTTGGCTCACCCTACATTGGACTCAGCAAACCAACTACTAATAACATTTTCTACATTGTTTTCTCTCAACACTAGAAAAATTGTTCTGCATCAGATTTCAAGAGTCCCTATACCTGTGTTTTAAGATGTTTTCTCAAATTGCCCTGAATTCAGTTTTGGTTTGGATTTTGGTTCCACACCTACCAGTGCTCAGGAGTTACTCCTGGCAGTGATCGGGGGACCATATGGGATGCTGAGGATCAAACCCAGGTCAGCCACATGCAAGGCAAGTGTTCTCCTCACTGTGCTATCACTCTGGCCCCTAGAAGACTTATTTTTAAATAAGTCTTATTTTCTGAAATATTTTCCTATATGCCATGACACACAAAAAGAAAAAGAAAAATTACTCGGGGGAGGAAATGCAGCATTTGGAAAACATCCAACACATAAGAAGTCAAACTCCAGAGTCCCAGAAGGAGACAGCAAAAATGGCTCTGTACTCAGGGAACCCTCCTAGCAGTGCTCGAGAGGATATAGGGATGCTCAGGATTGAGCCCAGGTCAGCTGTGTACAAGGCAAGAGCCCTGCATGCTGGACTCTCTCTTCAGCCCCACCCTGCACTCATTTTAAGATGAGATTTTCATTTTGGAAATCATATTGCTGTTCCAGGAAAACTAAATCCTCTTAGAAATCATATGTCAACAATCTGAATACCATCCCAGCTAAATGTGCCCACCCTGGGAAAATAAGCAGGACACTGCCTCCTAGAACTTAGAGAAACTGCTGCCAGCCACTCATCGATGGCAGACTCCGATAGACAGGCACTTAACAGTTCTGCCAAGATTTCAATTTCCAATCTTTTTTTTTTTAACTAATGGACTCCTTCACAATAAACTAGGGAACAGAATTCAGAACTAAAAGAACATTTTAGTCACGCCTTCTCTGGTTATTCAAATAGATGCTTCCTCCCCCCCCCCCCCCATATTGCCATCTCCAGATATGTTTTAGTTTAACGTACTGGGCTATCAGTTCATCTAAACTCAAGTGCATGTTTCATTAGTTAGGACGGTTCCTGGAGATGTCCCAGCTTCATTTAGCGTTAACCACCCAAGCAGACCATGCCAGCATCCATCCAGGTAGACCGCCCATCCTGAATATAAATCCCCCTTTCCAGATTGTTTTCCTCTGTGCTGGAAATCAGTGACCTAGAAATGTACAGTCATTGCAAACAAGCTGAGGTAAGCAAGCCTCGCCTGCGCCCTGCTGTTATTCTGGTAGCAGGTTTCCCCATACATTTAGTAACTCAGAAGAAAGGGGGGGGGGTCCAAGTGCAGGGCTCCATCAATCCAGATCAGTGCCCTGGTGTGAAGGGGAGCCATGCTGCTCAAAATGAGGCTCATTTGGGTGGGGGAAGCCAAACTTGGCATCTACCTGAACCACATCAGGAAAACCACCTTCCTTTCACTAGTCTGGGGAAAGGACCCCATTCAACTCTCTCGGTAGAACTAGTGGGATGATTTTATTCTGATACACTGTCCTGGAGTTTCTATCTCTAAAGCTCAAACATTTTCTTTTTATGTGCACTCATGCACTGCAGACTGCACAATCTGTGTAACCCTCTGTCATACCAGGGTTATGGCAGCTAACCTTTGAGACGGCATCTATAGAGTTCAGCCATGTTTGGAGAGGCAAACCCATTCCGATGGTAAACAGCAATGGAGACATTCACCTCCTATATAAGCTACTGAGATTCTCATAATGCTTTATTTCCATTTGACTATTCTGATTCATTTATTTTACATATCAAACATACACTGTTCTGGCTGTTTTTCTCTGACAGCTGGAAGGAAATTAACATACAAGTTACTATAATATTTCATGGGTATCTCTCTCCCCTCTCTACTTCTCTCTTTCTCCTGAGATAAACCTATCACCCATGATTTTTTTCACATGGCTTGTCTTTTTTTGTTTTAGAAGCAATAGTTTCCAGTAATAGACTGCAACTTTTGTTTGTTTGGGGGCCATACTCAGTGAAATTCAGGGTATGGCCCCAAAAAATATAAAAAGAAAAGACACAAAAAGTAAGTTAAACAATTAACTGTTCCCTGCAAACAATAATACATAAACTTTTATCCCATTCCACTTCATTCATAACCCTGTTTCTTTTGTTTGTGTTTGTTGTTGTTGTTGTTTTTGGGTCACACCCAGCATCGCTCAGGGGTTACTCCTGGCTCTATGCTCAGAAATTGTTCCTGGCAGGCTTGGGGGACCATATGGGATGCCGGGATTCAAACCATGGCCCTTCTACATGCAAGGCAAATGCCCTATCTCCATGCTATCTCTCCGGCCCCTCATAACCCTATTTCATTGAGATGATTATGAGTGATTTTCCAAATATTTTTGGTAAGAAATAGGCACATTAACCCTACCAGCAAACTGACAAATTTGGGGGCTGTGAATGTGCCTGGAATGTTTAGAAAACTCTTTACATTTTAATGTATTTCACTAATGCGGGTCCTAGATAAATCTCCCTAGAGATGAGTCTAGGACAGAGAATTAAGAAGAAGTGCCCTTGACGATTGAGAGAACAGGAAAGATAAGCAGGATAGTGTTTAATGGAAACAGATGTGGGTGTAATCCCTTTAGGAAGAAAAAAAAATAGCTGCAGAAAGAGCAGAGAGGGGGGCATGGTTTTAAATACAGATGATGAGAAATATAACTGGTGGAGCTTTGTACATTTAAGCTAGGAAAGAGTCCATGACTCGGACTTTGGTCTAATTCACAGCCCAACATCTGATGCATTACATGGGGAACTTTACAAAAAGCCATGGCAAGAAGCATACTATGTAACTGGTAAGAAAAATTAGGAGTTTCTGAATGTGACAATGAAATGTTAAAATAAAGGATGTATCGGCCTAGTATAGCTATATGTAAACCATCCACATAATCATGAATAACACTGGTTTGCCCATCTCCAATTTAAGACAAGAAACTTGTTGTTGTTGTTGTTGTTGTTGTTGTTATGACAGAAGGATTTGAGACAATCATAAAGAAAACTTACTGGCTGGAGGTTGGGTATTAAAATGTTAAGGGAACGGGCACAAAAGATAGTGAACCAATAGGGCATTTGCTTTGTACTCAGCTGACCCAATGTGATCCCTGGCATCCCATATGGTCCCCTGACTCCACTAGGAGTCATATCTAAGTGCAGAGCTGTGAGTAATCCCTGAGCACTACCATATGTGGCCCAAAAATCAGAAAATAACTTATGTTCATGGAACTAATAGAAGTCTGCCAACTCCTTTTTCTTATTTAATGACTACATATAATTCTATAAAGTTTGGCATAGCTTCCAGGAATATAATTCCATGTTGAGAGTTATAATCCCACCAATAATTAATAAATGAGGACTGGTACATGATAAGAGAATATTGGAGAAAGTTGGTCAAAAAATAAATCTCTCCCAGACCCATAGCCAGAACATTTCCTCACTGATCTCAGAGATTATGGCCCTTCCTTCTATACCATGTTTCCTTTGATCTGAGACTATGTGACTCAAGTCCCTTACTCTGATGTTTAAGGAAAAAGAGGAGCAGAAATGCTCTTGAGGAAAGACTCTACCAGGAAAGAATTCTGAAGCAGAGGTTATGTGGCTCTTCTCTGCTAAAAATAAAGATGGAAAGTAATGATCTCATCTCCAAGCTAAATCATGTTACTGAGGGTTCCAAGAAGATCACAGGAACCAACTAATTTCAGTGATTTTATTATTCCAAGACTCTGATGTCTTTAAATGTCTATGCATCAAGTGAGGTTAAGTAAACATTCTATACCTATAAGTTTATTTTACATAGCGGCAAATAGGTTTCACCTAAAAAGAAACCACAAAGGTAGAACATATGGGTTAAGACACCTGACTTGAGTATGGCCATATATGGTCCCAAAAGTACAGCCAGGGGTCTTTCCTGAGCACAGAGCCAGGAGTAGCCATCCTGAGAATCAAGTGTGATTCAAAACACACATCAAAAAAAAAAATTCCCCCACAAATAAAGCAGCATAAAAACAGAAAGATAATACTGAGCATATTTGCTCAGCCAACCCAGGTTCAATCTCTAGCACCTCATATGGTCTCCTGAGCCCTTCCAGGAGTGACCCTGAGCACAGAGTCAGGAGTAAGCACTAAGCACTGCCAGAAATGTCCTCCACAAAAAAGAACTTACTAAAAGAACTCTACTTTAATAATAGTATAATTTACTGCTAACTAATAACTATTTTAAAATATACTTTGATAACCTTTGCATTGCCAACTTGTTAAAAAATAAACCACTCATCAAGTTAACAATTCATATATGCAGATTCAGAGTAACTCTCTATACATTATGGGCATTATCCTAATTATTATTGTCGTCATTATAAAGAGCAGACTGCTCTTCCCATCAGCATGCATGTCTGGAGTGGCAGGGTCTGGGCAAGAAGCAGTTCATCCAGGGAAAGGAAGGTAAAGGCACCAACAGACCCAGGAGCAAAAGATGCAGGAGGAGATAAAAGCCAAGGCCTGCAGGGAAGGGCCGCCTGTCCAGAGGCTGCAGATGAAGACACCAGGAAAAAAAGTGAGCCTTTCTTGTATCTTTGTTCCATTCCTGCTTAAAAACCTCATTTCTGTACTTGGCCTCTAGGGCCAAAAGTAGCTAGAAGGAAATGTTGGCAGAAGCCTGCTGTACATTAAAAAATGAATTTTTGTTTAAAAACTTTTATTCATTAGGTAGTTCATCCTCTCTTTGGTTCCTACTCCACCATTTCTACCACAACTGTGAGGTCAACTCGAGAAGCTGTCCAAAGTGCACTCTTTAAATATTTGTTTAGGAAGAGGAGGAAGAGATGAAGGAAGAGGAGAAGAGGAGGAGGAAGAAGAGTAAAAGGAGAGAAGGAAGAAGAAGAAGAGGAGGAGGATGGGCCCAGAGAGATAGCACAGCGGTGTTTGCCTTGCAAGCAGCCGATCCAGAACCTAAGGTGGTTGGTTCGAATCCCGGTGTCCCATATGGTCCCCCGTGCCTGCCAGGAGCTATTTCTGAGCAGACAGCCAGGAGTAACCCCTGAGCAATGCTGGGTGTGGCCCAAAAACCAAAAAAAAAAAAAAAAAAGGAGAAGAGGAGGAGGAGGAAGAAGATGAGAAAAAGGAGAAGGAAGAAGAAGAAGAAGAAGAAGAAGAAGAAGAAGAAGAAGAAGAAGAAGAAGAAGAAGAAGAAGAAGAAGAAGAAGAAGAAGAAAGAGTTCAGACACTATTTCAACATCATTATAAAATCTTGTGCAAAAACTTTTATCCACATTTTGAAATAGTTATAGTGGATAGTATCTATTATAATAAAGTAATGCCAGTATCTAGGGAAGCTCAAACTAGGCAAAAAAAAAAAAAAAACCTTTTCTAGAATCTGTAATAATACAGATAATTTCTCACATTAAAAAATTTTACAAGGGGCCGGGCGGTGGCGCTAAAGGTAAGGTGCCTGCCTTGCCTGCGCTAGCCTTGGATGGACAGCAGTTCGATCCCCCGGTGTCCCATATGGTCCCCCAAGCCAGGAGCAACTTCTGAGCACATAGCCAGGAGTAACCCCTGAGCGTTACCGGGTGTGGCCCAAAAACCAAAAAAAAAAAAAAATTTTTACAAGTTTTTTAAGTTGTTTTGAATGAGTGCATATGTCACAGAGCAGTTGTATGCAACCAGGTAGCAGTGCGGGTGTTGTGTCATTTGCTTTGTCCAGAGGGATGGGAGTGGGGATAGAAGGGTTCTTCTATGGAGACACATTCTCAAACCAAACTTGCAGCTGCAGGAAAGAAGAAACTATCAGTCTAAGGAGACACTAGCTTAGAAGCTAATGGTATCTCAGACAAGGCTGAGAGCAATAGCACAATGAGGTGGGTGCCAGATTCAGCTGGCATTCCATATGGTTCCTGAGCACCACCAGGAGTGATTCCTGAGTGCAGAAACAAGATATACCCCTAAACACCACCGGGTATAACCCCAAAATAAAAATAATTAAAATTAAATAAAGTAATATTGCATTTCTCAATGGGCTGATCACAAGCTTTGTGTGTGGGAAATGTAGGTTTGATCTCCTGCACCATATAGTCTCCTGAGCACTTTTCCAGAGTTAAGTCCTAAGCTTAAAATTAAGCAGTCAAGTGCAGTGCAGCAAAAAACAATAATGAAATGTTTTAAAAGAGAGAAAAAGATCATGTATGCACATTTTGGAATCCTTCTGCCCTTGACTTCAACCCTTGACTATACCTGCAATCTATGTGTCTTACATGCCTCCCACCCAGGGTCAATCCCAGGCATCTCTATGATCCCCAGAACACCACGATGAGTGATTTCCTGACTGCAGAGCCATGAGCATCACAATCTATGCATCTGTTCCAGATGCACCTCTTTTCCCCTCTTCTTCCTCTTCCTTCTCTTTTCCTCCTCTTCCACTTTTCCCCTTTCCCTCATTCTTTTTTTCCTTCCCCCTTCCCTCCCTGTTTCCCTTTTTTCCTTCTTTCTTCCTTCCTTCCTCCCCCCCCCTCCTTGACTTCCTTCCTTCCTCCTTCCTCTTCATTTCCCTCAGAGCCTCACTCCCAGAACAAGGGCTGTGCGGAACTGACAGGCCTAATTCATATTCCCCACAACAGCGTGTGGGAAAGTGGCCGAAATGATTGATACTTATTAAATATCTGCCGTGGTCTTTAGAAATCACCAAGGAAAATATCACACACAGAACTATCATCAAATATTTCAAGTTAGCAGTTACAAGTTACAGACTTCAGATCAGAGCCGATTTTCTCTTCCCAAGGAGCCGCCTCAGTCAGGCTCCCTAATTCTCATTCCTCTGCCTGCCGGGGTCACGCTGCTCTTAACAAGCTGCCCTGGCCAAGAGGGAAGGGACCTTTGCTTCGGGCTCCTTCCTGCGGGCCTCACTCACTCTCTTTCCCAGCTCCATGGAGAGCTCAGTGAGCACCGTGTTGCTAAGCAACTCCAGAAAGATTTTTGAGTCTTCTTCTTAATGCAACTAACTAATTAATTCTGAGAGGCCTCCTGGACCCCATGGACATCTCCTGCCCACCTAAAGCAAGAGTAACCTCCCATACAGCAAAAGGGAGACCTTCACAGATGGAGCGGTCAGACACTGTTTACAGGACAAGGCAAGAGAGAAAGAGAGGAGGACAGAAGGAAGAGAGAGAAGAGAGAGTGGAGAAGGGGAGAGAGATGAGTGAGAAGAGAGAGAGGAGAGGAGAGTGAGAAAGAAAGAGAGAGCATTAGCACAGTGGGTAGGTGCTTTCCTTGCAAGCAGCTGACCTGAGTTTAATCTCCAGCATCCCATATGGTCCCTGAAGCTCACCAGGAGTGTGATCCCTGAGCAGAGTCAGAAATAACTTCTGGCTATTTGAGGTGTGCCTATCCCCAATAAAAAAAAGGGGGGGAGAGAGGAGAGGTGGTGCAAGGAGTAAGGTGTCTGCCTTGCACGCCCTAGCCTAGGACGGACCGCAGTTGGATCCCCCAAGCTAGGAGTGATTTCTGAGCGCATAGCCAGAAGTAACCCCTGAGCATCACCGGATGTGGCCAAAAAAAAAGAGGGAGAGAGAAAAGAGAGCCATACAGGTAAGGGGGAAAGTAAACACCCTTTCAGGTCCTTCAAACCACAGGATCCCCTGCACTGAAGTCATCCCTAAATTGGAATTTATAAGCAGCAGCCATCATCATCCTTAACACAGGCAGGAAAATGTGTGAGCATTTCCAGACCCCAAAACTACCTATTAACACAGTACTGTAGCTATACACACAGAACTCACACCCTGCTTTTCCCAAAACAGAGACTTTGCCCTAGCTTTCTCTTCTCTTCACCCACTTCTTTTGAGATGTAAAGACCCACTACTTGATTGGAATGAGCTAAGTACTTTTGTTTGTTAATTATATCTGCCAGACACACACACACACACACACACACACACACACACACACCACGGACTGAGTCTGACGGTCAGTGCTCAGTCCACAAGACTGGAAGTCCTTAACCCCATGCTTTTCTCCCTTATGGCTGACTTGTTTTCTTTTTTCATTTGTTTTGTTTTGTTTTTTGGCAACACCCAGTGACACTGAGGGGTTACTCCTGACTATGAGCTCAGAAATCTCACCTGACTTGGGGGATCATATGGGTCACCCGGGATCTCAGTCCTGGTCAGCAGTGTGCAAGGCAAACACCCTATAGCCCCACTATCGATCCAGCCCCGCTTGACTTGTTTTCTTAATTCTTGCTTTAGACCCATTCACCAGGGGTCTAATATGGCAAGTGGAACCTTCACACAGGACAAAACCAGGTGTAAAATATAAACCCCTGCAAGCACAGAGGAAAGACAGGAATATTATGGCCAACACTTTACCTGCATAAAGTCACCTCTGGGTAGGATTCTGGGCCCTCCATGCTCACTGTCTTGTAGTGGGGAGCTCTGAGCTGGGTGCAAGCACCCTGGGGTGGGGTGTATGCTGCCTGGAGTATATGCCTGCTGCAGAGCGAGCACCATCTTCCCATTCAGCCATTTGTGGTAGAAGCACAAGCCCTCGAGAGCTCCCTGGATGAAACAGAAAAGTTGTGTTTTAGGGGAACTTGCAAAAAAGGGGGGAACAACAGTAGCCTCAACTGAAATTTGAGATCCAGTAAGCGCTGAATCCTGCAAATATTGTCTCTGCAGAAAGAGCATCTGGTCAGAACTCAGCACCCAGTTGTTTGAGCCATTTTCCCAGAAATTCTGGCCTTTGACCCTTCTCCAAGCATCCCACCACCTCTCCCAGTGCCCATCACTCTCCTCAACCATTTTAATCAGCCTCGCTGATTTAAAAAAATATATAAAAAGTAGACTAGATTGTTCTAGTCTCTGTGAGCAGTCAGAGAGAGATCACCATCATTTTCTGCATCAATTTTACCCACTTAGGGGCCCCTCTCGTTCTTTTGTGTGGCTCCAATTTTCCACCTGCTATCATTTCTATTTCACCCGAACAACTTCCTTTAGCATCTCCTTTACTGCCCATCTGCCACTGACAAATCCTCTATGGATCTGTCTGGAAAAGCCTTTACTGCACCGTTACTTTTGAATGATATTTTTGGTGGCTTTAAAATTCAAAATCAAAAGGGTTTCCTACTCTTCTTTTAGCACTGAGAAGATTTAATTCCATTGTCCCCTGACTTACATAGTTACTAGGAGACAACGGAAATTATTATTATCTCTACTGTCCAATATGTAAAGTATTTTTTATCTCTGGTTGCTTCAAAGACATTTTTAAATCACCAGTTGGGGGGAATTATTATGATGGGGGGGCTGGTTCCATTGTTTTCTCTTTGTATATTTATCCTGCTTGTTTAGGTTCATTAGCATTTTTAGGTCCATGGACTATATAGAGTTCATTAATTTTGGAAAACTCTTTCGCTATTATTTATTCAGCAATTCTAATCCCATGTTTCTGGAACACCAATTAAATGTGAATTATGTGATTTGATAATTGCTCCACAACTCACTGGGCCTCTGTCCTTCTTTATTTACACATGGACCTTTTTTTTGTTTTGTTTTGTTTTGTTTTTGTTTTTTAGGTCACACCCAGCAGCACTCAGGGGTTACTCCTGGCTCTACACTCAGAAATGACTCCTGGCAGGCTCAGGAAATCATATGGGATGCTGGGATTCGAACCAATGACCTTCTGCATGCAAGGCAAATGCTCCACCTCCATGCTATCTTTTCAGCCTCACATGGACCTTTTTTTATGAGTGACATTTTATATCATCTATTTTTGCATATCTACAGAAGTTCTCTGATCTTTCCTTTTTCTCATTATTTTTATTATATCACTTCAATTTACCAAGCTGTTCATAATACAGTTGTTTCAGGTATTAAATGTCAAAGCACAAGTATGACCTTCCCTCCAGCAATGTCCCTAGTTTTCCACCCACCACCCCAAACAGCCTCCTTAGTAGGCATAAATAAATTAACTTCATATTGTCTGGGTACAAGACAAAAGCAAATAGAATTATCAAAACTCAGATCAATAAAAGCCAATTGGCAACCACTGTTATATCTCACAATAGCATTACTAAAGTCAGTGTCTGAGGATTTGCTGGTTGGTTGAGCCTTCTGTGTTGTTTCACTCATTGATCTCGATGGTCTTCTATGCAACTTTCCCAACAGATTTGCTGTGATTCTACTGAACTGACAGTACTACAGAATCTGGAAGTGTCACACAGAGGCATATGTGGTCCCCTGGTCCAGGATCTATGGAGCTGGGATGATTTGGTGGCTTGATAACTTACCAGGCTCAGTTGTAGAGATGGGCCATTTCTATTGGAGAGTGTCAATGTTGTCCATGTGCTGCCGTGTGTTCAGGCAGAAAAGGGGAATCTACTCCCCCCCCCATTCCTAAAAGGCCCCAAAGTTTTCCATCCAAACCAGTCTACCTGAAAAGATCTATTTTCAATGACTGCTATTAGTTCCAAAGAGTAAAATTTTTATTTCATATATTCATTGGTTCATATTTTACTTTTATAATTTTCTATTATCTTCCCAATTACTCTTAAGGGAAGATTTTAGACTTAAGGCTTTAAAATAACTGTTTTAAAGTGTTCGAACTAATTACAATCACTTTTTCTACTTTTAAATACTTGTCACTTACCTAGTTTTTCTTAGTTAGCTGTAATTATATATTTATAAATATATGATATGATACATTATGTCTAATCCTAACTTATTATTTTATTGGGATTTTTTTTAATTTGTGGGCTATACGTGGAGGTGCTGAGGGGTTACTCCTGCCTCTGTGCTCAGAAATTACTCTTGAAAGGCTTGAGAAAACATATGGGATGCCCTGGATCAAACCCAGGTCAGCTGCATGTAAGGCAAGTGCTCTACCTACTCTGTTATCATTCCAGCCACATTTTATTGTATATTCTTTTTTTTGTTTTAAGTTAACCTCAAATTTTATTTATTTTTTTTTAATGTTTTTTTTTAATTTTTTTTTTATTTAAACACGTTGATTACATACATGATTGTGTTTGGGTTTCAGTCATAAAAGGAACACCACCCATCACCAGTGCAACATTCCCATCACCCAAGTCCCAAATCTCCCTCCTCCCCCCCCAACCCCCGCCTGTACCCTAAACAGGCTCTACATTGTATATTCTTATTGACACATCTCATACCTTTCATTAGAGTTCAAGTGTTATGTTTTTGGATGTTGGGCTTTTGTCTTTCTGTAAAAAAAAAAAAGTGCTGAAGTTCAGATGAGTTTGTGTTTACGTTTTATTAAGGCTACATTGAAGCCACCTTTATTCCAAGTACTAGTTTGGAGTTACTCCAAATACCTACCATCTAGCTGAAGGGAACTTGGCTCCCAGCCCTCACGTGTCCCCTGACTTGCTCCTAGTACTGCCTCAACGGCATGCATTCTGCCTAGGGAAAAATGAGGTTTCCATGACAAATACCACACACCCACTTTCTGATTTCAACTTCATTTTCTGCAGTGTTTCTCTCCCTTCTCTAACACTACGCCCGAACATTCTATCAACTTCATCCTCTTCAAACTCAAAATCTCTGAAGTCTCCACTCAGCGGGATGCCACACTGCACTCAGATTGTCTTGCCAGTGCTGGGATCTAGGCACAAAGGCTCCTTTTAGCAGCATCCAGAGGACCTGTACAGTTCTCATCTCTTCCAATTTCTTTAAACAGCTGTTTCCTCTGTTTTTCTACATTTCTTATTTTTACAGCAAGAGAAGAAACCCAGTACCAGTGACTTCAATCTAGTGAGAAATAGAGAAGCTACACTTGCAGTGTGTAAAACATCAGAAAAACTTGAATAGGAACACCTGAATTATGAGGCTAAAGTTGACCTATTAGCCAACAAATGACAATAATGATAAATAGCATTTGGGTGCAAATTAATTTCAAGATGTCTCAGTAATGCAAGAGGCAGGATGGTAAGACTTGCTTGCAAAAAGTCCTAGTTCTCTGACTTTGACAACCGCATCTTAGCAGAACTTTTCCTGGCATCATAAAGAAAGATCTTGGGGGTTGACAACTACATGTCTGCAGCCATACTGTCATGACAGTATGCTTCAAAGACGGAGACACCCTGTATCTCTTAGGCCAAGGAAATTTTCTTTCTAATTTCCCCAAAGTTTACTATGCCAAAAGACAATGGGGAGGCCTATACTTTCATCATAAGTATAGACCTATATAACACAACCTCTTATCCTGTTTCTCCCCAAATGTAAAGTGATCTCCGGTATCAATTTCTCCCTTTTTCTTTGTTTTGTTTTCTTTTTTCTTTTCTTTTTGATTCTTGTTCGTTTCTTTTGTTTATTTGTTTGTATTGTTTTGTTTAGTTTTTGTTATTTGATTTGTTTTTGCTTCTTTTGGGTCACTCCTGGCGGCAATCGGAGGTTGCTCCTGGCTCTATGCTAGGATAACGCCCCGGGTGGGCACGGGGGACCATGGGGGATGCCGGGATTTGAGTCACCGTCCTTTTACAGGAAGGACAGACGCCTTGTCGCCATGCTATCTCTCCCGGCCCCACTTTATTCTTTTAATTACATCTTTTTTTTTTATAATTACGTCTTTTATTTAATCTTTTTTTATTTTTTTTATTTTTTAAAAGAAACTTTTATTCCTTAGATATGTGTGAGCATATATATTCTTAGTTTTTGTCAGGTGTCTGTTTTCTTTTCTCCCCACCCCCAAATCCACCAGCAATATAATGTAGCACCACTTCCTCCTGCAAAGACATATTAAACAAAGGGGAAATTGTAAGTGTAAAATAAGCTCTTATCTACTAGTGATAAGAACTCATACTTGTTTACAACACAGGGACATCTCCCACCCTGAACGTATGTCATGTGGAAACAACTTAGGCTCCAGGGAACTAGACACCTACCGTCCAGCTTTGACTCCTGGATCCCAGACATAGAAATGACAGAGTTCTCCACAACAGCTCCAGGAGCCAAAACCCCTCCAGGGCATTCACAATGCTGCTCTGACGCCACCATGCTCCAGTTCTAAATTGATAACCTGACAATGAGGAAATGGAAACAAATTGATCTAAGAGCAAGTTGTCCTTCCTCATCAGCTAATGATAAGACAAAATCAGAAAACATGTCACCCTTTGATCTGTGAAAAAGCCAACATCGCTATATACAGACAACTGGTTGTTACAACCAGGACTGGACAGTTCGCATTCAGGGACCAACAACAACAACAGCAACAAAAAGCTATAGCCTTGCTTTTGGTCTACGATTTGTTCAACAAACAAGATCTCCAATTCCAGAAGTCTGACTGAGACAACCGCAACTGAACGGGTCTTCCGGAAACATAACGAAAGACCTTATCCCAGGCTCCATCCTAGGAGCAACATAATGACCAAGACCACCAACTACAGAAGATGGATTAAAACGACACTGAAGAAGCATAACTGCTAGAACCACAAAGAAAAACTTCATCATAAGTTCCATTACTTGAATTGCACAGTCACCAAGATCTCTAGATACAGAGGTCTGATGTTACCATCCAAGACAAAGCAGAAGTCTTCCATACACCACAAAAGCACCAAGGGGAGAATAAATGATCATGCAAGGAGTCTATAGTTAATTCCATGACAGTATACTTCAGGGGTGGAGAAACCCTGTATCTCCTACCAGGGGTCCTCAAACTTTTTAAACAGGGGGCCAGTTCACTGTTCCTCAGACCATTGGAGGGTCTGACTATATTAAAAACAAAACTTATGAACGAATTCTTATGCACACTGCATATATCTTATTTTGCAATGAAGAAACAAAACAGATACAAATACAATATGTGGCACGTGGGCCATAGTTTGAGGATCTTTGACAGGCCAAGGAAATTCCCTCTACAATATCCCCAATAGTTACTGTGCCTATGCGGGGGGAAAAAGAAAAGGGAAAAAAAGCACAAAGCAATCATTTTTCCACATATGTATTTATCAATTGATCGATTTTTTGACGTCTTTATTTTGGTGTAGAGATTGAAGTTGATGTCTCCAATATTATTTTATTTTACTTTATCTTATCTTTCTCTTTCTTTTTGCACTCCAGCATGATTTGATTTCAGAACCAAGACTATTGAGTGGTGCTTGTCTTTATTGCTGTAGTGCTCACTGGATATTTAATTTGATATTTCTTTCTGTATTGTTGTGGTGTTTCAATTACCTTTTTCTTTTTTTTTTTTTTTTTTTTTTTTTGGTTTTTGGGCCACACCCATTTGACGCTCAGGGGTTACTCCTGGCTATGTGCTCAGAAATCGCCCCTGGCTTGGGGAAACCATATGGGACGCCGGGGGATCAAACCCCGGTCCTTCCTTGGCTAGCGCTTGCAAGGCAGACACCTTACCTCCAGCGCCACCTACCCGGCCCCTCAATTACCTTTTTCACATCCTCTCTCAAACTGAGGTTGAAAGCCTCAAGAAGGACTGCGCCCATTTTCAGTGTATTTGACTTCTTTTTTTTTTTTCTTTTCTTATTTTGTACCCTAATCTATTGCTTTTCTTTCCTTCAAACAAAACCACATAACTTGATTTATCTAGCTCTGCTTCTTAAATAGAGGGGGAAACAAGGGAGGGTAACAGGACCAAACAGATATATGATCACTAATAGTAAGCTAGACAAAGAGGGGACCACCTACTCTAGCAGCCCGGGGTCGGGGGTGATGGTGGGGGGTATGGGTTGCAGAAAGGGAACTGGGATGGGGGGAGGAAATATTTGGTGATGGGTATTCCCCTGATTCAATGTTAATATGTACCTAAAATACTACTATGAAAGATATGTAAGCCATTATGATCAAAAAAATTGTGTTTTAACCAGAAATGTTCTTTGACTTACATGTATTATTATATTAATTATATTATATTATATGTTATGTTACTATATTATGTTATGCTAGTTCACCTCAATATGTTAATCAATTTTGTCTCTTGAATAAATTCTTACAATAAAAAAGTTATCTCATAAAAATGCAAAAAAAAAACCCCTTTCCACATCTGTCCCCTCCATTTTTTTTATTTTTATTCATATTTATAATTTCTAGATAGGGGCTCCTGCCATATTTTACAGAACTATAGATCATGAATCATCTTATTCTGCCTCATATTTCTATGTCTTCTATAAATTGAGGAAAAAATAAGTGGATGGGACCCAGGAGCCATGTGGTATCAGGAGCATTGAGTGGAAATAAAAAATGGTCAGACCTAAATACCCAAACCAAAGTGAACAACAATAGAATCAAGAAAACCCAAACTATAACAAGTTACACACACACACACATACACACACACATACAAAAAAATTGTTATATAAGCAGTCCAGGGAGATAAGGGTATGGGATGCATGCTGGGAACTATGATGGGGGCCAACACTGATGGTGGGAATGTCCCTAACTCACTGTCACTAGGTACCTGAAATATAACTGTGAAAGACTTGTAATTCAGATTGGTCTCAAAATTTTTTATTTAAAAAGGTCTTAGTTCTTCAGCTGTATCAGGCTACTTGACGTCCACACACCACACCATCTTATTTGTCCAAGATGCTCTCATCTAAGAACTAACGAAGAATAATCTATGCTTTCTCTGACCACCCAAAGCCATGAAATAGAGGGAATGACACCTTAGATTCTTGGGGAAATGATCTATTTTCCATTTAAACCACACACAATTGTACTCAGCAGCATGCAAAAGAACCATATTCTTCAAGTTCTTCAAATAGTTACCTACTGTGGAAAAAAAAAATTGAAGTTCGAGTCAGGAAAAATAAGTACAAACTCCCAGGAAGTATGAGTCACATGGCCACAATCACTGTCATTTCTTCCTTTCCCACGAAGTTTGTCACATTATTTCAAAGACTCAAGTGTAGAGTTATTCCCAAGGTACTCAAATAGATCAAGGGGACCTGGCTTGGCATTCCACATATCCCCACAGCCCAAAGAAGACACTTCCTTCACACAACTCAATGTACTTGGCTGTCCTTGCTTCTTATGTCCACAAGGTTAAGGCCCCAAATGTTTCATCAACTCAAAACGTACAGTAAGAAAAGGGAAACAAAAGCCCTTCTAATTAGGAATAGGCCAAGGACCAAGAGAAAAGATGATCGTTGACTTTCCTGTAACGATAGACAGGGTCAGTCTAAAATTACTTTTGTTCTAAGTGGAGGCAACTTGAAAAAAATATCACACAATTTTTTTAAAGCCTGCATTTCCTTAGGCTTTTTACATGCTCATTCCAGAAAACGCACATCCCTTCCAAGTGTGGAAGCCTCACAGCTCTTAGCCATAAATTTAACATTTTCCACAGGCAAGTCTAAGCCAGGAAGTCAACAGAGGGGAGAGTCACCATAAACTTCTTTTTTGGCTCACGTAAGAGTGAAGGCATTTATAAATTATATATTCATTTTCATATTATATGCATAGCTCCCGTTTAACTTGGTTTAACAAGAATGAAAAGGAATAAACAGATGCAAAGTCTAGCAGTCAGAATGGGGGGACAAATATAGAGCTGCTTGTCTTAGAAGGCCATAGGCAGGCAATGCACATACAACTACCATGATTTCCTCTCTCAGTAAAGTTCTGATGACATATGCTATAAGGGTAGGACTGTCAGACACCGGCAGCTCAGAGAACAAGATAAAGACTCTGACATTCATATGGTCTAGACAGACTAAGTCAGAACTGGAAGGAGAATCTAGGGAGACATGATGCTGTGTCTATGGTAGTCTGGGGGCTGAAGCATCTGAGGAGCTTGTTTCTAAGTAACAATCTCGGGCTCACAACGAGAAAATTCTGTCCAGATTCCATGCTAAGAAAGTGGTTTTGTTTTTTTTTTTTTTTTAAGAAGACAAGAATGTCAACATTTGTCAGCATTATTTGTGCCCACATTACTGCACTCCGGTATTTATAATGACAACTTACAAGGCTCTCTAAATCTCTAATGATAATAATTTCTTTTGGTGTCTGAATGTTTTCAGTCGTCTGTAACTGTGCTCTTTCATACAGCAGCCATGTTATTCATGGAACAGTATGTTATTAAAAGGAAAAATATAACACTGACTTTCTTAGTCTGACTAGTCTTGTTTTAAATGTGCAAGTCATTAGATTATAGGATACTTCAATCATCTTAGAAAGTTCTATTAGACTTTTATAAATGGACGTTTATACATTTCTAACATAAGAAAATGATCTCTGGGTCAGAGAAATTTGCCTTGCACGTAGCTGACCTGCCATCAAAAGCAGATCAAACTGTGATCAATCCTCAAAATTCCATAGGATTCTTCTGACACTCCCAGGAGTGATCCCTGAATGCAAACCAGGTGTAATCCCTGAGCACCACCAAGTGCTGTCCAGAAAACAAAAACAATCTGGGGCTAGAGCAATAATAGGGAAGAGCAATAGAAGGGAAGGTGATTGTCTTGCACACAGCTGATGCAAATTTGATCCCTGGCATTTCATATGGCCCTCCATGCCCATCAGGAATGATCCCTGAACTCAAAGACAGGAATATGTGTGACAAAAAAAAATTTCCAACTCAAATCATATTAATGCCTGCCAAAATATTTAAATAGCATTTTATTTGCTTGTTTTTATTTAATAATTTATATTTAACTCTAGTAGATAAATTCAATGTTATTTG